>NC_030677.2:214030089-214366339 GCF_000004195.4 Xenopus tropicalis
TGGCTACGACTCCATAACCCCTCCATTGACTGGTCATCGGGTCAAATCTCCCGTTGGAGTCAGTACTGCCAAAGACATTGTTTAGTTCTTCAGCCACTCCAGCGGGTTACAGTCTCCTCTACGAGTCTTTCAGCTCTGCCCTTCGTCTACAGGGACTTCTCTGATGTCTTTTGTAAAAAATCAGCAGAGTTTCTTCCCCCGCATCGGCAGTATGACTGCCCTATTGATCTCCTTCCTGGAATCATGCCACCCCGTGGGCGGACCTATCCCTTATCCCCTGCAGAGACGGCTGCCATGAAGGAGTATATCTCTGAGAATCTCCAGCGTGGATTTATCCGTCCTTCTACCTCTCCAGCAGGAGCTGGCTTCTTTTTTGTCGAAAAGAAGGACGGTGGACTCCGCCCCTGTATTGACTACCGGGGTCTCAATAAAATAACTGTTAAGAACAGATACCCTCTACCCCTTATTTCAGAACTTTTTGACCAACTAAAAGGGGCCAAGATTTTCTCTAAGTTGGATCTCCGTGGGGCCTATAATCTCATCAGGATCCGAGAGGGCGATGAGTGGAAGACGGCTTTCAATACCCGTGATGGGCATTACGAGTACCTCGTGATGCCCTTCGGCCTCTGCAACGCTCCAGCCGTCTTCCAAGAGTTCGTAAACGATATTTTTCGGGACCTCCTGGGGAAGTCAGTTGTCGTGTACCTGGATGACATCCTTATCTTCTCTCAAGATTTGGAGACCCATCGCTCCCAAGTCAAAGAAGCCCTTTCTCGCCTTAGAGAAAATTCTCTTTTCGCCAAGTTGGAGAAATGCACTTTTGAAGTACCAAAGATCTCCTTCCTGGGCTACATTATCTCGTCTAGGGGCTTCGAAATGGATCCTGCCAAGGTATCTGCTATCCAGAAGTGGCCACTCCCCCAGAGTACTAAAGCAATCCAGAGGTTTATAGGATTTGCGAACTATTACCGCCAGTTCATTGAAGGCTTTTCTTCACGCATTGCTCCTATCCTTTCCCTCATCCGCAAAGGAGGGAGACCCAATTGTTGGCCTCCTGTGGCCCTTGAAGCCTTCCAGTCCCTGAAGGATGCCTTCATTTCGGCCTCTGTTCTTCGACACCCAGAGCCTCACCTACCCTTCTTTATTGAAGTCGACGCCTCTGATGTAGGAGCAGGTGCTATTCTTTCCCAGAGACATTCTGCAGATGGTAAGCTCCATCCATGTGCATACTTCTCCAAGAAGTTTTCCTCCGCCGAGCAGAATTACGACATTGGGAATCGTGAACTCCTGGCTGTCAAACTCGCCCTCGAGGAATGGCGACACCTCTTAGAGGGAGCATCTCATCCGGTCACGATCTATACCGATCATAAGAACCTAGAATTTCTACAGTCTCTAAAGAGACAGAATCCCCGTCAGGCGAGGTGGTCGCTTTTCTTCTCCCGTTTCAATTTTGTCCTGACGTATCGTCCTGGGACCAAGAATCGGAAGGCAGACGCCCTGTCCCGGAGTTTCTCCCCAGAGGATCGCCTACCTATAGAGCAAGAGCCTATCATTCCTCCATCCAGGATCATTGCCTCTGTATTGCCCCAATTCGCTGAACAAATATTGCTAAGCCAGTCTGCCGCTCCTCCAGATACTCCCATAGGGATGGCATTTGTACCTTCCCATTCTCCAGCAGACTCATAGCTCCAAACAAGCTGGCCACCCTGGTTCTGAAAAAACTCTTGAACTTCTTCAACGCCTAGTTTGGTGGCCGACCATCCGCAAGGATGTCCGAGACTTTGTCGCAGCTTGTACTGTATGTGCCACCACTAAAGCCAGCCACTCTCGACCCTGCGGTCTTCTGCATCCATTGCCAGTACCCTCTCGCCCATGGACGCATTTGGGTATGGACTTTATTGTGGAGTTGCCGCCCTCCTGTGGTAACACTGTCATTTGGGTAGTGATAGACCGCTTCAGCAAGATGGCACACTTCGTACCCTTGAGGAAACTCCCCTCGGCTGTAGAACTGGCTCAACTCTTCATACAGCATATCTTTCGTTTGCATGGTTTCCCTGTGGAAATTGTCTCCGATAGGGGGTCTCAGTTTGTGTCCAGATTTTGGCGCTCCTTGTGCAAGTCTCTGGGAGTATCTCTCCAGTTCTCCTCGGCCTATCACCCTCAGACCAATGGGGCAGCAGAGCGTGTAAACCAAGCTCTTGAACAATTTCTGCGAAACCATGTTTCCCTTTGCCAAGACGACTGGTCAGATTTACTCCCGTGGGCAGAATTCGCTCACAACAATGCCAGTCATTCCTCCACTGGAAGATCTCCTTTCTTGTCAGTGTATGGTCAACATCCTTTGGCCTTCCCTCAAGATTTTCTCCTCTCCGAAGTTCCCGCTGCAGATGACTTGGCGGCTCACATGTCTGTTATCTGGGCTGCCACCAAGTCTAATTTGGAGAAAAGTTCCCTGGTACACAAAACCTTCGCTGATCGTCGGAGAAAGCCTTCCCCTCCATACAAGGTTGGTGAAAAAGTCTGGCTTTCTTCCAAGAACATCCGCTTGAAGGTACCATCTCCGAAACTGGGTCCCAAGTTCCTGGGTCCCTTCTCCATCTCTGAGGTGATCAATCCCGTGGCAGTCCGGCTACAACTTCCCCCAGAGATGCGGATTCCTAACGTGTTCCACGTCTCCTTGTTGAAACCAGTGGTGCTCAATCACTTCTCTTCTGCTCAGTCCCCTCCTTCTGCCGTCCTCGTGGATGGTCAGCAAGAGTACGAAGTTGAGAAGATTCTAGATTCTAGGCTCTCCAGGGGATCACTTCAATACCTCGTCCAATGGAAGGGATTCGGCCCTGAGGAATGCTCCTGGGAGAAAGACTCTGATGTACATGCTCCTCGTCTTGTGAAGGCGTTCCATGGTCAATTTCCTCAGAAGCCTCGGTCTAGTGGTCCAGTGGCCCCCCGTGGGGGGGGGTACTGTCAGGAATCGGCGACGCTCCCTACCTGGCGTGCGGCGGCGTCCTTCCTCCCGGTGCGGCGAATCCAAGATGGCGGCGCCCAGGGCTCCACGTGGGCGCAAGGATGCCGGCGCGATGACGTCACGCGCTATGGCGCCAAATTCAAACTTAAAAGAACACCAGAGACCCAGGTTCAATGCCCGAGTATAGCTCAATTTACCTATTGTGTTCCTGGGTTTCTAATATTCCTATCTGCTTTACTGTTGCTGTCTATTTGCCTGTTCCTGACCTTGAACCTTGCTGCCTGCCTTAAGTGACCTTTGCCTGAACCTGACCTCTCTATTGGATAATCCTGCATCTGTACTTCGCTCAGACTCGCTGGAAGCGGCCTTCCTCCTTGATCCCGACTTCACCCTTCCCGTGGGTGCCGGAAGCCCCCGCTGACAACTACTATAGATGGGCAGAAGGCTAAAGACCCAATTGCCAACACACACACCATTGCTCATGCCCAGAGGCACCACAAAGGTGCGTGGCAATAGTAAAGAAGGGCAAAGAAAACAAAAATTGTTCTATAACAGACAATCCAGAGTTCTACCAGATTTACAAGTAGAAGATACTGTAAAGATGCAAAGAGGTCACACATGGCAAGCTGCAATAGTTGTGCAAAAGCAGGATCAACCCAGATATTTTGTTGTTCATACACGAGATGGAAGAGAATACAGGAGAAACAGAAAATACCTGGGAAAAACAGGAGACGTTACTGCCACCTTCTGATGATCTAGTGAATAACAGTGACCAAAACAATGACAGAACTGAGACAGTTCAAGGGGAACAATCATCAGACACTATGCAACTTGAAAGCACCAAAGTCATTGATCATTCAGATGTTCTTGTACCCCAAGACAGTTCTCAATCCTACAAAACCAGATGCGGGAGACTGATCAAACTTCCCATAAGATACAGAGAGTAATAAAGTACCGTATATACTCCCCCCCCCCTTGGACGGTGGTCCATTCTGGGGTGCTACATGCTGCATATAGCAGTCTTATTGAGCGCCCCCATATCAAACACAGCTGAACACTGCCCCCCTAAGAAGTTAAATCCAGGGCATTCTCTCTCCCTTGTTCCATAGATCAGGCCTGAGCATCACAACTGCTGCCTTACCAATGCTATAAAACGTTACTGTCAGGTAATGCCTACTCTGCAGCCCTCCAGCTGTTTTACTGCAATCCCCACTATCAGGGGCTTCTGGGAGCTGTAGTCCAACTCCAACTGGGCAAACCCTGTTGCTGTATCACACTGCTCGGCTATCTCCCTACTCACTTCTCTATCTCCAGGGCCACCACCTTGCACTTCTCATACATCTTGTCATGAAGGGCACGCACGATGTTGGGGGTGAGGGGGGGACAGGTCCCATTCTGCGTTCATCTTTACTGCTCTCCGCTCTCCCTGTCACTATCTGCGCCGGGTTTGTGTCAATGAGCGGCATCCACAGCGAGGCCAAGTCAAATGTCTGTGTAACGCGCCCGCTGTCACATGACTCGCAGGCAGTACTGCGTCACGGGAGTTGTAGTTTTATCCATTGCAGGGAAGTTGGGGTGTAGGTTTGCTGTTTATAGCACATGGCCCTGCTCTGGGACGAGCTTTCCCGGCATTTTCTATTTATGCACCTGTTCTCCCCATGTGTTATTTGGCGCTTCTGTACTGGGGAGCTCCAGCGGGAGAGTGCATAGGAGCACGCGCGAACGAGCACATAGGAGCACGAACCTACGTCCGTCCATGGGGGGAGGGGGTGCGAGTGACCTACATCGCCAGATCGCGAGCCGGCACAAGTGGAAGGAGGTAGGTTGGAGGAGGTGTACTCGAGTATAAGCCGAGGATTACTTTTTGAGCACATTTTTTGTGCTCAAAAACTCGGCTTATACTCGAGTATATACGGTATCTTCTGGGAGCCTGAAGACTGGGTAACTCGGAGTGAAACCATATACCACTGAATTGATGTCAGAGGCCATGATGATCAGTGAAAGGAACTTTAATAAACGTAGTGAAGTGAAAACAAGTAACAGTGCACACTATGGATATACAGACTTATACAAATGGCAGGCAGAGACAATCCAAAATCAGGCCGAAGGTCAGGGCTAGCAGCAATCAAATGGAGTCAAGGACAGGTCAAGGGTCAGAACCGGGGAATCAGAGAACAGGAGAAGGAAGGGCACCGGAGAACTGGAACAGGGCAGGGAGCAGGAACAGGACACAGAATCTGGAGCTTGGAACCAGAGGGCCAGAACTGGGGAATCAGAGAACAGGATAAGGAAGGGCACTGGAGAACTGGAACAGGGCAGGGAGCAGGAACAGGACACAGAATCTGGAGCTTGGAACCAGAGGGCCAGAACTGGGGAATCAGAGAACAGGATAAGGAAGGGCACTGGAGAACTGGAACAGGGCAGGGAGCAGGAACAGGACACAGAATCTGGAGCTTGGAACCAGATGGCCAGAACTGGGGAATCAGAGAACAGGATAAGGAAGGGCACTGGAGAACTGGAACAGGGCAGGGAGCAGGAACAGGACACAGAATCTGGAGCTTGGAACCAGAAGGGGGTCACAAGATAATATCACAGGAACAAGGGAATCAGCAGCAGGGTCACAGGAACAGATTAATGACCAAGCAAGGTTCAATGGACAGGCTTATAAAGGGCCATGATTACTAGATGGGAAACACATGAGGATAACGAGGTGGGCTGAGGAAAGGGAGCAGGCAGAATACCAGAAATGTGACAAGATAATTGATCAAAACCAGCCAAAAACACCGTCAGTGGCTCAGGAGATAAATACATGTTGCCAGAAACACATCAACCCATGTTTGAATCCCGAGTGATCCTGACAAAAGTGTACTCATGCATGGTATATTGATGCAGTAAAGTTACATTATAAGCTCATGATCATAAAAAGCTGAAATGTGAAATAACATAATTTCAAAGTCATGTTGGCTGCATAATTAATTGAGCAGTAGTAATTACATGTGGTTAAACAATGTGTATAACAATGTATTTTTGGGATGTAGTATATTGGGCCATGTCAGTACCTGTAGTAGCAGCACAGGACTAGCTAGTGATGTAACTGGAAGTAAAAGGAGATTGATCTGTACATACATAGAAAGTGGAGCACACGTTGGAGTAGCTCTGAAATAAAATAAAGTTCTGCTCTGTTTTGAGTCTGATAACTCAGCAACATCACATCCCACTAACATATTTCTCTCTTATCAGTTATAGGGACCTATTGGTTACAGGAGCAAAAAGATCATTATCAGTAGTGATGAGGAATTTTTTTGCCAGGCATGGTAAAAAACAGCGAATTTCCACATTTCGCCATTGGCGAATCGTATCATGAAACTTCCGCGAAAATTCGTCATGCATCAAAAAAAGTTGTGGTTGTGTCAAATTGGGCGCGGTCGCAACAACAAAGATGTGTGCAATGAAATGCAGAAGATGCAGACAACAAAAAAAAGACGCAGGCGACAAACGCATTTCGTGGATTTTTCGCCGTTTCGCAAATTTTCCATTCGTTTCGTGAATTTTCCGGCAAAGCAAACCGGGAAAGATTCGCTCATCACTAATTATCAGTCATTTGTATAGCACCAGTGGCACAGCTCTTTGCAATAGTAATAAACAGGGGTCCTACAACTGATACAAAGAGATCAAGGAATATAAATGCCCCCCTGTACCCCCATCCTGATGACTTGGGATTGTTCTCCTATAATAAGTTGTAATGCTGATTATTAGAGTATTAGGCCCAAGCATGGAGCAACAGCCAGTCGATTTAAAAATACTATTTTTAATACTATCTTTACTATTTAGGGATGAATCATGAATGGGATGTGAGCTGTTTCTGATAAAGTTTTAGAAAAGCTTTCACTGAATTTAAGTATGTATATTCTAGTACAGCATTTTTCAACCGCTGTTCCGCGGCACACTAGATGTTGCCTGCTGTGCCGTAGGCAGGGCCGCAATTTTTACTTGACCAGGTGCATGGCCTATCTCTCGCTCCCTCTCAACCGCCCCCTTTCCTTAAATGAACACGCGTGAAAACACCTCGATTGGATGATATGGCCACAGCTTTATTACTTGAAAAACAGTCATAAGTAAACATTTAACGTTATACCTTGTATGTTAGTACCATTATTAGTATAGTAACATTATAGTAACATTATAACATTTGATAACTTTTTTATATAACTTTTCAGGCCCTCTGCCAGTCTGCCCTTCCAGATGCCAGCAATACCCACTAGCCGCTTGTACCTAGCTCAGTGGGTACGCATAGCGTTAATATCCACACCAACCATCCACAAGGGACCACGCCCCTGGGTAATTAACTGACCATATCCAACCTCACCGTGGGTACCCACCTTAGGGGTTGCCCCAACGGTCCAGTACTGTCCAACACCATGCCCGGCAGACTGGCAAAGGACCCGCCATGCTATGCGCCCTTGGACACCTTCAAGTGCGCATACGCCTCCACACTCTGTAAGCCACCTCAATGGCGTCCTGTATGGCTGAGTTTAATATGTCAAGCCCTAGGTCGTTTAAGTGCACCCCATCCCTTCTCAGAAATTGCTCAGCAGGCTCTAGCAATGTGTGCCTCACAGCTAAGCCCCCATTACTTTTTACGAACTTTGCTACCGCCTTGTTTACCTTCTGCCTGGCTTTATTAATTGCTGTGGGTGATCTGGCTCCCCACCACACCAGCCGTCTTACTATATCTGACCATACTATGATCAACCAGGGAAAAAGGGACCATAGTCTAAAGCAGTCTCTACGTATATTTTTTATGAGCTGCCTCATGGGGCACTTCCCCAAATCGTTACCTCCTGCATGCAGCAGGACAATGTCTGGTGGCCCTGCTTCTTTTGCTCGATGTATAATGAGTGGGACTAGCTCCTCCCATGCCAACCCACCTTTTCCTATCCATGATATCACTACCTCTTGCTTGCAGAAGCCAAGCTGCGAGCCGTTCCTGCGGACTTGTGCTCTTTGTTCCGCCCACCGAATATATGAGTGGCCAACTAACCAAACTGAACATGGCCTACCTGTAAATAAAAGAAATATATATATATATATGTATTTTTTTTTTTTTTTAATTCCGTCCTGTGTGGTCGAACATATGACCTGAATCGTTGTGATTCCCACCGGCCTATGCGCTTTACAGCCTCTACTCCCATGCCCCATCGTGCCGCCTCTGTGGCGGCTCCGATCCGGAACGAATGGCTGCCGTACTCTGTGTATGACAAATTTAGGCCCTTGAGGGCCTTTTTGAAAATAGCAATAAATTGAAATTTTGACAAATAAGTCCCATCCGCGTGAACCATGCAAGGACCTTTTACCTGTGGTCTGATCGCCCGATAGGCTTGGAAACACTGGACAGGGCAGGTGTGGCAGCCTTCCACCCCTGCTAGGGTGACCAAGAATCCCGTACCCTTTCTATCTGTTTTTGACTCCTTGACCAGTATGTGGAGCATATCGTCATGCAGCTGTATGTCGTCCCACAGAACCCCCCCGGGAGAATGCTTGTTGCTACTTACTAACTCGGAAATCCGAAAGGCTCCAAAAAAGGCCCATGAGAAGGCCAGCCTAAACAGGATCCTCTCAAATTCGCTGCTGGCAAGGCTGACCAGCTGTTGGAAAAGGCCTTGCAGTATGGCCAACGTAACCGGCCGCCTGCGGTCTTCGGGCCTTTTTCCTTTTTTAAAACCCTTGACCGCTTGCTTCACTATGAACTCCTTCGTATGGTCCTTCCACCCCATTAACTTAAATAAGAAAGCTAACGCCGCTAACTTCTTACCCAGGGAGCTAGGTGATAAGGAATTCTCAAAATAAATGCCCAGCTGCCACAGCAAAAGGTCGAGTCTTTCTGCTTCACTAACTCCTGCCCCACTCCACCACATTAACTGTAGCCACTCGTTCCAAGTGCAGCTATAACCCAACCACGTGGAGGGTGCAACTGACCTCCGCACCCAGGCCATCATACCTTGTATGCGATCTGCCATAGGTATTCCGGGCAGGGGTCCCCCTGTGGCTCGGCTGTTGGCACCAGGCGCCGAAATCTGTCCCACTGAAATCGGGATAAAGAGTCAGCAATATCATTGGTTATGCCTGGTAGGTGTTGAGCTTGAAAGCATATGTTAAATTGCAGACACCTGAGAACTAAGTGACGCAGCAGAGCTAAAACTGGACCCGATGAGGATGTCTGGTTATTGATGGCCAGCACCACTGACATATTGTCTGTATTGAAAACCACTTTCCTGTCGGTGAACTGGCGGCCCCAGAGCTCTATGGCCACTATAATAGGGAATAACTCAAGGAGGGTTAGATTGCGAATCCATCCCTCATTTACCCATTCCTTGGGCCATCCCTCGGCGCACCAACGGCCGCCGAAAAAGGCTCCAAAGCCCAAGGATCCTGCCGCGTCAGTAAACAGCTGCAGGGCCTTATTGGTGTTGGTTTGTCTTTGCCAGTATGACCTGCCATTGTATGATTCTAGGAACTTACCCCAAATTTCCAGATCTGCTTTGAGCTCTGCCCGAAGCCTGACGAAATGGTGCGGCTTTTTCAGACCAGCCGTTGCCTTCACCAGCCTCCTAGAAAACACCCGCCCCATTTTTATAATTCTACAGGCAAACGTCAGTTTGCCAAGTAAGGATTGGAGCTGTCGCAAGGTTATCTTTTTTGACCCCATTGCCCGTAGTATATCCTCCCTTAGGCCGTCCACCTTATCGGCTGGTAACCTGCATTCTTGCTGTATAGTGTCTATTTCTATCCCTAGAAATTTTATACAGGTGGTCGGGCCCTCCGTCTTGTCTGGGGCTAGCGGTACCCCAAATTCGGCTGCTACATCGTGTACCCTCTGCAGCAGGAGTGCGCAGATCGGTGAATTTTGGGGGCCTACACATAAGAAGTCATCAAGGTAGTGGATAAGGGAGTCCACGCCTGCCATCTTTTTTACCACCCATTCTAAAAATGAACTAAAGGCTTCGAAGTAGGAGCAGGATATGGAACACCCCATGGGTAAACTCCTATCTACGTAGAAGTAGCCCCCGAACTGACAGTCCAGTAGATGTAGCGAATCAGGGTGCACCGGCAGGAGCCTGAATGCGGCTTCTATGTCTGTCTTGGCCATCAAGGCCCCGGGCCCTGCTGTGATTGCGAGGCGGATTGCCTCGTCAAATGACGTGTATGACACTCTGGCCAATTCCTTATCTATACCGTCGTTGACCGACTCACCCTTTGGGTATGATAAGTGGTGGATGAGCCGGTATTTTCCAGGTTCCTTTTTGGGCACCAGTCCCAACGGGGAAATCCTGATGTCCCTCATGGGGGGTTCTTTGAAGGGGCCAGCCATTCGCCCCAGGCTAATCTCTTTGTCGAGCTTTTCCTGGACCAAAGGGATGTTCCCCTTCACCGATTTTAGGTTATTGACCCTTTGGCACCCCGGCAGTATTTTTCCCGGAATCCTAAACCCGTGTCGGAAGCCCTCCCTGAGCAGCTCTGCTTTTTCTATGTTGGGGTATCTATCTAACCAGGGAAGCATCGCTGCGAGTTTCACTGGTGTCTCCCCTTTTTTTAGTGCCATCCCCTTGCTTTCCCGTTCCGTCCTTGGGTCTCTTAAAACACCTAGCATAGGAGTGGGAGCCTGCACATAGGGAGCACTCATGTCGGAAACGGCATGAGTTGCCCCATCTGCACTGGCTGTCGTTGTACAGCCAGCACACACCCCTTTTTTGTGCTCCGGCCAGGCCAGTGGCTTGCCCGCCGGAGCCTCCTGGAAAGGGCTGCGCTGGTTGTGCGCCCACATACCCTTGGTAGCCCTTACCGTTCATGAGCCTCATCCATAGGCCTATGTCCCTGTGGTCACACTGTAACTCTGGTTTGAACGCCATGCGTTGCCTGAACTGCTCATCGTATCTGAGCCAGGCCATACCCCCATAGACTTTGTGTGCCTCCCAAATAGAATCTAGATAACAGAACAGCGCTAAGCAGTGTTCTGGGGACTTTTCACCTATCACGCTTGCAAGCGTGGAAAAGGCTTGGAGCCAGTTTCCAAAGGTTCTGGGTATGAGGCGATAACGCCGGCGGTCCTCATCCTCCTCCTTCCTGTGTTCCTTCCCTTTTTCCCACCTCTCAATGTTAAAACGTTCTAGGGGCAACAATGTGAAGATATCAATGTATTCCCGCTTCCATATCTTCTCCCTCACCTCCGGTTTTAAGTGAGCCCCCAAGGGACCTTCAAAGCAGATGTAGGCATGTCCCTTTGTGCTATCTGAGATGGGGACAGCCTTGTCACCCTTCTTAGTCGCCGCATCGGCTGCCGTTGTGCCCCCCCCCCTTCGGACTGGCTGGGCTGAGCTGCCCCGCCTATCGCTGCGGTGCCCGCCTGCGGGGGTTGTGCCGTTCCCTGCTGCACCCCAGCCCCGCCTGTCCCTGTTGCGGGCCCAGTTGACGCTGTTGGCAATTGCTTTTCCGCACACTGTGCCAACAGTTGCCTCAGCCCTGCTAAGAATTGCCCTACTGACCCCTCGGATCCTGCTGTTGGGCAAACCTGCTGTGGAGGTGCTGACTGTGTGTGTGATGTAGACAGTGTCTGGCTGGGGTCAAAGGAAAAGGGTATACCTGTGTACCCAGAAGTCTGAGTGTAGCCTGTGCCGTCTGCTCCTGTCTCCGGTTGCTGCCCACTCCCTTCTGTTGGTTCCCGCGTCACCTGGGAAAACAGGGGTATGTGGGGTGTGTTCCTGGCACTGGCCTGAGGGTCAGCTGCCGCTGTGGAGTGTGCCCTGGCTGGGTGACTAGCCTGCCTTCCTCCTACCCTCTGAGGCGTGGGTATCTCGCTTGTTTCCTCCTCTTCCAAGGAGGAGTGCTCACTGACCTCAGAGGGGTACCTTGGGGGAGACTGTGTCTGGCTGGTGGGGACTGTTGCGCTGCTCCTGGAGGAGCGCCGTTGCCCCTTATGCCCTGTCTGCCTGCTGGAGGGTTCCGTGGGCTGCTGGCCTCCCCGCTGCGCAGCTGCTGCCGCAGGTGCCCGCCCCCAGACTTCTGCCTCCGGTGGCACTTGGGCCTGAGATGTCTGCCTGCCACCCCCTCTGCTGCTTGTGGCCGCCCCCGCTCCCCCTTTCGTTGGTGGTGTAGCTGCTTGAGCCTGTTGTCTGCCGCTGCGCCTCTGGCCTAGCGTCGGGCCGACCATGCGCCGCTTCCTGGCCCCGCCCCCGGCCTCCCCTGGAATACCTGACACCGCTGCTGCTGGGGTTGGTGGGGTCCCTCTGCGCGCCGATGTCCTGGGCTCGGGGCCGCTCGTTCCGGAGGTGCCTGGTGCTGGTGGGCTGTGGCTGCGTCGGCGCCTTCCCTTGGTCCGGACCGGTGAGGGGCTGAGCCGGCTGGGGGGTCTGGAGCGCCTCTGACGTGCGCGTGGTTCTTCCGTCGCTGCCTGTTCGGACTGCTGCAGCATCCGCCGGAGCCATCCTTCTCCCTTCTTGCTGGCTTCCTGTAGAAGGGCCTCCATGCTGGGTAAGCGCTGCTGCTGCCGGACCTCTCCTCTTGTGGCTGCTCTCTTGTGGCTGCCGTCTGACCGCTCGTGTCCCGCTTCCCGCGCTGAGTGGCCCCCCTTTCCTTGCCCACTCCTTTTGTATCCCCCTTCGGCCCTTGACTTGCTCTGCCCAATCCCCGCTTGCGCAGCCTGCCCTGTCATGCAGGCCCTCCCCCTACGCTGCGCCCGTCTCCGGGCCTCACTTTCCCCTTTAAAGGAACAGTAACACCAAAAAATAAAAGAACTTTAAAGTAATAAAAATATAATGCACTGTTGCCCTGCACTGGTAAAACTGGTGTGTTTGCTACAGTAACACTACTATAATTTATATACTAAGCTGCTGTGTAGCCATGGGGGCAGCCATTCAAGCTGGAAAAAAGGAGAAAAGGCACAGGGTACATAGCAGATAACAGATAAGTTCTGTAGAATACAATAGTGTTTTATCTGTTATCTGCTTTGTACCTGTGCCTTTTCTCCTTCAAATGGCTGCCCCCATACTACATAGCAGCTTATTTATATAAATTATAGTAGACTTTCTGAAGTAAACACACAACTTTTACCAGTGCAGGGCAGCAGCTCATTACCGTATATACTCGAGTATAAGCCGAGTTTTTCAGCACCCAAAATGTGCTGAAAAATTAACCCTCGGCTTATACTCGAGTCCCTCCAACTAACATCCTCTGCTACCCGATTCCCTGTGCTCTCTTCTGCGTGCCGATCCTTCCTGGTTCCTTGCCCCGCCCCCTGGCGTGACATCACACGCTCCCTGCTTCAGCTCCGGTGTCTGTGTGTGTAATAGGGGGAGGGCCTGCTATTTATCTTTTTGTGTGGCAGAGCTCTTTGATGCAGGCAGGCAACAGAACAATGAGTGACAGAGGGAGGGAGGGGGGAACTCCTTAAAGTAAAACTTACACTGAATAGGGGGGGAGCCTGGCATCTTGCATACTGATTCCCTGCACGTATTTGTTCAGTAAGATTGATAGATCCTAATTTTATTGGAATTTATTTTGATTATTGAAACTTAGAAGCTGCTGCATTTCCCACCCTAGGCTTATACTCAAGTCAATAGGTTTTTCCAGTTTTCTTAGGTAAAATTAGGTACCTCGGCTTATATTCGGATCGGCTTATACTCGAGTATATACGGTATATTTTAGTTACTTTTATACACTTTAATTTTTTGGTGTTACTGTTCCTTTAATAAAATCCGGGCCCTGTCATTGGTTGCGCCCCGTGTGTATGGGTGACGTCAGTACGCACGGGGCGCAACGTTATAAAAGGGCCAGTGTGCGGTCGCGTGTAGGCAGAAGTGCAGAGGCGGCGCGCGTGAGGGGAAGATGCTGCTGAAGCCGCTGAAGAGCAGAAGTAAAATGCTGCTGGGCACCAATGTATTAGGGGGGGCCACGGGGCACACTGACTTATGGGGGCACTGCTGCTGGGCACCAATGTACTAGGGGGGCTGGCTCTTGGCACCAATGTACTGGGGGGCACTGCTGCTGGGCACCAATGTACTAGGGGGGCACTGCTGCTGGGCACCAATGTACTAGGGGGCACTGCTCTTGGCACCAATGTACTAGGGGGGGCACTGCTGCTGGGCACCAGTGTACTAGGGGGGCACTGCTCTTGGCACCAATGTACTAGGGGGGCACTGCTGCTGGGCACCAATGTACTAGGGGGGCACTGCTCTTGGCATCAATGTACTAGGGGGGCACTGCTGCTGGGCACCAATGTACTAGGGGGGCACTGCTCTTGGCACCAATGTACTAGGGGGGCATTGCTGCTGGGCACCAATGTACTAGGGGGCACTGCTGCTGGGCACCAGTATACTAGGGGGGCACTGCTGCTGGGCACAGAGTTAAATTTTTTAACATTTTCTAATGGTGGTGTGCCTCGTGCTTTTTTTCATGAAACAAGTGTGCCTTTGCCCAAAAAAGGTTGAAAAACACTGTTCTAGTATCTGGAATAATATATTAATTAATATTTTTCCATTTCTTTTATCTCTTCTCCCCTCCTGATTTTGAATTTAGACAATGACAATGACTTTATATGAGTATTTAAACATGTGAGGGGGGAAGGTTACTCAGCTTCTGAGGAAGTGGTTAAGGGACACGAAATGCATCAAGCCGAGCAGGGTATGTTGTGGGGTTGAGCCCGCTATGTTTCTTTGATACTTTTACTTTAATAATAAATACTTTTTTATTTTTAAATCAACTGGCTGTTGCTCCATGCTTGGGACTAGTACTCTAAAGGTGATGCCCATCTGGGGCAGTGCATGTGTAGCACGCCAGCGAGTTCACCTGTGAGTGCTCCTGTATATATTGTTTTTGTTGAACAGCTGTCACTATTGCCATCTATAAAGTATATATGAATTCAGTTAACAGGAACTCAAAGTCCAAGAAATAAACTTAACCCTCTCTGTGTGAGACGTGGGAGATAATCTATCCAGTTATAGAGAGAGAGGAACTTTCAGTTTCGTTTCTTGTTCCTGATTCCAGCGATGGCGGCTGCTGATCTGAGAGACGAGCTGAGCTGCTCCATCTGCCTGAGCATTTATACTGATCCGGTATCCCTGCCCTGTGGCCATAACTTCTGCCGGGGCTGCATTGGGGGGGTGCTGGGTACCCAGGAGGGGTCTGGGGCTTATTCCTGCCCTGAATGCAGAGCTGAGTATCAGGAGCGCCCTGCCCTGCCCAGGAACAGAGCTCTGGGGAACATAGCAGAGAGGTTCCGTCCGACTGAGACAGAGCCGGGGGAGACTGGGATCTTCTGCACTTACTGTCTCCTCTCTCCTGTACCTGCTGCTAAATCCTGTCTCCTGTGTGAGGCTTCTCTGTGTGATACCCACCTGAGGGGGCACTGCCAGTCAGCAGAACATGTACTCACTGAGCCCACCGCTTCCTTTATGGGGAGAAAATGTTCTGTACATCACAAGGTTCTGGAGTATCACTGCTGTGAGGACTCTGCCTGTATCTGTGTGTCCTGCTGCCTGGCTGGGGGGCACCGGGGCCACAGGGTGGATCTGCTGAGTGAGGCCTCTGAGAAGAAGAAAGAGAAACTGAGGAAAGTTCTGGAGAAACTGAGCCCAGAGAGAGAGGAGACTGAGAGAGGAGCCCAGAGGCTGCAAGAGCGCAGGAGAGAAGTGGCAGAAGTGGCAGCCGGTGAGACAGAGAGAGTCACTGCCCTGTTTAGGGGCATCAGGGAAGAGCTGGAAGCCCTAGAGAAGCGACTCCTGAGTGACATCTCCAGGCAGAAAGAGGAGCTTTGCCTCCAACTCGAGGATCTGATCCAACAGCTGGAAATAAAGAAGGACGAGCTGTCCAGGAAGATCCGTCACATTGAGGAGCTGTGCAACATGGCAGATCCACTCACTGTCCTACAGGAACAATGTGAATCCCATGGAGCTGCCTTTTGTGGGGCTGAGGGGGCAGATAATGAGGGCAGAGAGAGAGAGGGTACTGAGGGGGCAGATACAGAGGACAGAGAGAGAGAGGATACTGAGGGGGCAGATACAGAGGGCAGAGAGAGAGAGGATACTGAGGGGGCAGATAATGAGGGCAGAGAGAGAGAGGGTATAAAGGACCCAGCTGTAGGGGATCTGGATGTGGGTCGGATCTCAGAGACATTACTCACAGGCTTAGCTGGGATTGTGACTGGGGTAAAGGGAAGGATCCCTGGGCAGGAGGCTACAGAGCTGGTACTGGATACAAACACGGCTGGGAATGATGTATCTGTATCAGGGGACGGGAAATCTGTTTCCTACTCACATACAGACCAGCGTCGCCCACAAACCCCAGAGAGATTTCAGGTTTCTCAGGCTTTAAGCACCAGGAGTTTCCCCTCAGGGCGACATTACTGGGAAGTGGAGGGCAGTGAATCAGGGTACTGGGGGATAGGGGTGGGCTATCCCAGTATAGAGAGGAGAGGGGATCAGTCCTGGATTGGGAATAATAACAAGTCCTGGTGTTTGTGGAGATGGAATAATATCGATAAAGTGAAACATGACTGGGAAGACACAAAGTTACCCCACGTCCCTTCCTGCAGGAGAATCAGAATCTCATTGGACTATGAGGCTGGACTCCTGTCCTTTTATGAGCTGAGTGAGCCAATCAGGCACTTACACACCTTCACTGCCTCCTTCACTGAGCCCCTTCATGCTGCATTCTGGGTAGGGGGAGGTGCCTGTGTGAGAATCATTAGTTAGGGCCCTGCCCACTGCCCAGCAGGAACCCCATTCCCAGAGCTGCCCTTAGCCCTGTGATCAGGGCCGGATTTGTCTTCTGGGTGCCCCGAGGCCACCCCCATTGGTCGCTCACCCCCGTGTGCGCATGAGCGAACGCGCCCCCTAAAGTTGTGCCGCCCTAGGCCTGGGCCTTTGTGGCCTCACCACAAATCTGGGTCTGCCTGTGATGCCAGGAAAGGAAGGACATTGGTCATTGTATTTATGGAACTTAAATTCCATCCAGCTAAATGCCATTTCTGCCCCACCAGATTGGAATTTATTGGATGAGTGTGAGTGATTTTTCAGATGTCTCCATAAATACTAAACACAAAGGTCCCAGTTATAACCATATAAATCACAAGGCGGCACATTAACCAAAGGTTGAACAGACAGTTCCCAGTTAGCCAGTCACTGCTCTGTACTCACTGATTTCTAAACCACCAATCAGAGGAACCTTCCCCTGAGTAACAACTACTAATAGAAGTGCCTGTATCTAGGGGTAAGATAATAATCTTCAGACTCGTAATATTTTATACAAAAATAAAGAATATTTATTGCTGTGTCCAATGCACAAAGTAGAGGAGACATGGTCAGTACAGTGTTAAATGCATAAAATAGTAGCACAGGGAGGCAGCACAGAATGATCTTGTCCTTAAAATCCTAATACCCCACTAAATTACTCAATACAAAGTCCAGAAGACTCTTTTATCCACAAACTGAGAAAACTACTCCTTTAGTGCCTGTACCCGGAAGCATTGAATCCAGCCAGGCGCAGACACATGCAGCCGTCACCCTCCAACTAACAGGGGACTTGGTGTGAGGAGACTAAGGGCTGAGGGTGCCTGCGTCTGGGCGGAGTCAGTGCTTCCGGGTGCAGGCGCAATTAGAACATTTTGTTAAGCGTGAGGGCGTATTGTCAATTTGCGCTTATCTGAAGGCTGATAATACGCCCCGTGTGCCCCTTCCAGGATAAGAACGGAGCTGTCACTTCCATTGATATTTCATAGCTCCGACTGCTGTGCAGAGAGGGGCAGGGGGATGTTGGACAGGTGAGGAGTGAGCTCCCAGCGAGGGGGATATGGGAGGGAGAAGCTAGTCTGAGAGGGACGGGAGTAGTCCATGTGTCCAGCACCAGATTTGAGTTTGGGGTGTACAGAGCTCACCCCATTTGCTGCGTCCCCCACACCCACCCATCACATGAATGCGCAGACGCATCCCCTTTTCGCTCACATACGGAGCACTGGGGAGAGGATGCACTGAAGGTTTTTCTGCGTCCAATCCCCAAAGCCCCTAAATTTATGCCACTCTAGGCCTTGGCCTTTGTGGCTTCTCCACAAATCCAGGTCTGCATGTGTCATTTGTACTGCAAGTCATACGAATACACACGTGCCTCGTCCCCCTGCAATCACAACGGCGCTGGAATTCTTTGTAAAAAAATGCCGCGTTGTGTGTGTGGGGGGGAATGGCAATAGCGCTTGAAATTGCACTTTGTTCATTGCATTTGCTGATGTAAATGAGCCCCCATGTCTCCTTCCTGCTGCAAAATGTCTGTTTTACATGTTATATACCTTTATATTCAGCTGTAATAAAAAAAGTCTTCTGAGCTCCTCCCCTGATCCTCACTTCCCAGGGATACAGTGATCGAGATTTTCATAGAGCTCTTCCTCTCTCTCTGAGAATATTCTCTTATTTTCCCATTTATCATCCTGGAGAAAGTAACTCAAATGGATATTAGAAGCCACCGAGGAACTCTGAGTATCACTCATGTATAATAAGGGATAATGTACCCCCTACTGTAAATGATAAGGATATTAGCAGTCACTGAGGGGTTCTGTGCCCCCCATATAAAGGCACAAGGCTGCAGGCTGAGTTATACAGGGAACTCTGAGTATCACTCATGTATTATAAGGGATAATGTACCCCCTACTGTAAATGATAAGGATATTAGCAGTCACTGAGGGGTTCTGTGCCCCCCATATAAAGGCACAAGGCTGCAGGCTGAGTTATACAGGGAACTCTGAGTATCACTCATGTATTATAAGGGATAATGTACCCCCTACTGTAAATGATAAGGATATTAGCAGTCACTGAGGGGTTCTGTGCCCCCCATATAAAGGCACAAGGCTGCAGGCTGAGTTATACAGGGAACTCTGAGTATCACTCATGTATTATAAGGGATAATGTACCCCCTACTGTAAATGATAAGGATATTAGCAGTCACTGAGGGGTTCTGTGCCCCCCATATAAAGGCACAAGGCTGCAGGCTGAGTTATACAGGGAACTCTGAGTATCACTCATGTATTATAAGGGATAATGTACCCCCTACTGTAAATGATAAGGATATTAGCAGTCACTGAGGGGTTCTGTGCCCCCCATATAAAGGCACAAGGCTGCAGGCTGAGTTATACAGGGAACTCTGAGTATCACTCATGTATTATAAGGGATAATGTACCCCCTACTGTAAATGATAAGGATATTAGCAGTCACTGAGGGGTTCTGTGCCCATAAAAAGGCACAAGGCTGCAGGCTGAGTTATACAGGGAACTCTGAGTATCACTCATGTATTATAAGGGATAATGTACCCCCTACTGTAAATGATAAGGATATTAGCAGTCACTGAGGGGTTCTGTGCCCCCCATATAAAGGCACAAGGCTGCAGGCTGAGTTATACAGGGAACTCTGAGTATCACTCATGTATTATAAGGGATAATGTACCCCCTACTGTAAATGATAAGGATAATAGAAATCCATATATTCTTATTCTCTAATGTAATATGCGACCTATTTCTAAAATTACTAATTTTAAATTAATTTTGTGTTTGCATATTTGTATGTCTTTTAGAGAAATAGAATATATAAGCAGCTCTTTAAACAGTAGAATGTTTGTAAAATCCAATTACTGAACCCAAAATGTTGCATGGGAAGTTAATGAATTACTATTAAGACAAACATGAGTGACCCTGAAATGACTGGACCCTGGGGCAGATACCCCCTCACCATGCAGTTCTGCCAGTTCCCTGCTCTGTAAGATCCTGTCTGTGGGGAGAAGTTCTGCTCCTGTTTTGCTGGAGACTTCACAGGTGGGGGGAATAGTGCTAGGGAGGGAAGGCAGCTCTGAGCTGGCATGTATGGGGCAGGCTGACTCTCAGAGCCCCCTGGGAGCCGGCACCTCTAATACAGGTGGGGGGAGTAGTGCTAGGGAGGGAAGGCAGGCTATAGTTGTAGGGGATTCAATTATTAGAAAGGTGGATAGGGTAATTTGTCGCAAAGACCCTACATGCCGAACTGTGTGTTGCTTGCCTGGTGCTAGGGTTCGGCATGTGGTGGAACGAGTGGACAGATTGTTGGGAGGGGCTGGGGAAGACCCGGCGGTCTTGGTACACATAGGTACCAATGACAAAGTTAGAGGAGGGGGGGAAGTCCTCAAGAACGATTTTAAAAAGCTAGGTGCGAAGTTGAGGGCGAGGACTTCCAAGGTAATTTTCTCAGAGATATTACCTGTGCCACGAGCAACATTAAGAAGGCAGCGGGAGCTCAGGGAGATTAATGCGTGGCTGAGAGATTGGTGTAGGGAGGGGGCTTTGGGTTTCTCCAGAACTGGGCTGATTTCTCAGTCGGCTACAGGCTCTTTGCCAGGGATGGGCTGCACCTCAATGATGATGGGGCAGCTGCTTTGGGGGAAAAGATGGCTAGCGGGTTGGAGGAGATTTTAAACTAGGAGTGGGGGGGGAGGGTGCAGCGGGAAATTCTGTGGGAGACAGGATAGATGAGGTAGTGGGCATAGTAAGGGAAAATGGGGGAGGAGACTTGCTTCGGGATACTGATAATGGCAGGGAGGGGCATAAGTTGTTTACACGTCATTCTCACGCCGGAACCAGTATTAAATGTATGTTACCAATGCAAGGAGTCTGACTGGTAAAATGGGAGAGCTGGAGGTACTGGCACTGGGTATCTGAGGGAACGGGCCGGTACCAGTATTAAATGTATGTTTACCAATGCAAGGAGTCTGACTGGTAAAATGGGAGAGCTGGAGGTACTGGCGTTGGAGCGGAAATATGATGTGATTGGAGTTGCTGAAACTTGGTTGAATGAGTCTCATGACTGGGCAGTTAATATTGGGGGGTATACATTGTTTCGGAGGGACAGGGGCAATAGAAAAGGGGGAGGAGTGTGTCTGTTCATTAAGCAGGAATTAAAAGCAAATATTAGGGAGGAAGTGATGGGGTTAACAGAGGGAGCTGAATCCTTATGGGTTGAGCTTCTCACAGATAGTAAAGAATCTACCAAACTAATTGTAGGGGTATGCTATAGCCCCCCTAATGTAAGCGAGGAGGCCCAGCTCCTGTTGCAAATAGAAAAGGCTGCTAGTTTGGGGCAAGTGATAATAATGGGGGATTTTAATTACCCTGATATTGACTGGGGCACTAGTACTGCCAGGACAGTAACTGGGAACAAGTTTATAAACTTGCTGCATGACAACTTTATGTCACAGGTTGTTGAGGAGCCAACCAGGAACCTGCTATACTAGATCTAGTGATCTCTAATGGCCCAGAACGTATAGCAAATGTGCAAGTGGTTGAACCCCTGGGTAATAGTGACCATAATGTTATTTCATTTGATGTTTGGTGCAGGAAACAAATTTACACGGGGGCAACAAAGACACTGAATTTTAGGAAGGCAAATTTTAGCTCCTTAAGGGCAGCGCTTCAGGGCATAGATTGGGGCATTATGTTTCCTGATAAAAACACAGAGCAGAAATGGTTGTCATTTAAAATGATATTAAATCATTACTGTTCTCAATTTATTCCATTAATAAGAAAAAGTAGAAGTGTTAAGAATCACCCTATGGGCCTGATTCACTAAAGGGCGATAAAACGTGCGCTATTCTTATTGTGCGCTAAAAATTTTACCACCGCTTAATTTTGGCGATTTTTCACACGATTCACTATAAGCATACTCGCGCTTTTTTACGCGCGATATTGCAAGCGTTATTTAACTCGCGAAAGACTATTTCAATGCGGTATTTGCCGGTACATGCGCTAAATCACGCGAATAATCGCCGAATATGAATGGTAGCATAGAATTAGTGTATAAAAATTGTCGAAGCATATAAATGGTGCATATAAATATTAGCCACATATAAATAGTAGATGCTTATAAATAGTAGCCACTAGTGATGAGCAAATGTGTTCTGGTTTCTTTAGTGAAAAATTAGCAAATCTTTCGAAAGATCCACGAAACGGCAAAAATGTTGTGCGGACAAAAAAATTGTTGCCCGTTACTATTATTTTTTGACACTTGTATCAATTTTTGGATGTGCGGTGAATTTTTGCGTGGCGAATTTTTTCATGCGTTTTGCCATTGGCAGATTGTTTTGAGAAATGCATGAAAAAATCCGCCGCGAAAAAAATTCAACGCACGTCCAAAAATTTGCTGCGAATCCATGCCTGGCGAAACATTTCATCACTTGTAGCCAAATAGAAATAGTTGCGCAAATAAACGCACGCCATGTTAGCCATACACGCCAATACTTGCAGAAAATTACTGTATTAAAGATGAACATTTCGCTGCAAACTGGCGGCTGCGTCACACAGACTGAACAAATAACACTGTAAGTCCATATTTTATTGCAAAAAATCATTTACTGTACTTTTGTATAATTTTTCGCCTGCCTGTAGTAGGTGTTAATTTTCGTATAGCCGAATGCGATATTTAGCGCGCAAAAGTTATAGTGAATCATGCGATCATATTCTTTTCAGCGCGGAAATTAACGCAAAACGGTAAAACTAGTGCGAGAAATACCCCATGCGAAAATGGCGATTTTTCGCACCCGATAATACTATGGTGAATCGCGCCCAAGTTATTTTGCGTTTTTTAACGCGAAAAAGCGTGCGATAATTTTTATCGCCCTTTAGTGAATCAGGCCCTATGTGGCTTAACTCTGAGGTAAAGAAGTTAATAGGGAAAAAAAGGAAAGCTTTTAAGAAATATAAGTCAGAGGGGACAGTAGCTGCGTTTAATGATTATAAACACTATAACAAGTGTGTAAAACAGCAATCCGGAAGGCAAAGATAGAAAATGAGGAGCGCATCGTGGCCGAGGCCAAGACTAACCCCAAAAAGTTTTTTAAGTATATTAATAGTAAAAAGATGCAGGTTGAGGGTGTGGCCCCATTGAGTTATAATAACAATATGGTTACAGCGGGTACAGAAAAGGCAGATGTACTTAACCAGTTCTTTTCTTCTGTGTATACAGTAGGGGGAGCCAGTGGGACAAGTCCCACCCAATAGCTGCACTGTTGCCTCAGCTCCAACTACACAGTGGCTGGCACAGGATATGGTGCTTAAAGGGTTACACACGATAAATGTAAACAAGGCACCTGGGCCAGATGGAATACACCCTCGGGTACTGAGAGAGCTAGGGGCAGAATTGCAGTGGCCCTTGTTTCTGATATTCTCAGACTCTCTTTCATCAGCTATGGTACCTAGGGATTGTCCAAGAAATTTAAAGGTCCTACCGTGGTTTCCAGTTTTACTCAGTGAGTACTCCTCAACAGGTAGCAGCCCTCGTGCTGGCTGTGTAGCTTACAAATATAGTTCAAAGAACCCGGAGAGTACCATTATATGCAGTGAAACAGTGTAGTTTTATTGAGACATCTTGTAGCACAACATGTTTCGGCTCACCATGCACCTGAGGAAGGCTGGTGAGCCGAAACATGTTGTGCTACAAGATGTCTCAATAAAACTACACTGTTTCACTGCATATAATGGTACTCTCCGGGTTCTTTGAACTATATTTGTACCTAGGGATTGGAAGAAGGCGAATGTCATTCCCATATTTAAAAAGGGAGTAAGATCTCAGCCTGGCAATTATAGGCCTGTAACTTTGACATCCGTGGTGGGCAAGTTATTTGAAGGCTTGTTAAGGGATCACATTCAAAATTATGTAGTGGAGAATGCCATTATGAGCAGTAATCAGCATGGCTTTATGAAGAACAGGTCATGTCAGACCAATTTAATTGCTTTTTATGATGAGGTAAGTAAGAAGCTGGACAGTGGGGGGGGGATGCAGTAGATATAATCTATTTGGATTTTGCCAAAGCATTTGATACCGTTCCCCACAAACGACTGCTTTCTAAGCTAAGGTCTATTGGTCTTAGTGAAGTCGTTTGCACATGGATAGAAAACTGGCTACAGGATCGGGTACAGAGGGTGGTTGTTAATGGTACATTCTCTACTTGGAGTAAGGTTCTCAGTGGGGTCCCTCAGGGTTCTGTACTGGGTCCACTTTTGTTTAATTTGTTCATAAATGACTTAGGGGAGGGTATTATGAGTAATGTATCAGTGTTTGCAGATGACACAAAACTCTGCAGACCAGTCAATTCTATCCAGGATGTGACATCCCTGCAGCAGGATCTTGACCAACTGGCAATCTGGGCAGCTAAGTGGCAGATGAGATTTAATGTGGATAAATGTAAGGTCATGCACCTGGGATGTAAAAATATGCCCCCACTTATACCCTTAATGGGACTGCACTAGGCAAATCCATAATGGAGAAGGACTTTGGAGTCCTTGTAGATAATAAACTTGGCTGTAGCAAGCAATGCCAGGCAGCAGCTGCAAGGGCAAACAAGGTTTTGAGCTGTATTAAAAGGGGTATAGATTCACGGGAGGAGGGGGTTATTCTTCCCCTTTACAGAGCGCTGGTAAGGCCCCATCTAGAATATGCTGTTCAGTTTTGGTCTCCAGTGCTCAAACGGGACATTATTGAGTTAGAGAGGGTCCAGAGAAGGGCAACTAAGCTGGTAAAGGGTATGGAAAGTCTCAGTTATGAAGAAAGACTGGCCAAGTTGGGTCTGTTTACACTGGGGAAGAGGCGCTTAAGAGGTGACATGATAACTATGTATAAATATATAAAGGGATCATATAATAACCTCTCTAATGTTTTATTTACCAGTAGGTCCTTCCAACGGACACGAGGGCACCCACTTCGTTTAGAAGAAGGGAGGTTCCATTTAAATATTCGGAAAGGATTTTTTACAGTGAGAGCTGTGAGGTTCTGGAATTCCCTCCCCGAATCAGTCGTACTGGCTGATACATTATATAGCTTTATATAGGGGCTGGATGGATTCTTAGCAAGTGAGGGAATACAGGGTTATGGGAGATAGCTCTCAGTACAAGTGAGGGAATACAGGGGTAGGGGAGATAGCTCTCAGTACAAGTGAGGGAATACACGGTTATGGGAGATAGCTCTTAGTACAAGTGAGGGAATACACGGTTATGGGAGATAGCTCTTAGTACAAGTGAGGGAATACAGGGTTATGGGAGATAGCTCTTAGTACAAGTGAGGGAATACAGGGTTATGGGAGATAGCTCTCAGTACAAGTGAGGGAATACAGGGGTAGGGGGGATAGCTCTCAGTACAAGTGAGGGAATACAGGGGTAGGGGGGATAGCTCTCAGTACAAGTGAGGGAATACAGGGGTAGGGGGGATAGCTCTCAGTACAAGTGAGGGAATACACGGTTATGGGAGATAGCTCTTAGTACAAGTTGATCCAGGGACTGGTCCGATTGCCATCTTGGAGTCAGGAAGGAATTTTTTCCCCTCTGTGGCAAATTAGAGAGGCTTCAGATGGAGTTTTTTGCCTTCCTCTGGATCAACTAGTAGTTAGGCAGGTTATATATAGGCATTATGGTTGAACTTGATGGACGTATGTCTTTTTTCAACCCAACTTACTATTTTACTATGTTACTATGTTACTATGTTAAGGCTCATAAACAGTGGAATAACCACAATACAAGGGAACCCCGGGTCAAGGGGCCCTTGGAGCCAATATACTGACCCGGAGTGTAACATATAAGTGTATGTTTTACTGTTTATTAGCTTCTAATTAAGGTATAAATAGTTTCTAACAGACCAGCTAACTTCTGTGTAAGAATCACAGCCAAACACTGAGCAGAATCTTTGCCAGACTATAGTCCTTAATGGACTTTCCCAAACCCCCCTGTATGTTCTGCCATTTGGTTTGGCCCCCTCAGTGCATCAGCCCCACAGCAGAGCTAAGATGGCTGCCACTGCTCTAATCCCCTCACAAGTTTTATAGTTAATTATAAAGGTTATTTCTTTCCTGCAGCAGCCTGTTTGCCTTTAGCTATAGCAATGTCAGGCTTTTAGCAGTTCTTGCAGTGTGTGTAGCATATTCCCAAGCGTTTGTATTGAAGGCAGGCAGAGCCCTTGTATCCAAAATGGCTGCTGTGGGAAATCCTGTAGGATTTAATCCTCACACTGTCACCTGATTGCTGTGAGCTGCCTGTTGTACTGAGCTGGGATTGTTATATGGGAATGTGCCGTGTATTCCAGCTGTGCTGCATTCCCTCCCAGTTGTATAAACCCTGTAATATGTTACTGGGGATCTGCTGAATGAACTGCCTGTTGTAATGTCGCTGGGCCGGGGCCTTGTGATTTACCTGAAAGTGTCAGAGTTCTCCCTACTGTTCTACAGGCCCCAGACAGGGGCACATCAATACAATGGTATAAAGTTACAGTATCTCTGCCTGATGTGTTCAAGCCCCCCTGCCTGCTGCTGTGACTGCCCCTAGGCTGAGTGTGGGGGCCAGATGGTCACGTGGGTCGGTCTGACAGAAAGGCAGGTTTCTGTGCCCAGCAGAGTTAGGTTCAGCATCAGAGTCAAATAGTGGAAATATGTACTCAGTACAATGGGCCATGTTAGAGGAGCATAAATGCAGGTTACTCAGTTAGCAAGAATCATGAATGTGATGCAAGATGTGGATCCTCATCATCAGCAGTAAATTATTAACCCCCCCCACCCACACACAGAAGGATTTGGTTTTAGAATTATTTAAAAAGAAATAAACCTGCCAGCTCTGCCCCACAATGCTGTCTCAACCCTAGTGCCCAGGATACTCACTGGCTTGCTGTAGAGGGCGCCCTCTAATGGCAGCAGCTCTGCATAGCAACAAACATCTACAAAACATAAACATTTCCTAACAGGGCTACCAGCATTGCTCTTGAATGTTAGCAGTTTGATTTTGAATTGTGGAGAGTGATTCAAATGGATCTTCAGATAAAACTGTGAAAAGATTTAAATCCCAGGGAAGGCACACATCCCAAATCATTGGTTTAAGGCTGCTTGCTGCTTTGATGAATTGCTTGACAAGGAGATTCTTCCCCTATCGTAACCATTCCATTGCTCCCAGGGCTGCCACATGTACCCTAAGTGTAGCTGTTCTTAGACCTAAATGAAACCCATGAAAAAGAAACTGCAAAATCTGTAGAATAGAAACCCAAAAAGGGTCTATTGAGCAATATACACACCAGGCACAGAACCTTTTCCAGGTACTGGGTAGATTCTAGTAGTACCTTCTTACTCTCAACCATAACTGATATAACCTTAGCCAACAGACCATGCTGAATTAGTGACTGCCATTCAGGATCCATGCTGACAGGGCTAACCTGCTAGGATTCGGATAATACACAGGAAGCAGAGTCATACTTGAAACCAGGCCCTTCTGGCCAGTAAGGGACCAACACAATAACCCTGGCCATGTCTGACCTCATCTTCAGCAGCATTCTGGTCACTTTAGAAAGATGAGAAAAGGCATATCCCAGATTGCCACACCAACACTAAAGTATGGAGTCTATTGCTGATGACTTCTCCAGCTAGACTCCCTCTCCACAGGATAGGCCTTTGCTAAGTGGAAGAGTTTGTATATGGATGGCGTTGTTGAACTATACCTCCCACTGCCAAATGTAGCAAAGTAATGGAAAAGAAGGGTGGCTGGAGTTCTTTTGCAGCAAACTGGAACTAACAACTTTTATTGTCCACAACAATTGCAATACAATGCAGGGTTAATGCTCACACATGCTGGTGGAATGGCAGGTATTGCGGATGGGCAAGAATGCAGCAAAAATCCAAATGTTGCACCACTGCGGGGAGTAATTGGTCAGTAAATCTTTATCCTTTGGGTTTTCACCTTAAATGGCCTGGATCTCAAACAACAAACGTGGTTTCATGGGAAAGACTATACCTGATACCCCTGTCAGTACTGCAGTCCCATCACTAAGGCAGCAGAGCCTGTAAAGGAGAATACTCTCAACTATCTCTCCTGGTTGGAGCCAGAAAGCTGCTCTTTTAAACTAAAGCTGTGACTGCCTCACTTTCCTAGAAAGTCCTATTATAGATACAATCTGCTCTTACTATTCCTTGTTCATGGGGTCCCTGTTCCCCAACTTCACTGGAGGTACAGGTCCCTGAATGCTTCTTGGATCATATTCACACAGATCAAATGCTGAAGGACAATAAGAAAGATCCACCACTTACCAAACCACCCCCTTTAAGCCATTGGGGCATATTAACCCTATAGGTCCCTACACATCTCATACATTTAGTCGCCTTTTATGAGGAGGTGAGCAGGAACCTCGATGCTGGAATGGCAGTTGATCTACTTAGATTTTGCTGAAGCGTTTGATACAGTACCTCACAGAAGGTTAATGATCAAATTGAGGAATATTGGCCTAGAACATAATATCTGTAATTGGATAGAGAACTGGCTGAAGGATAGAGTACAAAGAGTGGTGGTAAATGGAACATTTTCTAATTGGACCAGTGTGGTTAGTGGGTACCACAGGGGTCAGTCCTTGGTCCTTTGCTTTTTAACTTGTTTATTAATGACCTGGAGGTGGGCATAGACAGTACTGTTTCTATTTTTGCTGATGACACTAAATTGTGCAAAACTATAAGTTCTATGCAGGATGTGCCGCTTTGCAGAGCGATTTGACAAAATTGGAAAACTGGGCAGCAAACTGGGAAATGAGGTTCAATGTCGATAAGTGCTAAGTTATGCATTTTGGTAGAAATAATATAAACGCGAACTATCTACTGAATGGGAGTGTGTTGGGGGGATCCTTAATGGAGAAGGATCTAGGGGTTTTTGTAGATCACAAGTTGTCTAATTCCAGGCAGTGTCATTCTGTGGCTACTAAAGCAAATAAAGTGCTGTCTTGTATAAACAGGGCATTGACTCAAGGGATGAAAACATATTCTTGCCTCTTTATAGGGCCCTGGTAAGGCCTCACCCTGAGTATGCAGTGCAGTTTTGGGCTCCAGTCCGTAAGAAGGATATTAATGAGCTGGAGAGAGTGCAGAGACTGCAACTAAACTGGTTAAGGGGATGGAAGGGTTAAACTATGAGGTGAGACTGACAGGGTTGGGGTTGTTTTCTCTGGAAAAGAGGCGCTTGCGAGGGGACATGATTACTCTGTACAAGTACATTAGGGGGGATTATAGGCAGTTGGGGGATGTTCTTTTTTTCCATAAAAAACAATCAACGCACCAGAGGTCACCCCTTTAGATTAGAGGAACGGAGCTTCCATTTGAAGCAGCGTAGGTGGTTTTTCACGGTGAGGGCAGTGAGGGGGTTGGGGAATGCCCTGCCGGGGGATGTTGGGTAGGGGGTTCCTCACGGTGAGGGCAGTGAGGTTGGGGAATGCCCTGCCGGGGGATGTTGGGTAGGGGGTTCCTCACGGTGAGGGCAGTGAGGGGGTTGGGGAATGCCCTGCCGGGGGATGTTGGGTAGGGGGTTCCTCACGGTGAGGGCAGTGAGGGGGTTGGGGAATGCCCTGCCGGGGGATGTTGGGTAGGGGGTTCCTCACGGTGAGGGCAGTGAGGGGGTTGGGGAATGCCCTGCCGGGGGATGTTGGGTAGGGGGTTCCTCACGGTGAGGGCAGTGAGGGGGTTGGGGAATGCCCTGCCGGGGGATGTTGGGTAGGGGGTTCCTCACGGTGAGGGCAGTGAGGGGGTTGGGGAATGCCCTGCCGGGGGATGTTGGGTAGGGGGTTCCTCACGGTGAGGGCAGTGAGGGGGTTGGGGAATGCCCTGCCGGGGGATGTTGGGTAGGGGGTTCCTCACGGTGAGGGCAGTGAGGGGGTTGGGGAATGCCCTGCCGGGGGATGTTGGGTAGGGGGTTCCTCACGGTGAGGGCAGTGAGGGGGTTGGGGAATGCCCTGCCGGGGGATGTTGGGTAGGGGGTTCCTCATGGTGAGGGCAGTGAGGGGGTTGGGGAATTCCCTGCCGGGGGATGTTGGGTAGGGGTTTCCTCACGGTGAGGGCAGTGAGGGGGTTGGGGAATGCCCTGCCGGGGGATGTTGGGTAGGGGGTTCCTCACGGTGAGGGCAGTGAGGGGGTTGGGGAATTCCCTGCCGGGGGATGTTGGGTAGGGGTTTCCTCACGGTGAGGGCAGTGAGGGGGTTGGGGAATGCCCTGCCGGGGGATGTTGGGTAGGGGGTTCCTCACGGTGAGGGCAGTGAGGTTGGGGAATGCCCTTCCTAGTGATGGGGTAATGGCAGACTCTGTTAATGCCTTTAAGAGGGGCCTGGATGAGTTTTTGAACAAGCAGAATATCCAAGGCTATTGTGATACTAATACCTACAGTTAATATTACTGGTTGTATATATAGTTTATGTATGTGAGTGTATAGATTGGTAAGTATAGGTTGTGTGTGCTGGGTTTACTCGGATGGGTTGAACTTGTTGGACAATGGTCTTTTTTCAACTCTATGTAACTATGTAACTATATGTGTCGCTCCCCAAGTCTTTTTACATTTGGCTGTTGTTCACGAGTAAGAAATGTTGGGGGGCCCTGCCCTACAGCATATCACTGCAAAACAGCTCAGAATTTAAGATTCAAACACCATATCATCCTCACTTGATGCTGCCAACTCCTTAGTCCAAGTCTGATGCATGCAAACATTCTATAATCTATATCATGGTCCTTTGCACTTTTTACTCCTTGTTTTTCCAGTTGTGCCACAAATTGGATAGATTTTTTAGGATCACTATATACAGGAGTTCCATTAGGCAACCAAATCCTTCAGTTTAGCCGGATACATCAGTGAAAAGTTAATATTTATAGAAATTAATGACTCAATGTGTGTGACTGATATAATAAAAACTTGATTTTTTTTTCTTTTTTACTTCAGTCCTTTTTCCAAATTTTTATATATGCTTGAAAAATTAGATAATTTTTCCGTATTATTAAGAAATGTCACAGTGACAACTCTAGGCTTGGCTTTATGCATGTCTTTAATTGCAGCAGTCCTGTTCAGTCTTTTCAACAACAATCCATAGAGATACTATTAGGTTCAGGGAGAGACCCAGCCTGAGTCTGGCAGTGAGAGAAGCGCTAATATTGATGGGCCTGTAACTGGCAGAGCTGGCACTTTGGCTCCCTAGGGAGTGTGTGTGTGCTGTGCCTGCTGGGAAATACTCAGTTAACTCTGTAATCACTCCCCATTCATTTCCAGAGGGATTTCATTAATGGGGATTAAAGAATGGGAAGTTAAAGGAACAGTAACACTAAAAAATAAAAACGTTTTAAAATAATTAAAATATAATGTACTATTGCCCTGCACTGGTAAAAGTTGTGTGCTTGCTTCAGAAAGACTACTATAGTTAATAGAAATAGCTGCTGTGTAGCCATGGGGGCAGCCATTTAAATTGAAAAAAGTAGAAAAGGCACAGGTTACATAAGAAGATAACAGATAAACTGTGTAGAGTATAATGGGAATCTGCTACTTATCTGTTATCTGCTTAGTAACCTGTGCCTTTTCTCCTTTTTTCAATTTAAATGGCTGCCCCTGTGGCTACACAGCAGCTATTTCTATTAACTATAGTAGTCTTTCTGAAGCAAACACACAACTTTTACCAGTGCAGGGCAATAGTACATTATATATTAATTATTTTTATACACTTTAATTTTTTGGTGTTACTGTTCCTTTAAAGAGTTAACAGGAAGGTACTGTCTAAATAATGAGCTTGCCCTGTCCAGTCTGATACAGGGAGATAAAACAAGTTCCACTGGTTATAAAGTTTCATTCCTGATTTCAGCGATGGCGGCTGCTGATCTGAGAGACGAGCTGAGCTGCTCCATCTGCCTGAGCATTTATACTGATCCGGTATCCCTGCCCTGTGGCCATAACTTCTGCCGGGGCTGCATTGGGGGGGTGCTGGGTACCCAGGAGGGGTCTGGGCGTTATTCCTGCCCTGAATGCAGAGCTGAGTATCAGTAGTGCCCTGCTGCTAAATCCTGTCTATTACCTCAGTGCAGCAACATCACATCCCACTAACATATTTCTCTCTTATCAGTTATGGGGACCTATTGGTTACAGGAGCAAAATGATCATTATCAGTTATTATAGTGCCAGTGGCACAGCTCTTGCATTAGTTTGTAATAAACAGGGGTCCTACAACTGATATAAAGAGATCAAGGAATATAAATGACCCCCTGTACCCCCATCCTGATGATTTAAGATTGTTCCCCCATAATAAGTGGTAATGCTGATAGGTCATCTAAATGGGCAGAGCTGCCACTATTGCCATCTATAGAGTACATAGGAATTTACGAGTTAACAGGAAGTCAAAGTCCAAACAACAAACTTGCCCCACTCTGTCTGAGAGGAGATAAAACAAGTCCAACTGGTTATAGAGAGAGAGGAACGTTCAGTTTCATTTCTTGTTCCTGATTCCAGCGATGGCGGCTGCTGATCTGAGAGACGAGCTGAGCTGCTCCATCTGCCTGAGCATTTATACTGATCCGGTATCCCTGCCCTGTGGCCATAACTTCTGCCGGGGCTGCATTGGGGGGGTGCTGGGTACCCAGGAGGGGTCTGGGCGTTATTCCTGCCCTGAATGCAGAGCTGAGTATCAGGAGCGCCCTGCCCTGCCCAGGAACAGAGCTCTGGGGAACATAGCAGAGAGGTTCCGTCCGACTGAGACAGAGCCGGGGGAGACTGGGATCTTCTGCACTTACTGTCTCCTCTCTCCTGTACCTGCTGCTAAATCCTGTCTCCTGTGTGAGGCTTCTCTGTGTGATACCCACCTGAGGGGGCACTGCCAGTCAGCAGAACATGTACTCACTGAGCCCACCGCCTCCTTTATGGGGAGAAAATGTTCTGTACATCACAAGGTTCTGGAGTATCACTGCTGTGAGGACTCTGCCTGTATCTGTGTGTATTGCTGGGTGGACGAGAAGCACCGGGGCCACAGGGTGGAACCACTGAGTGAGGCCTCTGAGAAGAAGAAAGAGAAACTGAGGAAAGTTCTGGAGAAACTGAGCCCAGAGAGAGAGGAGACTGAGAGAGGAGCCCAGAGGCTGCAGGAGCGCAGGAGAGAAGGGGCAGAAGTGGCAGCCGGTGAGACAGAGAGAGTCACTGCCCTGTTTAGGGGCATCAGGAAAGAACTGAAAGCCCTAGAGAAGCGACTCCTGAGTGACATCTCCAGGCAGAAAGAGGAGCTCTCACTCACACTCACTGAGCTGATCCAACAGCTGGAAATAAAGAAGGACGAGCTGTCCAGGGAGATCCGGCACATTGAGGAGCTGTGCAACATGGCAGATCCACTCACTGTCCTACAGGAACTATGTGAATCCCATGGAGCTGCCTTTTGTGGGGCTGAGGGGGCAGATACTGAGGGCAGAGAGAGAGGGGGTATAAAGGTCCCGGCTGTAGGGGATCTGGATGTGGGTCGGATCTCAGAGACATTACTCACAGGCTTAGCTGGGATTGTGACTGGGGTAAAGGGAAGGATCTATGGGCAGGAGGCTACAGAGCTGGTACTGGATATAAACACGGCTGGGAATGATGTATCTGTATCAGGGGATGGGAAATCTGCTTCCTACTCACGCAAAGACCAGCGTCGCCCACAAACCCCAGAGAGATTTCAGGTTTCTCAGGCTTTAAGCACCAGGAGTTTCCCCTCAGGGCGACATTACTGGGAAGTGGAGGGCAGTGAATCAGGGCACTGGAGGGTAGGGGTGGCCTATCCCAGTATAGAGAGGGGAGGGTTTCAGGCCTACATTGGTTATAATAACAAGTCCTGGTGTTTGTGGAGATGGAATAATAACTATACAGTGGTACATGACAGGAAAGACACACGGTTACCCCACGCCCCTTCCTGCAGGAGAATCAGGATCTCATTGGACTATGAGGCCGGACGCCTGTCCTTTTATGAGCTGAGTGAGCCAATCAGGCACTTACACGCCTTCACTGCCTCCTTCACTGAGCCCCTTCATGCTGCATTCTGGGTATGGGGGGTTGGTGACTGGGTGAGAATCATTAGTTAGGGCCCTGCCCACTGCCCAGCAGGAACCCCATTCCCAGAGCTGCCCTTAGCCCTGTGATGCCAGGAAAGGAAGGACATTGGCCATTGTATTTATGGAACTTAAATTCCATCCAGCTAAATTTTTGGAAAATACATAAATGGACATACCCGACACTGCCTGCATATCCCACTCAGCACTATTCCTGAGACACTTACAGTATATGGAGCACATGTGGGTCACAGTTTGACCTAATGAAATAGGAAACACTATGGACACTTATTTTTTGGACTGATTCTGGGATTGGTATATGGACATTCCCAATTGACTTTGTGTTGTATATGTCACCATGTGGATACTTGTCTCACCATGAGAATATATGTTGTGATTACATCACGTAGAAAGGGGTGTGTCTTATGGCCCCTCCCCTCACTTATCCTTTTTATACCACTCTCTGTGTAACACTAGGCTTGATAAAGGGCCCAGGTAGGGCCGAAATGTTGCCCTTTGTACCTGTGTATGGGCTAAATAAACAGCCCTCTGTCACTTTGCTACTTGTTGGTTTGCTACTGGATTTTCTACTATATTACTGACCGCTCTGCAGGAGAGGGATCTACTGGATCAACACCCAACACTTCCACAGGCGCATTACACTGAGAGGGTTGCACTCTCCCCCATATGATAATAATCTTCAGAGATTTTCCAAAAACAATTACATTCAACCCCCATGGAAATGCAATTAATCTGTTTGTAATACAATTACTTTTTCTTGAAAAATTTTGAAACAATTTTAAAAAACTTTGAATGTTTGTTTGTATTTGACTAAATTGCCATTGTAATATTTGATTATTGCTGTTAAAATGTAACCAATGGACAGTAAATGGCTGAATTTCTATTTTTGTCATGTTTATTGATGTAGTATTCATCATACAGAACCCTGTTAATGTTGTTTCAAAAAGTCATGAAAAACCCTGTAAATGAATTTGTAAAAACTTTTTGATGTGTAGTGAGTGGTGTCTCTCTTTATGTGATAATGATTGTAATGATGGGTGGGGTTACTTTGTGCTTAAATATGTGCTTTAGAACCCATGGGATCATAACTGCCTATGATTAAGTACTGGTAGAGTTTATGAAACACGTAAGGGGTTTGTAGGCTTTTAATAATGATTTTTGAATAAAATGTGATTTTTGTTTTTTTGAATTTTTGTGTGATGTTTGGGATACTTTTGGACCTTGCTGTTTGGCTTGCCTTTTAAATCTGGGGGTTGTGTCCCATTCGCTTCGACTCATTTTGACTGGCCATTAAGGATCCCTCTTTTTGATGTAGTATAAACTCTGAGTATCACTCACGTATTATAAGGGATAATGTACCCCCAACTGTAAATGATAAGGATATTAGCAGTCACTGAGGGGTTCTGTGCCCCCCATATAAAGGCACAAGGCTGCAGGCTGAGTTATACAGGGAACTCTGAGTATCACTCATGTATTATAAGGGATAATGTACCCCCTACTGTAAATGATAAGGATATTAGCAGTCACTGAGGGGTTCTGTGCCCCCCATATAAAGGCACAAGGCTGCAGGCTGAGTTATACAGGGAACTCTGAGTATCACTCATGTATTATAAGGGATAATGTACCCCCTACTGTAAATGATAAGGATATTAGCAGTCACTGAGGGGTTCTGTGCCCATATAAAGGCACAAGGCTGCAGGCTGAGTTATACAGGGAACTCTGAGTATCACTCATGTATTATAAGGGATAATGTACCCCCTACTGTAAATGATAAGGATATTAGCAGTCACTGAGGGGTTCTGTGCCCATATAAAGGCACAAGGCTGCAGGCTGAGTTATACAGGGAACTCTGAGTATCACTCATGTTGTATTATAAGGGATAATGTACCCCCTACTGTAAATGATAAGGATATTAGAAATCCATATGTCCTTATTCTCTAATATAATTTGTGACTAAAATGACTAATTTTAAATTAATTTTGTGTTTGCATATTTTTATGTCTTTTAGAGAAATAGAATATATAAGCAGCTAGATGCTGATCTGGAAATAGAAACTACTCTTTAAACAGTAGAATGTTTGTAAAATCCAATTACTGAACCCAAAATGTTGCATGGGAAGTTAATGAATTACTATTAAGACAAACATGAGTGACCCTGAAATGACTGGACCCTGGGGCAGATACCCCCTCACCATGCAGTTCTGCCAGTTCCCTGCTCTGTAAGATCCTGTCTGTGGGGAGAAGTTCTGCTCCTGTTTTGCTGGAGACTTAAGGCTCATAAACAGCGGAATAACCACAATACAAGGGAACCCGGGTCAAGGAGCCCATAGAGCCAATATACTGTCCAGGAGTGCAACATATAAGTGTAGGGATCCATAGGGTTAACTAGTCCCTATGGCTTTAAACCCTGCAGCTTACTGGTTTGTGCTGTTACTGGGCAAAGACCCCTGTATCAGTTTTGAGTTCATATGTGTGATTATTGGTTAATAGGGAGACCCCTCCCCTGGGGCACAGATATAGTGTTTAGCAGGGGGGGTGGGTCTGTCTCTTTGGCTGCCTGTGTCCTGAGAGAGAGGAGCATTGAGCCTGGAGGCAGAAGACTAGGCCCCAGTAAAGCCATGTGCCCCAGAGTGTGTCAGCCACTCTGGTGAAGTCGGGGACGGGGACCCTGTGAATGAGGAGCAGTTAGATAGCAAGTTTTGAGGAGCACTTTGTAGGAAAGTGAGATAGTGAGGGAAGAGAGCGCGAGCAGTTTGGCTCAGAGGAAAGTAGCTGTGGGAGTCCCTTCCAGACAGGCACTGTGCCTTAGTGTAGGGCCACGGTTTAGACCTAGGAGGCAGGTAGTCTGAACCCTGATCCAAAGTTGCCGTGGGGCCTGAGGAGTGTGGTATCCAGCTAGCTGTTCCACAGAGTGAGCAACTGACCCGGTGGCACTGACCCTGCCCAGGCTCAAGGGGAGTTGGGGGGAGCGGGGGTGCCCCCTCTCTGTGCTGTCCCCAGAGACTGCTATGCTAACTGATGTGTGAGTATATTGCATAACCCTGCAAGTTGCTTGTTGCTGAAAATAAACCAGTTCTACTGTTAAACTGCAAGAACCTTCTGGCGCCCATTTGTTATTCTGCATTGCACACAGCTACAGTGGGTTGTAGTTGCACTACACCATAGCTCCGTTTGGTTACTTTCACATAGCGAAGGCCCATCCTGAAGGATTGAGTCGTGTGTACCCCATGCTCTAGGCCTATCTATCCGTGCTGTTGGCTTAGTTACAGCCAAGAAAGGGTTACATAAGTATATGTTTTACTGTTTATTAGCTTCTAATTAAGGTATAAATAGTTTCTGACAGACCAGCTAACTTCTGTGTAAGAATCACAGCCAAACACTGAGCAGAATCTTTGCCAGACTATAGTCCTTAATGGACTTTCCCAACCCCCCCTGTATGTTCTGCCATTTGGTCTGGCCCCCTCAGTGTATCAGCCCCACAGAAGAGCTAAGATGGCTGCCACTGCTCTAATCCCCTCACAAGTTTTATAGTTGATTATAAAGGTTATTTCTTTCCTGCAGCAGCCTGTTTGCCTTTAGCTATAGCAATGTCAGGCTTTTAGCAGTTCTTGCAGTGTGTGTAGCATATTCCCAAGCGTTTGTATTGAAGGCAGGCAGAGCCCTTGTATCCAAAATGGCTGCTGTGGGAAATCCTGTAGGATTTAATCCTCACACTGTCACCTGATTGCTGTGAGCTGCCTGTTGTACTGAGCTGGGATTGTTATATGGGAATGTGCCGTGTATTCCAGCTGTGCTGCATTCCCTCCCAGTTGTATAAACCCTGTAATATGTTACTGGGGATCTGCTGAATGAACTGCCTGTTGTAATGTCGCTGGGCCGGGGCCTTGTGATTTACCTGAAAGTGTCAGAGTTCTCCCTACTGTTCTACAGGCCCCAGACAGGGGCACATCAATACAATGGTATAAAGTTACAGTATCTCTGCCTGATGTGTTCAAGCCCCCCTGCCTGCTGCTGTGACTGCCCCTAGGCTGGGTGTGGGGACCAGATTATCACGTGGGTCGGTCTGACAGAAAGGTTCAGCATCAGAGTCAAATAGTGGAAATATGTACTCAGTACAATGGGCCATGTTAGAGACGCATAAATGCAGGTTACTCAGTTAGCAAGAATCATGAATGTGATGCAAGATGTGGATCCTCATCATCAGTAGTAAATTATTAACCCCCCACCCATACAAAGAAGGATTTGGTTTTAGAATTATTTAAAAAGAAATAAACCTGCCAGCTCTGCCCCACAATGCTGTCTCAACCCTAGTGCCCAGGATACTCACTGACTTGCTGTAGAGGGCGCCCTCTAATGTCAGCAGCTCTGCATAGCAACAAACATCTACAAAACATAAACATTTCCTAACAGGGCTACCAGCATTGATCTTAAATGTTAGCAGTTTGATTTTGAATTGTGGAGAGTGATTCAAATGGATCTTCAGATAAAACTGTGAAAAGATTTAAATCCCAGGGAAGGCACACATCCCAAATCATTGGTTTAAGGCTGCTTGCTGCTTTGATGAATTGCTTGACAAGGAGATTCTCCCCCTATCGTAACCCTTCCATTGCTCCCAGGGCTGCCGCCTGTAACCTGAGTGTAGCTTTTCTTAGACCTAAATGAAACCCATGAAGAAGAAACTGCAAAATCTGTAGAATAGAAACCCAAAAAGGGTCTATTGAGCAATATACACACCAGGCACAGAACCTTTTCCAGGTACTGGGTAGATTCTAGTAGTACCTTCTTACTCTCAACCATAACTGATATAACCTTAGCCAACAGACCATGCTGAATTAGTGACTGCCATTCAGGATCCATGCTGACAGGGCTAACCTGCTAGGATTCGGATAATACACAGGAAGCAGAGTCATACTTGAAACCAGGCCCTTCTGGCCAGTAAGGGACCAACACAATAACCCTGGCCATGTCTGACCTCATCTTCAGCAGCATTCTGGTCACTTTAGGAAGATGAGAAAAGGCATATCCCAGATTGCCACACCAACACTAAAGTATGGAGTCTATTGCTGATGACTTCTCCAGCTAGACTCCCTCTCCACAGGATAGGCCTTTGCTAAGTGGAAGAGTTTGTATATGGATGGTGTTGTTGAACTATACCTCCCACTGCCAAATGTAGCAAAGTAATGGAAAAGAAGGGTGGCTGGAGTTCTTTTGCAGCAAACTGGAACTAACAACTTTTATTGTCCACAACAATTGCAATACAATACAGGGTTAATGCTCACACATGCTGGTGCAATGGCAGGTATTGCAGATGGGCAAGAATGCAGCAAAAATCAGAATGGTGCACCACTGCGGGGAGTAATTGGTCAGTAAATCTTTATCCTTTGGGTTTTCACCTGAAATGGCCTGGATCTCAAACAGCAAACGTGGTTTCATGGGAAAGACTATACCTGATACCCCTGTCAGTACTGCAGTCCCATCACTAAGGCAGCAGAGCCTGTAAAGGAGAATACTCCCAGCTATCTCTCCTGGTTGGAGCCAGAAAGCTGCTCTTTTAAACTAAAGCTGTGACTGCCTCACTTTCCTAGAAAGTCCTATTATAGATACAATCTGCTCTTACTATTCCTTGTTCATGGGGTCCCTGTTCCCCAACTTCACTAGAGGTACAGGTCCCTGAATACTTCTTGGAGCACATTCACACAGATCAAATGCTGAAGGACAATAAGAAAGATCCACCACTTACCAAACCACCCCCTTTAAGCCATTGGGGCATATTAACCCTATAGGTCCCTACACATCTCATACATTTAGTCGCCTTTTATGAGGAGGTGAGCAGGAACCTCGATGCTGGAATGGCAGTTGATGTCATCCTCACCTCACAGAAGGTTACATAGTTACATAGTTACATAGGGTTGAAAAAAGACCAGTGTCCATCAAGTTCAACCCATCCAAGTAAACCCAGCACACCTAACCCACACCTACCAATCTATACACTCGCATACATAAACTATAAATACAACCACTAGTACTAACTGTAGGTATTAGTATCACAATAGCCTTGGATATTCTGATTGATCAAGAACTCATCCAGGCCCCTCTTAAAGGCATTAACAGAATCTGCCATTACCACATCACCAGGAAGGGCATTCCACAACCTCACTGCCCTCACCGTGAGGAACCCCCTACGCTGCTTCAAATGGAAACTCCTTTCCTCTAATCTAAAGGGGTGACCTCTGGTGCGTTGATTGTTTTTATGGGAAAAAAGAACATCCCACAACTGCCTATAATCCCCTCTAATGTACTTGTACAGAGTAATCATGTCCCCTCGCAAGCGCCTCTTTTCCAGAGAAAACAACCTCAACCTCGACAGTCTCACATCATAGTTTAAATCTTCCATCCCCTTAACCAGTTTAGTTGCAGTCTCTGCACTTTCTCCAGCTCATTAATATCCCTCTTAAGGACTGGAGCCCAAAACTGCACTGCATACTCAAGGTGAGGCCTTACCAGGGACCTATAAAGGGGCAAAATTATGTTCTCATCCCTAGAGTCAATGCCCTTTTTTATACAAGACAGCACTTTATTTGCTTTAGTAGCCACAGAATGACACTGCCTGGAATTAGACAACTTGTTATCAACAAAAAACCCCAGATCCTTCTCCATTAAGGATACCCCCAACACACTACCATTCAGTAGATAGTTTGTGTTTATATTATTCCTACCAAAGTGCATAACTTTGCACTTATCAACATTGAACCTCATTTTCCATTTTGCTGCCCAGTTATCTAATTTTGTCAAATCACTCTGCAAAGCGGCAGCATCCTCCATGGAACTTATAGTTTTGCACAATTTTGTATCATCAGCAAAAATAGAAACATTACTCTCTATGCCCCCCTCCAGGTCATTAATAAACAAGTTAAAAAGCAAAGGCCCAAGGACTGACCCCTGCGGTACTCTACTAACCACACTGGCCCAATTAGAAAATGTTCCATTTACAACCACTCTTTGTAATCTATCCCTCAGCCAGTTCTCTATCCAATTACAAATATTATGTTCTAGGCCAATATTCCTTAATTTGATCATTAACCTTCTGTGAGGTACTGTATCAAACGCTTTAGCAAAGTCCAAGTAGATGACATCAACTGCCATTCCCGCATCAAGGTTCCTACTCACCTCCTCATAAAAGGCGACTAAATTAGTCTGGCAAGATCTGTTACGCATAAAACCATGCTGGCACAAACTTATAGTATTGTGAACTGCAATGTATTCAAGTACCCTATCCCTTATTACCCCTTCCAAAAGTTTTCCTACTACTGATGTCAGACTAACAGGCCTATAGTTTTCAGGCTGAGAACGGGATCCCTTTTTAAATAACGGCACCACATTAGCAATCCGCCAGTCTCTTGGCACCATGCCAAACCTCAATGAATCCTGAAAAATTAAGTGAAGAGGTTTGGCAATCACAGCACTCAGCTCATTTAATACCCTGGGATGAATCCCATCCGGCCCTGGACCTTTGTTTACCTTTACATGTTCAAGTCTCTTTTCAATTTCTTCCTGAGTGACCCACGCGTCAGTAGCTAAATTACTAGAACTGGGCATATTACAAGGGAAGCCTTCATTATCTGGCTCCTCAGATGTATAGACAGATGAAAAATAAGAGTTCAAAATTTCAGCTTTTTCCCCGTTCTCATCAACCAACGTACCCCCCCGTGATAATAAGGTTCCCACCCCTTCTTGCTTCATTTTTTTACTATTCACATAATTAAAAAATAATTTAGGATTCTTTTTACTTCTAGCTGCAATATCCCTTTCCATTTCTATTTTAGCTTGCTTGATAGCTTTTTTGCTGCTTTATTTGCCCCCCTGTACCTGATGAAAGTCCCTGCTGTCCCAGCTAACTTGAATGCCCTAAAAGCACGTTTTTTCTTACCAACCTCAACAATAACACTTTTATTCAGCCATAAAGGTTTTGCTTTGCGATGCCTCTCCTTGCTTACAAGGGGGATATACTGTTGTGTATACCTACAAAGCAATGTTTTAAAGATGTTCCATTTTCCTTCTGTGCCTAACCCCATGAGAAGCCTTTCCCAGTTGACACATTGCAGAGATGCCCTTATGCTGGCAAAGTCTGCACGTCTAACATTGAGCGTTTTAGTTACTCCCTTATAGAGCTGTCTCTGCAGCATTATCTCAAAGGAGACCATGTTGGGATCACTGTTCCCCAAATGCCCCCCCCACACAAATGTTAGAAATTAGTTCATTATTATTAGAAATCACCAGGTCCAAAATAGAGTCATTCCTAGTGGGTTCTTGAACCGCCTGAAATAAAAAGTTGTCATTTAGCATATTTACAAACCTACTAGCTTTTTCTGACTTAGCCACCCCATGATCAAATTGAGGAATATTGGCCTAGAACATAATATTTGTAATTGGATAGAGAACTGGCTGAAGGATAGATTACACAGAGTGGTGGTAAATGGAACATTTTCTAATTGGACCAGTGTGGTTAGTGGGTACCACAGGGGTCAGTCCTTGGCCCTTTGCTTTTTAACTTGTTTATTAATGACCTGGAGGTGGGCATAGACAGTATTGTTTCTATTTTTGCTGATGACACAAAATTGTGCAAAACTATAAGTTCCATGCAGGATGCTGCCGCTTTGCAGAGCGATTTGACAAAATTGGAAAACTGGGCAGCAAACTGGGAAATGAGGTTCAATGTTGACAAGTGCAAAGTTATGCCCTTTGGTAAAAATAATATAAACGCGATCTATCTACTGAATGGGAGTGTGTTGGGGGATCCTTAATGGAGAAGGATCTGGGGGTTTTTTGTAGATCACAAGTTGTCTAATTCCAGGCAGTGTCATTCTGTGGCTAAAGCAAAAAAAGTGCTGTCTTGTATAAAAAAGGGCATTGACTCAAGGGATGAAACATATTTTTGCCGCTTTATAGGTCCCTGGTAAGGCCTCACCTTGAGTATGCGGTGCAGTTTTGGGCTCCAGTCCTTAAGAAGGATATTAATGAGCTGGAGAGAGTGCAGAGACTGCAACTAAACTGGTAAAGGGGATGGAAGGGTTAAACTATGAGGTGAGACTGTCAGGGTTGGGGTTGTTTTCTCTGGAAAAGAGGCGCTTGCGAGGGGACATGATTACTCTGTACAAGTACATTAGAGGGGATTATAGGCAGATGGGGGATGTTCTTTTTTCCCATAAAAACAATCAGCGCACCAGAGGCCCCCCCTATAGATTAGAGGAACGGAGCTTTTATTTGAAGCAGCGTAGGTGGTTTTTCATGGTGAGGGCAGTGAGGGGGTTGGGGAATGCCCCTAGAGATGGGGTAATGGCAGACTCTGTTAGTGCCTATAAGAGGGGCCTGGATGAGTTTTTGAACAAGCAGAATACCCAAGGCTATTGTGATACTAATATCTACAGTTAGTATTACTGGTTGTATATATAGTTTATGTATGTGAGTGTATAGATTGGTAAGTTTAGGTTGTGTGCTGGGTTTACTCGGATGGGTTGAACTTGATGGACAATGGTCTTTTTTCAACCCTATGTAACTATGTAACTATATGTGTTGCTCCCCAAGTCTTTTTACATTTGGCTGTTGTTCACGAGTAAGAAATGTTGGGGGGCCCTGCCCTACAGCATCACTGCAAAACAGCTCAGAATTTAAGATTCAAACACCATATCATCCTCACTTGATGCTGCCAACTCCTTAGTCCAAGTCTGATGCATGCAAACATTCTATAATCTATATCATGGTCCTTTGCACTTTTTACTCCTTGTTTTTCCAGTTGTGCCACAAATTGGATAGATTTTTTAGTATCACTATATACAGGAGTTCCATTAGGCAACCAAATCCTTTAGTTTAGCCGGATACATCAGTGAAAAGTTAATATTTATAGAAATTAATGACTCAATGTGTGTGACTGATATAATAAAGACTTGATTTTTTTTCTTTTTTACTTCAGTCCTTTTTCCAAATTTTTATATATGCTTGAAAAATTAGATAATTTTTCCGTATTATTAAGAAATGTCACAGTGACAACTCTAGGCTTGGCTTTATGCATGTCTTTAATTGCAGCAGTCCTGTTCAGTCTTTTCAACAACAATCCATAGAGATACTATTAGGTTCAGGGAGAGACCCAGCCTGAGTCTGGCAGTGAGAGAAGCGATAATATTGATGGGCCTGTAACTGGCAGAGCTGGCACTTTGGCTCCCTAGGGAGTGTGTGAGTGCTGTGCCTGCTGGGAAATACTCAGTTAACTCTGTAATCACCCCCCCCATTCATTTTCAGAGGGATTTCATTAATGGGGATTAAAGAATGGGAAGTTAAAGAGTTAACAGGAAGGTACTGTCTAAATAATGAGCTTGCCCTGTCCTGTCTGATAGGGGAAGATAAAACAAGTTCCACTGGTTATAAAGTTTTATTCCTGATTTCCTGATGACGAGCTGAGCTGCTCCATCTGCCTGAGCATTTATACTGATCCGGTATCCCTGCCCTATGGCCATAACTTCTGCCGGGGCTGCATTGGGGGGGTGCTGGGTACCCAGGAGGAGTCTGGGGCTTATTCCTGCCCTGAATGCAGAGCTGAGTATCAGTAGTGCCCTGCTGCTAAATCCTGTCTATTAACTCAGTGCAGCAACATCACATCCCACTAACATATTTCTCTCTTATCAGTTATAGGGACCTATTGGTTACAGGAGCAAAATGATCATTATCAGTTATTATAGTGCCAGTGGCACAGCTCTTGCATTAGTTTGTAATAAACAGGGGTCCTACAACTGATATAAAGAGATCAAGGAATATAAATGACCCCCTGTACCCCCATCCTGATGATTTAAGATTGTTCCCCCATAATAAGTGGTAATGCTGATAGGTCATCTAAATGGGCAGAGCTGCCACTATTGCCATCTATAGAGTACATAGGAATTTACGAGTTAACAGGAAGTCAAAGTCCAAACAATCTGGATGTGGGTCGGATCTCAGAGACATTACTCACAGGCTTAGCTGGGATTTTGACTGGGGTAGAGGGAAGGATCCCTGGGCAGGAGGCTACAGAGCTGGTACTGGATATAAACACGGCTGGGAATCATGTATCTGTATCAGGGGATGGGAAATCTGCTTCCTACTCACGTACAGACCAGCGTCGCCCACAAACCCCAGAGAGATTTCAGGTTTCTCAGGCTTTAAGCAGCAGGAGTTTCCCCTCAGGGCGACATTACTGGGAAGTGGAGGGCAGTGAATCAGGGGACTGGAGGGTAGGGGTGGCCTATCCCAGTATAGAGAGGGGAGGGGTTCAGTCCTGCATTGGGAATAATAACAAGTCCTGGTGTTTGTACAGAGGGAATAATAACTATACAGTGACACATGACTGGGAAGTCACACAGTTACCCCACGTCCCTTCCTGCAGGAGAATCAGGATCTCATTGGACTATGAAGCCGGACGTCTGTCCTTTTATGGGCTGAGTGAGCCAATCAGGCACTTACACACCTTCACTGCCTCCTTCACTGAGCCCCTTCATGCTGCATTCTGGGTAAGGAGGGATGGTGCCTGGGTGAGAATCATTAGTTAGGGCCCCACCCACTGCCCAGCAGGAACCCCATTCCCAGAGCTGCCCATAGCCCTGTGATGCCAGGAAAGGAAGTGCAGGAGCCATTTATGTTGAGCAGTGCCCCCTGGCATTGACTGGGCAGCCTTTTAAACTAAGAGACCACCAGAATTAAATGTATTTCTTATAACATTTTAAAATATTTTCCACATATACGTGTGTGTATATGTGATTACTGTAGAAATGGTAATGTTTAATCTACACCAGTCAGGAGCAGGGATCCCTCAATAAATAATGAAATAACTGGTTACCTTTCCAGCCATATATATCACTATGTGGCATCCAATCAAACTCTGCACACTTTTACCTGGATTAATTATCCGTTTGAACACATTTGTTTGGATCCCTTCTGCATTAACCCTAAAGGTTCTTTACTGAGCTGCTGACTGGACTGTTTGTAAGTTAATCATTTTGTTAGTCGGAGAGATGGAGGCAGAAAACGTTTTATATAAATATGGGATGTTTAGTCAGGGGCTATGAGCAAACTCACTGGAAATGTCAGCGCAACAGACTGGCCTAGGGGGAAATGACTGTTAGGTCTGGCTCTTATTGTCAGCTCACAGTACCTGGATATTTATTTCCCAGTAAGAGAAAAAAATCCAGTCCCAAAATCTCATCCGTGCTCTGTTCATTTCAGTCATGTTAGAGCCAGATGAACTTCCTATACGTAATCACTTCAAATTTCTGTCCCATTTCTGAAATAATCATGTTACTCTTCAGTATCCACCTCAGCAATCTGTTTGTCTACAGGCCACTTTCTGTCAGTTGCTGACAGTTAGCTCTAATACATGGGGGATACAGAGGAGCAACTTGACTGTTCCAAAAATGGGATAGAATTTTTAATTGATTATATATAGGAAATTAGGTCCAACATGGGGGTTGCTAAGTCAGGATAATACTGGGGATTTATCTGCACCTCACTGGCATCCAAATAGAGCAAAATATTTCAACAACAGCAGATTTCTTTAAATCCTTCACTTTCAGCCAATTCATACACTTCTCTCATAGATTAAATTGCTAGAAAATGTGGTAAAAATAAATCTTTTTAACTGCTGAAACAAGCAAATGTTGGTTTTGGGTGCAAAGAAAAAGAATCCTGGTGAAAGTTTATTCAAATGCCTCCAGATGGGGTCACTTCAGTTTGTGCAGCACCTTTGTTACTGCTGAAGAAGTCCCCCCCTCCCAACTCTGTGTAATCTGAGCTCCCAGCAGCCAGAGCTGCAGCAGGAAGCTACCTCGACCGAGCTAAAATGGCAGCTGCTATCTTAAACAAACAGAGGGAGCTTCTAGGGTTGTTACTCAGGCAGGTAAAGCTTTCTGCAGAATAAATATAGGGTTCTAGGTGGCACTAATGTGGCAAATCTATTGGCAGTAAAATGCCAAAATGCCTTTCCTTCTTTTTAGATTAGCACTTTCCAAAATCACTGTGTAACAATTGAAAATTTGAGAATAAATCTTAAACTAAATAAATGTAACAATTATATAGCAACAACTAGCTGTGTCTTTTACTTTTCTTATAATAGTACTGAACTGCATTCATACATACACATGTAGGGACCCCAAAGAATTGGGCCCCTTCAGGATTGGTTCCCCTTTAGACAGGCACCATGAGGGTGGCCTTATGTGATTTGGACACCTAAAGGTGGTCCTAGCTGTTTATGTGTGAAAAGGGAGTTTCCCTGTTATGCAGCAGCAACCACTAGGTGGCAGTGTGCTGCAATATAAAAAGGGCTGACACCCATTTTGTGAAGGTCTTAGTCCTGGGACTGCTTCTTGTAAAGAAGCGTATAACAGGCTTGTGTTCTAGTACAGGAGGTACTGTAACAGGTCACTCTATGAGTGACAGGCAGGCTAGAGAGAACGGGCAGTGATCGCCCCAACAGGAGAGAGAGGGGTTAAGACCCCCCAGCACTCATGGCTGGAGTTAAGGACCTGTAGTGTGCAGTAAGAGGAGCCAAGTCAGCACCTGGGAGTGTTCCCAGTGAAGGGGCCCTACGCGTGGACCGGGGTGAGTTCCTAGGTGGGATCATCCGACGGAAGTACCGGGGGGAGCCCAAAGAGAGAGCCGTCTGTGTGACATCCTCTGAAGTGTTCTGCCTGCATCAATAAACAAGTTCATCTGGTTCATCATCATAACCAGTGTCTGTTATAACTATCCTTTCTCTAATATATTTGTGTAAGTACTATGGTCAACAACCACTCACCAAGGTGATATTTTAAGTATATTTAATGTGTGGAAAAGAGTTACAGAAGTTACATACAAATTACCAATGGTTTAGCCAGTCACAAACAATATTGACAGCTTCCCAATACAATACAAAGTATGTATGTATTCATTTAAAGTGGTAAAAATGTATGAATGCATGTGTGTTAGAGTAAATGTGTGTAAGTGAGAGCGTGTGTGAGTGTGTAAGGGTGTGTGTCTGTATAACTGTGAGACCAGCCTTTTGTTGCTGATATATATCCCTGTTGGAAACCCCCCCATTGTATTACCCCTAAGACCATATGTTTCCGATCAATCACATTCTAGACTTAGGGAATGATGGTATATGTGAGGGATAGTGTGAATTGGAAAGTCAGTGTGCACATTAGAACCATGTTAACCCATTCAGGCCTGGGATACAACTTATTTTGCAATACCCAATATTTAACATTTCCCCCTTTGCACACTGACTTGACAAGAACATAATATTTGTATGCAAACTAGAAAATAAGAGAGAGAGTCCTTGAAAACCCAGTCTACAAATTTCCAGGAATTCTTTGCAATGTGCCAAATGTTCATTGTACAAATGACAACTGATGTAATATCATGTAATGAGATGGTAAACAGTGATAAATTAAAACATTTAAAATAATCTATTATCTATAGGCGGTTCCATCCACTGGTCATCCATTCACAGCCTCTTGGGTTGAGTTTAAAAATCTTTCATTACAGTCTTTGGTCATAGCCCTGTGTTTAACTGCAATTGAAACTGTAACTGCAACTGTACTTTCTTACCTCACCTTTCATGGTGTTGCATTAAAGTCTGTCAGCAAACATCAAAAGTGACAAATAAAAATATGGTACTCAATTATGGGAGTCAGTTTTACCAAGTTACAGTCTCTGGCATTCCTTGTTACATTCTGTTACTCCATATTCATCAAACATTTCCCCTGTGAATGAGTCCAGATGGGCTCCCTGTAGCTTGGGTAAATCCCCGGCACCCTGCACCCCTTTGTCCTGTAGGGCCCAACGGATTTAAGCTTTGACTCTTATAGTAGATCCGCCACTAAGCACCTGTATAGAATCAGGGAGTTGTACCCGTACCGGCATCACCAATGCCCCTCTGGGGTTCTTGGCATTTTTGCAGCCATAACGTAGGCCGTACCCAATGAGAGGAAGGTGTGACTTGAATATACAGTAATAACACAGATCATAGAAACAACAGTCTGTTAGAGACTGAACCCGACACAGACAGAATCAGGAGGGATGAGACAGTCACTTTGTGAACAGTTCATAATCAAATTATTTCTCAGGTAACCCATATGAATGTTATCTTTCAAGTATAATTTCCCCCTGAGTCACAGTCTGTGTTGCAAATCACTTTACACCATAAGCTGCACTTCCCTTCATAGGATGTTGTTCCTCTTCAGTTGTTTTGCAGAGTCTTGTCCAGCGCGGCCTATAGCTACTGCTAAACTGCACATTTATACTAATCTAATAAAATTCTATCACTGTATTACCATGCCATTCTCATTCATATGATGCTATGCATTTCATGATTAATAATGTCCTTCATATTGAAAATCATAAATATCTTATGTAAATGTATGAAAAAACATAAATAGGAAAATAATTATAAAGAAAAATGAAAACATGTAAAAATGATGCCTTCTTCCCAGTACTTAAAACATGTTTAAGGCATAGACATAAAAATAATTATTGTCCATTCATTTCTTTAACCTGTTAAAATGTTGTAAGTAATAACTATTTCCCTGGTCCCAACATAATTGCATATTAAGGAAACATTCTTAAACTGTATAATCTGTTATCTATCGCAGGATGTTTTTATCCATGTGATACTTTTCCACATGATCAACACATTTAATATTTCCTATAAAATATAAAAGTAATATTTCAGCAGTTGATGTTATTCAGATGTTTCTTCTCATCCAGATCAATGTCTAAGGTGTATTACCTGTACAATGAAATGTTAAATCCCCAAATAATGATACCACATATACATGTTGTTAAAACAAGAATGAGTCCTTTGTTCTTTGCTGGGAAATGTATTTGTCACTGGTGTCTTATGGTCTTTTGTTTTTCATTAGTGTTAATATAACTATTGAGAAACACATACACTTTATACCCTGTATTAACTATATCATATATATGTAGCCCACTTTAGAGAATTTGCTGCTACCTGCTGAGATCTTGTGGCGCTTACAGGGATCCTGAGCCCCGCTTACTATGGGGAACAGATGTTGCTGTACTATTTGGCGTGCCTCCACCCAGGATAGGGATAGAACTATAACTCCCCTCCTGAGAACTTGATATTGTACTTCTGCTTTGGGGACTCCCAGCACTCCTGGCACCTTGCCCCCTCCCTGGGGTAGTTGCTTACCCGGCAGTGTGGATCCTCCAGATAGTAAGACAATGCACTCTGGTATTATGCCGAACCAAGTGATTTCTTTATTTGCAGAATGAATGACAGATAGGCTTTGCAGGAGTTACAGAACACGTCAGGGAACACTCTTTTCCTTAGGGGACCCTCTCTCCTGGGATACCGTCAATACTCCAGCCAGATGACCCTCTTTTGGGATTCCCTCCGGTACTTCACGCCAGAAGCCCCTCTCTAGGGCACTTCCCGGTACTCCCGCCAAGCGGACACCCCCTTGAGACCTCACCCCGGAATATCACCCGGCTATCCCCCGGATTAGGCAAATCACCTATTACTACCACTTGGTTCCCTGACTCCAGCAATCAGTGCTGGGAGATCTTAATATCATTAAATCTCCTGTAGGGGCCAAGCTGCCCAGCTAAATGGCCTATCTACCACTCCTAGAGCGGTCTATAACCTTTAGCTTACTAACTACTCCTGGCCTGTAGCTGGCCTCTTGCCAGAGGGGTCCCAGGCAGGAAGACCTGGCTGCACAAGGCTGCACAGCCTTATATACTGTGTGCACCACCCTGTGGCCATAACCCTGAACTGCAGGGATACTCCCTTTCTTAACACAAAATCAACTAGGACCACCCTTAGGTGTCCAATTCCCTAAGGCCACCCTCTAGTGCCTGTCAAAGGAGAACCCATCCTAGGGGCCCAATTTTGGAGATCCCTACATATACATCAGTAGTATTTGTGTATAGTATGGAACCACATGTGTCCTTGTGTAATAGGATAGCAAAGCCCATCTGTTTGAAAGACCCTTAAAAATCAAGGTTCTCAACCAATTTAACCAGACTCCAGGTTAAAACAAATAACCTTACATAGTCAAAAGGGCCACTATTTCTGTTATTTAAGACCTTAAAAAACATAATCCTATCCATCCCAGCAGTTGCCTCATACCTTAATAATTCCTGCCTGCATTAAAGTTGGGCATCATTCCTGCATCATATCTTAATATGCAGTTCAAAAATAACACTTCTATAATGACATCTTTCTTAGATTTAGACACAGTATCTAGATAACATTTCATGTTTATATTAATGTTAGTTAACTTCTTGCAACAATGCACCTCTCTACTGGAAACCAGTTCAATATTTGGCTAATATCATACAGGTTAAACTAATTAAACCTGTGTAATTTAAATTTTGATGGACATTATATTTTACATTACACGTATAAAAAAAATTAACACTGAGTATGACTTTATACCTCCAAACAAAACTAAAACATATGTATATACAGTTGATGATCTTGCAAGAAAAAAAATATCGGATCCATAATCATAACTTCCATAGTTATTAAACATATACATCTTATAATCATCTTTGATAGATTTAAACATTTTATCACATAACTGGCCGGGTCATATGATAACCCAAACCATCAAAGGTCCATAAGATGTATATAGAGTACTCTTCATATTCATAATATCAATGGATTAAAACGTATGTTATCAAAAATAATTTATATAGAAAAAACAATTTATTAACCTGCACAGGGCGTCAGTATGGGCACCTTTAAATTTCAAATTTAAACACATAAAAATTACTTAGATCAAGTACAGTGTAGGTAACAGAGAGCAGATTAATCAATGTTAATTAGGATTTCCCTGTATTGTAACCATGCAATCATGCTCCTGTTACTCACTACAAACAAACATATAACAAACTTATGAGACAAAGGTTTGACAGACAATCCTTATAAAGTTTCTTAAACAATCATCACATAAATCTACACGGCATGCACTGTCTGTCCATGGGTTACAAGGAGACACCACATTTCCTTTATTATCCTTGGTCTGTTCATTAGAGGAAGAAACCCATCTGAAAAAGCACAAAAACTTGGCAAATTTCACAATTAGTAAACAATATATAACTTAGTATGCTTTCATTTTACTAATTTTACAAGGTCCCAACATTCTTTACACCTTCAGTAATTTCATCTGTTTAACTTTTACTCTCCTTAAGTTTCACTCAGGGCCTAAGCCTACTTTTTACTCAAAGCTTTATTCAAGCTTTCTAGCTCACACATCAAATTTCCCATCTTTCCCTGTTACCCTTTATCTAAATACAAACTAAAAATTGGGTGGTATTAATGCAATTATAGATTAGAATGCAATTTACTCTCTTGTTATTCGGTAAAGGTTAGTAAAATAATTCCCTTATTGGTAAATATTCCAAAATTTCCTATAATAATAATTTCCCTCAGCTTATTAAACAATTTACATGGAAATACAATGCAATCTTCAATTAATAAGCTTTGTTTAACTGTCCCAACTTTTATACAGTAGAAGTATGCCCATTATATGAACACAATACCTATGACTGAGCAATTCTACAACTGACTCTCTGGTGTAACCTGAATGTTACCAGTGTGCCCCTTGGAACCAAAGTCTGCTATAATAAGGCCCCTGTATGAATGGGAATGACCGTATGGCATTTTGGAGAACCAGATGAAACAACACAATGAAGACAGAGGATGTACACACAAAAGGGTTCCCAGGACCTGAGTTAGGGGTCCCAACAGCTGAAAAAACAAAGGGAAATTAGATTAAGTCTTAGCAATGTATGGGCCCCCACATCCGTCAAAGATCATGCTCCATTCCTACCTTCCACCTCTGAATCCACAATGTGCCTGCCATATACCTTGTATTATATGTTTGGGTATATGTTTCTTCGAATCACTTCATATTTTGCTTGAGACAATATCTTTCTAACATATTGGTCAGTGGAAACACAACATTCTCCTGGTTCTAGTAAAACAGACTAGAAACATGACACTGGGATGGCAAGATTTTTGTACAATGCTCCTGGGAGCCTTGTTTAAACAGGAAAACAGTGCTGATACCTTTTAACTACACTGAATCTTAAAAATCCTCCAAAATAATTTTCAACCCAGTCATTTACCCAGCCTTAGAAATCTGAACCAATCAACACCCAAACCTCCTTTATTTGATCATCCCAAGCAAACTTTGAATAATAGATTAATAAATTCTGCTCCACAACTTTTGGGTGAGGTCATTCTATTCCCTTTAATATTCCCTGTCTCCCTTATACCCATTATAATATCTGGGCTGCATAATCTCAAGAATAATTTCCTGACATTCAGGCTACAGACAGTATATGGCTTCAGAACCCATAATGCATACAGAGACAATTTATGCTATAAATAAAACAATACAATTCTGATGTTTATGATTCCACTGCCAAAATAGCTTTTCAACAAATCTAACTTGGCATTTGTCTAAATAGGGGTTATCATTTGCAGCAATTCTACAGTATAAAACTTTTAACACACATTAAAGTTTCCTGCTTCTGCAGGTTCAATAAAAAACATTACAATCACAATAACACTGCTACATGTAAAAGTTTTTCTCAATAGCCATACCCAATTATATTCATTTACACAATGTTTACAAACCTTTAAGTACTAACATTTCTTTAGCACTAACCCTATAATGTGATTATTCCTTTTCTCAGTAACAATGAGTAACTTCTTTTCTCTTCAGTCCTGGGTCTTTTATACCGACAGACTGGTCTGTTCATGGGACCCTGGGAGCGGCCATTCTGTGCATCAGGTTCCCTTGCCTGTGTAACAGCACAGACCTGAGCTCATGCACCATTTCAGAATCTTTATCAACTTTCATTTGCTTTTTGATTAAATTACATCTCTTAAAACATCTCTTAAAGAAGTGACCTGGCTTTCTGCAAAAATGGCAGATTGCATGGGTATATGCCTTTATCTTTGCTTTATTTGATTGGCATATTTCCCTTATCACGTGACTGTTTGAGGGGCATGAGTTCTGCAGTATAAGCTGTCTCCTGTACTTATCTATATGTGAGGCTGCTTTCTGAAGAGTATCCAGACTGCAAGCAGAAATATTAGCTACAGGATCTAGATATTTAAACTTGTTTACAAAAGCTTTTATCATTTGCTGTGTAACTTGATCTTCTCCAATGCCCATAACCAGTCTGTAAGCTGCTCAAACAAAACCAGAAATGTAAAGGGGTCATCATCTATAGAGGTCTCGAGATTTTTAAGCACCTCTATATCAAGCACATTCTCACCATTAATTATATAATTAAGCATTAATAGCCTGTCCCTTCTTGTGCCGTGTATTAGATTCCCATCTGTATCAGTGCCGGGAGCACTCACAGGGATTAATAACCTCTGAGAAATACGTGCCGGCACCCACAGTTTGAACACTTTATTCTTCTGTTCTTCACTTAACTCATATCTCTCTATATGAGACTCGAACAGATCACAATTCGTTAAAACACTCTTATTTGCATTAAAATGTGGAATATTTTTCACAATTTTTAAAAGTTGTTTATTAACTTTTAACTGCAGTTTTGCCCTATCATATTCTAATTCTGGATCACTGAGATCCGGAATAAATGTAGATCTCTGTCCTTTTGTAATAACCGAAACCTGGTTATTCCTTTGCAAAACTGATTCTACTTCTGCCAATCTCAGTTCATGCTGAGCAATCCCCTTAGCCAGACAGTCAGTACTAACTGTGTCACTTTCCACTTTTCCCTTATCAGAATGAGAATTAATCTTTCCTACATCATTTCCCTTCCTACCTGAGCACATCAACATATTAAATGTTTTTACCATTAACATAACATTGTTAATATTGTGCTTCATCTTAGAAAATGACATTCCTTCTTCTAACTTTACATTTGCCCCCACACACTGACTATACAGATCTGACCATATCTCTGCATCAGACATAATTCTCTGAGGGATTTTAAACTCGAATTTGCTTTTCCTAGCCAAATTATCAAGAAAATCCATACTCACCGGAAAGCAGAATATTCCTCCTGCGCCGCTATTAATACTTACACAAGTGACTTCTAGGTTCTTTAACTCATATAGACATGTGGGAGCTTCAGTTCAGCTACACCCTTCTGTCCCCCTTTAAAGCTGACAGTGTGTATATGTGTAGTGTCCAGGTCTATAGTTTGGTTGGACTCACCATCTGTTATAATTATCCTTTCTCTAATATATCTGTGTAAGTACTATGGTCAACAAACACCACACACCAAGGTGATATTTTATGTATATTTAATGTGTGGAAAAGAGTTACAGAAGTTACATACTGTGAAGGAGTGAATTAAGCGAAAAAATTTTTGTTTGTTTGTCTGTCTTTAAATGTTAATTTTACTGGCCAGTAATTCATTAATTCAGTAATTTATTATTTGTGTAAATAGCTATGTGTATAATCTGTATATATATGTGGTATATATGTGTGAAAAGTACAAACTGTGCAACAGCATTAGCTTTGGGTAACAAACTGAGGCCTACTTTGTTTGGAACATATGCCTCAGCTGTGCTGAAAGTATGTTTTAAATGGTGCTGAAACTACTGCTTATAGAAAGCTAGGTTTACCATAAGTTTATATAAAATGAGTGAATAAAACTACTTGTTTCTATACATAACATTGCAATTGCATGTATAAAGTAAAGTTGAATAAAGCACTTACCTGGAGCTCTCAGAGAAGCCACTTCCTAAAGGGGTGGGCAGCCTCTCTGAATGAATATTTATAGAGTAGATACTGACCACCGGGGGCAGCATAGAGCAGTTTGGAGGCTATAAAAGCTGCAGACTGGTTTCTTTTGGGAGTCTGTGTTAAGCCTTTGTAAGAGGTAGTTATAGAGCTCCAGGAGTGTGCTTGACCCCCCCCCCCCTGCTGGTACAAGTTGGTATTGCACCATTGAAAAAACTGGGTTTTTTTCTGCATGTGCTAAAAAATAAAGCACAATTTCCACTCAAGATCTGTCTGGCTACTGAACCTGCACGCGCCCAGTGACACATACAAATTACCAATAATTAAGCCAGTCACAAACAATATTGACAGCTTCCCAATACAATACAAAGTATGTATTCATTTAAAATAGTAACAATGTATGCATGTGTGTTAGAGTGAATGTGGGTAAGTGAGAGCGTGTGTGAGTGTGTAAGGGTGTGTGTGTCTGTATATCTGTGAGACCAGACTTTTGTTGCTGATATATATCCCTGTTGGAAACCCCTCCCCCACTGTATTACTCCTAAGACCATATGTTTCCGATCAATTACATTCCAGACTTAGGGAACGATGGTATATGTGAGGGATATTGTGAATTGTTGAGTCAGTGTGCACATTGGAACCATGTTAACCCATTCAGGCCTGGGATACAACTTATTTTGCAATACCCAATATTTAACACTGCCCCTGCTGGATGGATGTTACGCAAGTTTTCGCATCAGTTACATAAACTGCATTTTAGGGGCCCCAATGATCTTGCTGTGGGGCCCAATAACAAGTCTGTAGTAGTTCATAAGAATAGTAAAAATAATCAATGTGCTAATAAGTCAGTATTTTAAATGGGGGGTGAGTGCAGTTTGTACGCAAGTTACCTAACTTTCTAGGCAAGTTACGTCAGTTTCTAGGCAACTTTTGCAAAAATTATGTAAATTGCATACGTTTTAATGTAACCTTATTGGTAACTTACACAATGAGCCCGGGCCCCCTTCCAAAGAAGATTTTCACTTGGCCCTGCATAACAGTACCCCCTTTCCCCCCCTGATGGCGGCCCTGGGTATGACAGAAAGGCAGGTTACACAAAGCAATCAGATAATTTTTAAATCTTTATATCCATTTTATCCAACTGTGTCCAGCAGGTGCAAAAATGTAGGTTACTCGCTGTTAGCAAGAACCAGACAATGAATGTGATGCAAAATGTTGATCCTGATCACCAGTAGTGAATTATTACTCCCCCTACACAGAAGGATTTAGTTTTAGAATTATCTAAAAAGATAATCTCAACCCTAGTGCCCAGGATACTCACTGGCTTGCTGTAGAGCAGGGATCCCCAACCTTTCTTACTCGGGAGCTACAGTCAAATGTAAAAAGGACTTGAAGAGCAACACAAGTGTAGGGGTTTGCTAAAATGGGCCCCACAGGATGTATACCCCTAGGATAGGCCCCGGGAGGGTAATGGTTAAGGTACAATGGGTATAGCCTGGTATATCTATAGTTAATGGGGAGTATCCCCGCAGTTCGGGTTATGGCCACAGGGTGGTGCATAGGCCCATATAAGGGAAACAGCCATGTGCTGGGAGCCATCTTAGTTTGGGAGCCTCTAGAGAGAGGAGCTCCCCTGTGAGTAGTTAGTAGTTTCCATGTGTCAGATCACTCTAGGAGTGAGATGTAGTTAGGGCACAGGTAGAATGGGCAGAAATAGCCCCTCCAGGAGTGGTAGAGGGATTAGAATCCCCCAGCAGTACATCAGCTGGAGTGTAGGGACTCAAGAGTCTAGGTAGGTGGTTAGGCTGCCGCTAGAAGGGGTACTACTCTGAGGGTACTTAGTCGTGAGTACCGGGGATGAGTCCTGGAGGTGGTCTGTCTTGGCGTGAGTACCGGGAAGAGCCCTTAGAGAGGGTCTCTTGGCGTGTAGTACCGGGGAGGACATCTAAAAGGGATCATCCTGGCGGGAGTACCGATAAGATACCCAACAGGGGTAGGTACTCTAAAGGTTTAAAGAAGGAGAGTGTCCCCTGCACTGTGTTTGTATTGCCACTCCTGGAGAGGTCCTGCCTAATAAACAACCAACTGTTTCATCACAACTGTGTGTTCATCGTGTCTGCCTCAAGGAGCACCTACATACCAGTAAGTGAATGCCCCAGGGAGGGGATACCCTTTGGGGGCTTGTGTGAGGTCTCAGGCAGCACTACACCAAAGTATCAAGTCCCAGGGAGGGAGTTGTAGTTCTCCCATAACAGAGCCCTGGGTGGAGGCACGCCATTTAACAGAGAAGTCCCTGCTTCCCCCATAGTAAGCGGGGCTCAGGACTCCTGGAAGCGCCAAAACAGAGTAATTCAGCAGGTAGTGCCACAACCGTTAATAAGTGGGCTACACAAGTATCATAAAGATCATGGAGGAGCCAAATAAGGGCTGTGATTGGCTATTAGGGGCCTCTATGCACCCTATCAGCTTACAGGGGCTTTATTTGGTAGTAAATCTTGTTTTTATTGAACCAAAACTTGTCCCCAAGTCAGGAATTCAAAAATAACTCCCTGGTTTGGGGACACTGAGAGCAACATCCAAGGGGTTGGGGAGCAACATGTTGCTCACGAGCCACTGGTTGAGGATCACTATTGTAGAGGGCGCCCTCTAATGTCAGCAGCTCTGCATAGCAACAAACATCAACAAACCATAAAAATTTCCTAACAGGGCGCCCAGCATTGCTCCTGAATGTTAGCAGTTTGATATGAATTGTGGAGAGTGACTCAAATGGATCTTCAGATAAAACTGTGAGAAGATCAAATCCCAGGGAGGGCACGCATCCAGCATAATTAGTTTAAGGCTACTTGCTTAATCACTTTAGATTCTCCCCCAACAGTATCCCTTTCATTTCTCCCAGGGCTGCCACATGTTCTTAGACATAAATGAAACCCATTCAAAAGAAACTGCAAAATCTGTAGAATAGAAACTTAGAAATGGTCTATTGAGCAACCCACACACCAGACAGAAAACTTCTTCCAGATCCTAGAGTAGATTTTAGTTGACTGATATAACCTTAGTCAACAGACCATGTGACTTTCATTCTGGATCCATGCTGAAGTGTACTGGACTTGCAGAGAGGAAATCAGCTATGCATCTAGACTTATGTTCCAACCAGCAAAGTTAATAGTTCCTTCTGTTTTCAGACAACAGATGCTCAGCAAAGTCCACAAATCACACTTGGAAATAGTAAAATGCAAAGAAAGAGCTAGAGATACACTCTACTGGCCAGGAATGTCTGCTGATATGGGAAAAACAGTTTCTCAGTGTTCAAAATGCAATGAACACATGAACAGCAATCAAAATCTATATTTGCAAGACATGGTATCCCTGATATTGTTATATCTGACAGTGGTCCTTGGTATGTTATTTGCAGAGAGTTGGGAATTTAAGCATATGACTTCCAGCCCAGGTCATTCTCAATCAAATGGTGAGGCCGAAAGAACATTACAGATTTTTAAAAATATGCTTAAAAAGTCAAAAGAAAACTGCAGTGATCCTTACGTTGCCTAATGGAATATCGCACCACACGACTTGAAGGTATTAAGGGACTATTGCCTTCACTACTATTGATGGGCAGAAGGCTAAAGACCCAATTGCCAACACACACACCATTGCTCATGCCCAGAGGCACCACAAAGTTGCGTGGCAATATTAAAGAAGGGCAAAGAAAATAAAAAATGTTCTATAACAGACAATCCAGAGTTCTACCAGATTTACAAGTAGAAGATACTGTAAAGATTCAAAGAGGTCACGCATGGCAGGATCAACCCAGATATTTTGTTGTTTATACACCAGATGGAAGAGAATACAGGAGAAACAGAAAATACCTGGGAAAAACAGGTGACGTTACTGCCACCTTTTGATGATCTAGTGAATAACAGTGACCAAAACAATGACAGAACTGAGACAGTTCAAGGGGAACAATCAGCAGACACTATGCAACTTGAAAGCACCAAAGTCATTGATCATTCAGATGTTCTTGTACCCCAAGAAAGTTCTCAATCCTACAAAACCAGATGTGGGAGACTGATCAAACTTCCCATAAGATACAGAGAGTAATAAAGTATCTTCTGGGAGCCTGAAGACTAGGTAACCCGGAGTGAAACCATATACCACTGAATTGATGTCAGAGGCCATGATGATCAGTGAAAGGAACTTTAATAAACGTAGTGAAGTGAAAACAAGTAACAGTGCACACTATGGATATACAGACTTATACAAATGGCAGGCAGAGACAATCCAAAATCAGGCCGAAGGTCAGGGCTAGCAGCAATCAAATGGAGTCAAGGACAGGTCAAGGGTCAGAACCGGGGAATCAGAGAACAGGACAAGGAAGGGCACCGGAGAACTGGAACAGGGCAGGGAGCAGGAACAGGACACGGAATCTGGAGCTTGGAACCAGAGGGCCAGAACTGGGGAATCAGAGAACAGGACAAGGAAGGACACCGGAGAACTGGAACAGGGCAGGGAGCAGGAACAGGACACGGAATCTGGAGCTTGGAACCAGAGGGCCAGAACTGGGGAATCAGAGAACAGGACAAGGAAGGGCACCGGAGAATTGGAACAGGGCAGGGAGTAGGAACAGGACACAGAATCTGGAGCTTGGAACCAGATGGCCAGAACTGGGGAATCAGAGAACAGGACAAGGAAGGGAACTGGAGAACTGGAACAGGGCAGAGAGCAGGAACAGGACACGGAATCTGGAGCTTGGAACCAGAAGGGGGTCACAAGATAATACCACAGGAACAAGGGAATCAGCAGCATGGTCACAGAAACTGATTAATGACCAAGCAAGGTTCAATGGACAGGCTTATAAAGGGCCATGATTACTAGATGGGAAACACATGAGGATAATGAGGTGGGCTGAGGAAAGGGAGCAGGCAGAATACCAGAAATGTGACAATATAATTGATCAAAACCAGCCCAAAACACCGTCAGTGGCTCAGGAGATAAATACATGTTGCCAGAAACACATCAACCCATGTTTGAATCCCGAGTGATCCTGACAAAAGTGTACTCATGCATGGTATATTGATGCAGTAAAGTTACAGTATAAGCTCATGATCATAAAAAGCTAAAATGTGAAATAACATAAGTTTCAAAGTCATGTTGGTTGTATAAATAATTGAGCAGTAGTAATTACATGTGGTTAGCAATGTGTTTTTGGGATGTAGTATATTGGGCCATGTCAGCACCTGTAGTAGCAGCACAGGACTAGCTAGTGATGGAACTGGAAGTAAAAGGAGATTGATTTGTACATGCATAGAAAGTGGAGCACACGTTGGAGTAGCTCTGAAATAAAATAAAGTTCTGCTCAGTCTTGAGTCTGATAACTCAGCAACATCACATCCCACTAACATATTTCTCTCTTATCAGTTATAGGGACCTATTGGTTACAGGAGCAAAAAGATCATTATCAGTAGTGATGAGGAATTTTTTTGCCAGGCATGGTTTCACAGCGAATTTCCACATTTCGCCATTGGCGAATCTTATCGTGAAACTTCCGCGAAAATTCGTCATGCATCAAAAAAAGTTGTGGTTGTGTCAAATTGGGCGCGGTCGCAACAACAAAGATGTGTGCAATGAAATGCAGAAGATGCAGACAACAAAAAAACGGGCAACAAAAAAAGGACACAGGCGACAAACGCATTTCGCGGATTTTTCGCCGTTTCGCAAATTTTCCATTCGTTTCGTGAATTTTCCGGCAAAGCAAACTGGGAAAGATTCGCTCATCACTAATTATCAGTCATTTGTATAGCACCAGTGGCACAGCTCTTTGCAATAGTAATAAACAGGGGTCCTACAACTGATACAAAGAGATCAAGGAATATAAATGCCCCCCTGTACCCCCATCCTGATGACTTGGGATTGTTCTCCTATAATAAGTTGTAATGCTGATTATTAGAGTATTAGGCCCAAGCATGGAGCAACAGCCAGTCAATTTAAAAATACTATTTTTAATACTATCTTTACTATTTAGGGATGAATCATGAATGGGATGTGAGCTGTTTCTGATAAAGTTTTAGGAAAGCTTTCACTGAATTTAAGTATGTATATTCTAGTATCTGGAATAATATATTAATTAATATTTTTCAATTTCTTTTATTTCTTCTCCCCTCCTGATTTTGAATTTAGACAGTGACAATGACTTTATATGAGTATTTAAACATGTGAGGGGGAGGGTTACTCAGCTTCTGAGGAAGTGGTTAAGGGACACGAAATGCGTCAAGCCGAGCAGGGTATGTTGTGGGGTTGAGCCCACTATGTTTCTTTGATACTTTTACTTTAATAATAAAGACTTTCGTATTTTTAAATCGACTGGCTCTTGCTCCATGCTTGGGACTAGTACTCTAATCCATCCGGGGCAGTGCATGTGTAGCACGCCAGCGAGTTCACCTGTGAGTGCTCCTGTATATATTGTTTTTGTTGAACAGCTGTCACTATTGCCATCTATAAAGTATATATGAATTCAGTTAACAGGAACTCAAAGTCCAAGAGATAAACTTAACCCTCTCTGTGTGAGACGTGGGAGATAATCTATCCAGTTATAGAGAGAGAGGAACTTTCAGTTTCGTTTCTTGTTCCTGATTTCAACGATGGCTGCTGCTCTGAGAGACGAGCTGAGCTGCTCCATCTGCCTGAGCATTTATACTGATCCGGTATCCCTGCCCTGTGGCCATAACTTCTGCCGGGGCTGCATTGGGGGGGTGCTGGGTGCCCAGGAGGGGTCTGGGGCTTATTCCTGCCCTGAATGCAGAGCTGAGTATCAGGAGCGCCCTCCCCTGCCCAGGAACAGAGCTCTGGGGAACATAGCAGAGAGGTTCCGTCCGACTGAGACAGAGCCAGGGGAGACTGGGATCTTCTGCACTTACTGTCTCCTCTCTCCTGTACCTGCTGCTAAATCCTGTCTCCTGTGTGAGGCTTCTCTGTGTGATACCCACCTGAGGGGGCACTGCCAGTCAGCAGAACATGTACTCACTGAGCCCACCGCTTCCTTTATGGGGAGAAAATGTTCTGTACATCACAAGGTTCTGGAGTATCACTGCTGTGAGGACTCTGCCTGTATCTGTGTGGCCTGCTGCCTGGCCGGGGAGCACCGGGGCCACAGGGTGGAGCTGCTGAGTGAGGCCTCTGAGAAGAAGAAAGAGAAACTGAGGAAAGTTCTGGAGAAACTGAGCCCAGAGAGAGAGGAGACTGAGAGAGGAGCCCAGAGGCTGCAGGAGCGCAGGAGAGAAGTGGCAGAAGCGGCAGCCGGTGAGACAGAGAGAGTCACTGCCCTGTTTAGGGGCATCAGGGAAGAGCTGGAAGCCCTAGAGAAGCGACTCCTGAGTGACATCTCCAGGCAGAAAGAGGAGCTCACACTCACACTCACTGAGCTGATCCAACAGCTGGAAATAAAGAAGGACGAGCTGTCCAGGAAGATCCGTCACATTGAGGAGCTGTGCAACATGGCAGATCCACTCACTGTCCTACAGGAACAATGGGAATCCCATGGAGCTGCCTTTTGTGGGGCTGAGGGGGCAGATACAGAGGGCAGAGAGAGAGAGGGTACTGAGGGGGCAGATACTGAGGGCAGAGAGAGAGAGGGTATAAAGATCCCGGCTGTAGTGGAACTGGATGTGGGTCGGATCTCAGAGACATTACTCACAGGCTTAGCTGGGATTGTGACTGGGGTAAAGGGAAGGATCTATGGGCAGGAGGCTACAGAGCTGGTACTGGATATAAACACGGCTGGGAATCGTGTATCTGTATCAGGGGACGGGAAATCTGCTTCCTACTCACATACAGACCAGCGTCGCCCACAAACCCCAGAGAGATTTCAGGTTTCTCAGGCTTTAAGCACCAGGAGTTTCCCCTCAGGGCGACATTACTGGGAAGTGAAGGTCAGTGAATCAGGGTGCTGGAGGGTAGGGGCGGCCTATCCCAGTATAGAGAGGGGAGTGTATCGGTCCTACATTGGGAATAATAACAAGTCCTGGTGTTTGTACAGATGGAATAATAACTATACAGTGAGACATGACAGAAAAGACACACAGTTACCCCACGTCCCTTCCTGCAGGAGAATCAGGATCTCATTGGACTATGAGGCCGGACGCCTGTCCTTTTATGAGCTGAGTGAGCCAATCAGGCACTTACACACCTTCACTGCCTCCTTCACTGAGCCCCTTCATGCTGCATTCTGGGTAGGGGGCGGTGCCTGGGTGAGAATCATTAGTTAGGGCCCTGCCCACTGCCCAGCAGTCGCTCGCCCCCGTGTGCGCATGAGCGAACGTGCCCCCTAAACTTGTGCCGCCCTAGGCCTGGGCCTTTGTGGCCTCACCACAAATCCGGGCCTGCCTGTGATGCCAGGAAAGGAAGGACATTGGTCATTGTATTTATGGAACTTAAATTCCATCCAGCTAAATGCCATTTCTGCCCCACCAGATTGGAATTTATTGGATGAGTGTGAGTGATTTTTCAGATGTCTCCATAAATACTAAACACAAAGGTCCCAGTTATAACCATATAAACACAAGGTGGCACATTAACCAAAGGTTGAACAGACAGTTCCCAGTTAGCCAATCACTGCTCTGCACTCACTGATTTCTAAACCACCAATCAGAGGAACCTTCCCCTGAGTAACAACTACTAATAGAAGTGCCTGTATCTAGGGGTAAGATAATAATCTTCAGACTCGTAATATTTTATACAAAAATAAAGAATATTTATTGCTGTGTCCAATGCACAAAGTAGAGGAGACATGGTCAGTACAGTGTTAAATGCATAAAACAGTAGCACAGGGAGGCAGCACAGAATGATCTTGTCCTTAAAATCCTAATACCCCACTAAATTACTCAATACAAAGTCCAGAAGACTCTTTTATCCACAAACTGAGAAAACTACTCCTTTAGTGCCTGTACCCGGAAGCATTGAATCCAGCCAGGTGCAGACACATGCAGCCGTCACCCTCCAACTAACAGGGGACTTGGTGTGAGGAGACTAAGGGCTGAGGGTGCCTGCGTCTGGGCGGAGTCAGTGCTTCCGGGTGCAGGCGCAATTAGAACATTTTGTTAAGCGTGAGGGCGTATTGTCAATTTGCGCTTATCCTAAGGCTGATAATACGCCCCGTGTGCCCCTTCCAGGATAAGAACGGAGCTGTCACTTCCTTTGATATTTCATAGCTCCGACTGCTGTGCAGAGAGGGGCAGGGGGATTGCACTTTGTTCATTGCATTCGCTGATGTAAATGAGCCCCAATGTCTCCTTCCTGCTGCAAAATGTCATTATTAACCAGGAAACTGTTTTACATGTTATATACCTTTATATTCAGCTATAATAAAAAAAGAATGATTATTTTTTGTTTCTATATTGCATTTATCTGTATCTCTTGTTAATAAAAGTAGGACAGGTATTGAATACACACACTGTATATATGTTAGGTGCCTGACTGCTCATAAACCCTTGGTCCCTGCATCCAACTGGCACCGTGTGTATTCAGTAAGGGGCCTCCTTTAAAGGGGTGAGAGGGTAACTGTACGGTAATAACTCTAATGGCGACTAATCCCACAAACAGCCGCGTAGCAGAGTCTTCTGAGCTCCTCCCCTGATCCTCACTTCCCAGGGATACAGTGATGGAGATTTTCATAGAGTTCTTCCTCTCTCTCTGAGAATATTCTCTTATTTTCCCATTTATCATCCTGGAGAAAGTAACATAAATGGGTATTAGAAGCCACCGAGGAACTGTGAGTATCACTCATGCATGATAAGGGATAATATACCCCCTACTGTAAATGATAAGGATATTAGCAGTCACTGAGGGGTTCTGTGCCCCCCATATAAAGGCACAAGGCTGCAGGCTGAGTTATACAGGGAACTCTGAGTATCACTCATGTATTATAAGGGATAATGTACCCCCTACTGTAAATGATAAGGATATTAGCAGTCACTGAGGGGTTCTGTGCCCCCCATATAAAGGCACAAGGCTGCTGGCTGAGTTATACAGGGAACTCTGAGTATCACTCATGTATTATAAGGGATAATGTACCCCCTACTGTAAATGATAAGGATATTAGCAGTCACTGAGGGGTTCTGTGCCCATATAAAGGCACAAGGCTGCAGGCTGAGTTATACAGGGAACTCTGAGTATCACCCATGTATTATAAGGGATAATGTACCCCCTACTGTAAATGATAAGGATATTAGCAGTCACTGAGGGGTTCTGTGCCCATATAAAGGCACAAGGCTGCAGGCTGAGTTATACAGGGAACTCTGAGTATCACCCATGTATTATAAGGGATAATGTACCCCCTACTGTAAATGATAAGGATATTAGCAGTCACTGAGGGGTTCTGTGCCCATATAAAGGCACAAGGCTGCAGGCTACCTGTAACCCCTTGTGAAGTTTTGGGTGCAACACACTGGGTTCACACCTCAAATTCAGGCCACTACAGACATGAGGGATAACTGTCTGTTTATATCTAAACTCAAAAGGCTTTCCAGCAGCAGTAAATGGCTGACATACAGCAACTAAAGTGCTAAATATCAGACAATGCTTAGTTCAGCAATACAGAGTCCTGTGAGCAGGAAGGCCAAACAGACCGGTCTCTTAGGGGAATTCAGAACAATAAGTAACTACTACATGCAACTGCTACTGACACTAATACCCCCTGCTACAAAGTTCCTTATACACTCCTGGGCTACTGTACCAGCACCTCCTGATTGTTACCCCACAGTGGCTTTTAAAGATCTCAGGGGCAGTCAGCCAACAGCAGCGACTCAGGGTATGTACATGGCACAAAAACATCCAGATATATATGTGCACATTATAAAGGGCTCCCGTTCTGCCCCACAGAGCTGTCTCATTTTAGTCCATAGGATATGGGCTCTCTTATCCAGAAACCTGTTATCCAGAAAGCTCGAAACTAGAGTCAGACCTTTACCCACAGATTCTATTTTAAGCAAGTATTTCTAATTTATAAAAATTATTTCCTTTTTCTCTATGATAATAAATACCTTGTACTTGATGTAACAGAGCTGAATAAACCCATGTTGGGGCGAAAACTATCCTACTGGGTGTAACATTTAAATGATTTTTTGCAGACTTAAGTTGGTTATCCAAATTATAGAAGGTTCCCTTATACAGAAAACCCCAGGTCCTGAGCATTCCAGATAATAGATCCTATATCTGCACTTTTGGCCTGCTCTAGGGGGCGGCCCCAATGCCAGCAGTGCTGTAAAGCAATAACCATGAAACACATCAACAATATAATATACAGCAAAGAAACAGACAGTAGCAGTGTTAGCTCATTGCATCTCGGTGCTGATTTGAATTTTGTCAGGGTTTTTTGGTTTTGGTGCTGTTACTTTAGGGAAGACACAAGGAGTGGGCCCTTTAAAGGGGAAGGAAAGGTACAAACTCAGTAGCTTTATCAGAAAGGTCTATGCAAATACAGCCATAAGCACTCACAGAAACGCTGCACTGAGTTCTCTGTCAAAAGAAACACAGGATTACTTTTGATGTTCTTTGGGGGGGTCAGACTTCCTGCTACCAGAAAAATCCTTCAGGGCACGGGCACGAGACTGCTTAGTTGCTTCTCTCTCCCATTTCTACTCACTCCATCTTAACTTGCCCCCCCTCCAAACTTTGCTGTGTAATCTGAGCTCCCAGCAGCCAGAGCTGCAGCAGGAAGCTACTGAGACCGAGCTAAAATGGCAGCTGCTATCTTAAACAAACAGAGAGAGTTGCTAGGGCTGTTACTCAGGCAGGTAAAGCTTTCTGCAGAATAAATATAGGGTTCTAGGTGGCACTAATGTGGTGAATCTATTGGCAGTAAAATGCCAAATGCATTTCCTTCCCCTTTAAACATTCAATAATATCCTGCACGTCAAAGTTTCCTAGTGCTGTGCAAATGTTTTGCAGTAAATGGAAAGAAATCCTCCTGTGTGACTGTATTATCCGTTTCACAGCAGGGTTAATGTGAATTTGTACCTGAAACTCTTTTCATTTTACAATTCCCTCAAACAAATGAGCATCCTGCAATAGTAAGGTATCTGCAAATATAGGGTTGCCACATTTCCCTGCAACTTACATGGGCGGGGAGGCTGGTAGTGACATCACAGGAGGCAAAGAAAGGGCGGCAGGGGCGGTGACATCAGGGGCGGGGCTATGATGCAATCACCCAGGCATGATGAGGTTTCAAAGCTCAAAAGTGATCATTTCCCAATGGTCACCTAAAACCAAGTTTTTATGTTTCTATCTTTGAATCTTCATTTAGCAATACATGTACCAAGTACAGGCATTTCAACTTCTGACATGTAGATTCTCTAAGCAGAGTCTGTCATAGCAGCAGGGTCGGACTGGGCCACCGGGACACCGGGAAAAATCCCGGTGGGCCCCGACGGCCCAGACCCGACCCTTGCCTGCGCTCCCCCTGCCCGACCGCTCCTCCCCTAATGCTCAGGGGAGGACGTTGTGTGGGTGCCATGCAAGGGGGGTTATGGGGGGCCCTGTGGGAGGGGGGAGGGGGGCAGAGGAGCCCCAGGGCCCTGTATCATCTGTAGGGCAGGGGCAGACAGATGATGGCAGGGGCAGGTGATATCAGAGGGTGGGGCATTGACATTATTTCCAGATTTCTGACTGTGGGAAAACCAGGCAGGCATTTTGACCTGGACAGTCCCTGAGAAACGAGCTGTCTGGTTGAGAACAGGTGACAGCCCTATACAAGTAACTGATCAGTAGTGTGTTTGCATTCTATTCCTGCACCTTAATTACAGGGATCCCTATAGATCTGCAGGAGCACAGTAAGGATTTATAGACAGATTTGTATTATTTGGGCATTTATTTCCTCATAAGCTTTAGGGAAATCCCGATGTCTGGCCGACAAACGTAATCTAGTGTGTTATGTATTCACAGTTCCATCCGACTGCTGTGTCTGAATATACAGATTCCATACTGGGTATTCCTCTTACTGTTACTGTATGTAGTTAGTTTTACTTGTAGTTGTGTTTATGTCAGTGGGTTCAGCCAGTGTGTGTAGATATCATAACCCTTCTCTCCAGCTAAATGCAGCAGCAAAGCTTTCTTTCTATCAGCATTAGTGACTCCGTATGTAACACAGGTAACGTAAGTAAATGAATATTCGCCAAATATCTCTGATCTGCAAGAGGTTAAACTCCATCATTTGGATTGTACCAATATACTGACCAGGAGTGCAACATATAAGTGTATGTTTTACTGTTTATTAGCTTCTAATTAAGTTATAAATAGTTTCTGACAGACCAGCTAACTTCTGTGTAAGAATCACAGCCAAACACTGAGCAGAATCTTTGCCAGACTATAGTCCCTAATGGACTTTCCCAAACCCCCCTGTATGTTCTGCCATTTGGTCTGGCCCCCTCAGTGTATCAGCCCCACAGCAGAGCTAAGATGGCTGCCACTGCTCTAATCCCCTCACAAGTTTTATAGTTGATTATAAAGGTTATTTCTTTCCTGCAGCAGCCTGTTTGCCTTTAGCTATAGAAATGTCAGGCTTTTAGCAGTTCTTGCAGTGTGTGTAGCATATTCCCAAGCGTTTGTATTGAAGGCAGGCAGAGCCCTTGTATCCAAAATGGCTGCTGTGGGAAATCCTGTAGGATTTAATCCTCACACTGTCACCTGATTGCTGTGAGCTGCCTGTTGTACTGAGCTGGGATTGTTATGAAACATGGAGAGTGGTTTAAATGGATCTTTGGATAAAACTGAGAATATTAAAATCCCAGGGAGGGCACACATCCCAAATTATTGGTTTATGGCTGCTTTCTGCTTTGATGAATCACTTGACAAGGAGATTCTCCCCCATAGTAACCCTTTCATTGCTCCCAGGGCTGCCGCCTGTACCCTAAGGGGCCCATTCATTAAAGCACAATGACCACAAATTAGAAAAAATCATATTTTTAGAACATTTCATAATAACTATGATAATATTGTTAAATAATACGTGGTACGTTCGTTCTTTCCCGAAATAGCTGTACTTTTTGCAACGACTACGAAAATTTCATTATTCATTCAAGCTTTGGTATCATGACTATCTTTTGGCTGGGTTGGACCTGCAGAGTGCCATTGAGCCCTATGGGAGACTTTCCTTGGGCCGGGTTGGAGCTGCAGAGTGCCATTGAGCCCTATGGGAGACTTTCCTTGGGCCAGGTTGGAGCTGCAGAGTGCCATTGAGCCCTATGGGAGACTTTCCTTGGGCCAGGTTGGAGCTGCAGAGTGCCATTGAGCCCTATGGGAGACTTTCCTTGGGCCGGGTTGGAGCTGCAGAGTGCCATTGAGCCCTATGGGAGGCTTTCCTTGGGCCGGGTTGGAGCTGCAGAGTGCCATTGAGCCCTATGGGAAGCTTTCCTTGGGCCGGGTTGGAGCTGCAGAGTGCCATTGAGCCCTATGGGAGGCTTTCCTTGGGCCGGGTTGGAGCTGCAGAGTGCCATTGAGCCCTATGGGAGGCTTTCCTTGGGCCGGGTTGGAGCTGCAGAGTGCCATTGAGCCCTATGGGAGACTTTCCTTGGGCCGGGTTGGAGCTGCAGAGTGCCATTGAGCCCTATGGGAGACTTTCCTTGGGTCGGGTTGGAGCTGCAGAGTGCCATTGAGCCCTATGGGAGACTTTCCTTGGGCCGGGTTGGAGCTGCAGAGTGCCATTGAGCCCTATGGGAGACTTTCCTTGGGCCGGGTTGGAGCTGCAGAGTGCCATTGAGCCCTATGGGAGACTTTCCTTGGGCCGGGTTGGAGCAGCAGAGTGCCATTGAGCCCTATGGGAGACTTTCCTTGGGCCAGGTTGGAGCTGCAGAGTGCCATTGAGCCCTATGGGAGGCTTTCCTTGGGCCGGGTTGGAGCTGCAGAGTGCCATTGAGCCCTATGGGAGACTTTCCTTGGGCAGGGTTGGAGCTGCAGAGTGCCATTGAGCCCTATGGGAGGCTTTCCTTGGGCCGGGTTGGAGCTGCAGAGTGCCATTGAGCCCTATGGGAGACTTTCCTTGGGCCGGGTTGGAGCTGCAGAGTGCCATTGAGCCCTATGGGAGACTTTCCTTGGGCCGGGTTGGAGCTGAAGAGTGCCATTGAGCCCTATGGGAGACTTTCCTTGGGCCGGGTTGGAGCTGCAGAGTGCCATTGAGCCCTATGGGAGACTTTCCTTGGGCCGGGTTGGAGCTGCAGAGTGCCATTGAGCCCTATGGGAGACTTTCCTTGTGCCCAAGAACATCATATCCTGCTTGGATTGGACGTAATTCTCACCCTTAAGATCCATCGTAGTTCTGCACAGTATTTCGTCATCTCATGTATTTATTAATATATCTTAAATCTTTGGCACCTTCCCCTGGTCAGCAGAAGAAGTTCTTGCTTGAGGTTAAGAATGGGCAGAGGCTTCAAAATATATCAAAAGTTTGCTGCATATTTGTATTAAACCAGGACATGAATGAGGCAGGGACTCCAGAGTATGTTGCTGAAAATTCTATGTGAAACAGAACATAATTAGGATAATCTTGTGAGAAGACATGGTTAAAAGAGCAAGCTTAGCAACTGAAGAGCTAAAGCCATGAAGAGGTAAGGCCAAAACTTACCAGAACTGAGACGGAAACATACAGCAGCCATACAGCTAAGGAGGCCACAAGAAACAGAACGTCTTTTAAAACTACTGCTGAGGGGTCACGTGATTAATATACTGATCTACATGGAAGTGAAGGACCAAACAGTAAGGGGCTCACAATGCGTGTCCCCTATTAGTGCTGGCAGCTGTCACAGCACAACAGAACATCGCCAAACTCTGCACTAAGCTTCCTGCTGAAAGATGGAGAGGAGAACAGGGCAATCCACAGACCCACAGCTAAGAGTATGTGGGACACAAACGGGACAGAAGCTACCTGTCCCAAGCAGCCCAGCTAGGCAGAAAGAGAATCCCGCTGAACCCCAGACAGCATACTTACCAGTCCTTGGAGGTCAGGAAACTAAACACTGGGGCAATGGTGCGGGGGGGGGGGAAGACTTTTGTTTTGTTTCATGTCCTTGAAGGAGGCGCTCTCTCTTTGGGGTGCTGCCTGGGGACCTGCAGGAAATATACCTCTATCAAATGTCCTCAACTTGCCTTCTATCAGGAGCAGCACAAGCACCAAATGGATTGCTTGGCCCACTGTTCAGTGTGCCGTGCCTATGTCTGGAGAGAGACCACACTTCAGTACCCACATGCTATGCACATTTACTGATTTACAGCATTAGAATCTTGGTTTAAGACTGAGCAGGGCACTATAAAACTTGGCATTTGTATTAGGAATACACCAAATCCAACATTTTCAGATTTGGATAAATACTAAACCAAATCTAAATCCTATTGAATACACAATAAAACATTTATAAAAATGACAGAAGCAATTGGGAATATATATAGAGCAGGTATGTGGTTTTACTGATAGCAAACCTTTGCCAGCAGTCCATTTAATGATTATAAAACATGGGAAACACTTTTCATTATAAATTAAGAAAGGTTTTTCTGTCTGTGACATCATCCAGCCCGGTTACAGGCTGTAGAGCAATCCGGTTGGCTAGGAGCCCCAGTGCACCTCTGGGAAAAGAGGAGGACCCAAGGAGAGCCAAAACCATGGGGTGAGCCAGCAGAGGTTATAAGCCAAAGTCCAATCCAGGGAAAGAGAGAGCAGCAAAGAAAGTAAAAGAGCTGCCGGCAACACGGTAGGTTGTGCTGTGCTCAGCTTGGGACAAGCCTTGGGCTCCAGCCACATAGAAAGAGGCTGTTCTGCATCCTGCTCAGCTGTTGTGGATGCCTGTGGCCATACTTGTGGGTCCCCTGTATAAGGACAGGTGTTGATTGTGAGCTTGCTATGTAGGAGCAACTGCCTTATACAAATAGAGAGGTACTTTGGGGCAGGTAGTGCTACCTGTGTGTGTTAAAAGGGCTCTTGGGGAAGGGACATATTGCTAGGGACTGAACTAAGCAATTGCATTGTCCACCCGGAGTGGATATGGGAATAGTGATGAGTGGATCTGTCCTGTTTCGCTTCGCCGAAAAATTTGCTCAGTCTATTATAAATACTGTTGCTTTCTGTTTTATTCTATCTTTATATAAAGTTTATCTGTTGGGTGTGATTTATTTTTCCTAGTGGAATACTGCACTACCCACTAGGGGGAGGCACTGGGCTGTAAACCCCAGTTGCCCAGTATCTTTTATAAGCAAAGAGGCTTGGTCTACCTGATTGCCACAGAAACTGTGCCAGTTATTGAGTGTGACTGAAACCGAATTGGTTTTTCATTGCCATGCTATATTCTCTATAGCTAGAAGCAAGAAGTTTGGTTTGATACTCTTGGTTTTTATTGGTCATGAAGTAATTTTTATTTTAATGAGAACCAGACAACTCATCGAAGTGCAGACTTCCCAAACTGCACATCCCACATGAGATGATATAATATGTACCTAGACAGAGAAAATAATAGTAAATACTTTAGCACAATAAACTGCTTTCATTAAAGGCAACAAAATTCACTCATTGCATCTCCATATGGTAAATGGTGCCTATTAATTATAAAAAACCATGTCTTTGGGGTCAGACAACAGTAATGGTAAAGGAAAAGAAATAAAGGGCATTCAAGGTGGTAACTATTATAAACCAGAGGAGCAGTTCTACTCACAAAAATGATTTAGGAAGAACCAGACCAGAAACTAAAACCTTTTATTAAAAAAAAACCAAATAGCTGCAGGAACAACACTGATTCTGTCTTCTGAGCTCACTGACAGGGCCGGATTTCTCATTTGGGTGCCCCGAGGCCCCCCTTTTGCCACCCACCTCGGCACCCTGCTCTGCGCATGCGCAATGCACGCACCCCCCGCCCCCATCGCACGTGCGTGCCACTTAGTTCATTAGCTGTTCGGAGCCGTGGGGAGAGGACGCGCTAAAGTTTCTGCATGTTCTCTCCCCATTACTCCACATGGGGGCAAATTATTTTGGTGAGGCTGGGTGGCATGCCGCCCTAGGCCCGGGCCTTTGTGGCCTTGGCTCAAATCCGGGCCTGCTCACTGACACACTGATACACACATACATACACACTGATACACACACACACACTGATACACACACATACAGACTGATACAAGGGGTGGGGAGATCATGACTGGGTACAGACTGGCAGAAATAATCAGTTATAGGGATCTATTGGTTACAGGAGCAAAATGATCATTGCCAGTTATTTATATAGTGCCAGTGGCACAGCTTTTTGCATTAGTTTGTAATAAACAGGGGTCCTACAACTGATATAAAGAGATCAAGGAATATAAATGCCCCCCTGTACCCCCATCCTGATGATTTGGGTTTGTTCCCCCATAATAAGTGGTAATTCTGTAGTGCTGTAAACGAGCAGAGCTGCCACTATTACCATCTATAGAGTGAATATGAATTTAGGGTTAACAGAAGGTTAATTTCTAAGCAATTAACTTGCCCCACCCTGTGTGAGAGGGGGAGATAAAACTAATCCAACTGGTTACAGAGAGAGAGGAACTTTCAGTTTTGTTTCTTGTTCCTGATTTCAGCGATGGCGGCTGCTGATCTGAGAGACGAGCTGAGCTGCTCCATCTGTACCAGCATTTATACTGATCCGGTATCCCTGCCCTGTGGCCATAACTTCTGCCGGGGCTGCATTGGGGGGGTGCTGGGTACCCAGGAGGGGTCTGGGGCTTATTCCTGCCCTGAATGCAGAGCTGAGTATCAGGAGTGCCCTGCCCTGCCCAGGAACAGAGCTCTGGGGAACATAGCAGAGAGGTTCCGTCCGACTGAGACAGAGCCGGGGGAGACTGGGATCTTCTGCACTTACTGTCTCCTCTCTCCTGTACCTGCTGCTAAATCCTGTCTCCTGTGTGAGGCTTCTCTGTGTGATACCCACCTGAGGGGGCACTGCCAGTCAGCAGAACATGTACTCACTGAGCCCACCGCTTCCTTTATGGGGAGAAAATGTTCTGTACACAATGAGCTCCTAAAGTATTTCTGCTGTGAGGACTCTGCCTGTATCTGTGTGTCCTGCTGCCTGGCCGGGGAGCACCGGGGCCACAGGGTGGAGCTGCTGAGTGAGGCCTCTGAGAAGAAGAAAGAGAAACTGAGGAAAGTTCTGGAGAAACTGAGCCCAGAGAGAGAGGAGACTGAGAGAGGAGCCCAGAGGCTGCAGGAGCGCAGGAGAGAAGTGGCAGAAGTGGCAGCCGGTGAGACAGAGAGAGTCACTGCCCTGTTTAGGGGCATCAGGGAAGAGCTGGAAGCCCTAGAGAAGCGACTCCTGAGTGACATCTCCAGGCAGAAAGAGGAGCTCTCACTCACACTCACTGAGCTGATCCAACAGCTGGAAATAAAGAAGGACGAGCTGTCCAGGAAGATCCATCACATTGAGGAGCTGTGCAACATGGCAGATCCACTCACTGTCCTACAGGAACAATGGGAATCCCATGGGGCTGCATTTTGTGGGGCTGAGGGGGCAGATACTGAGGGCAGAGAGAGAGAGGATACTGAGGGGGGAGACAGGAAGCGCAGAAAAATAAATCACATAAAGGTCCCGGCTGTAGGGGATCTGGATGTGGGTCGGATCTCAGAGACATTACTCACAGGCTTAGCTGGGATTGTGACTGGGGTAGAGGGAAGGATCTATGGGCAGGGGGATACAGAGCTGGTACTGGATAGAAACACGGCTGGGAATCATGTATCTGTATCAGGGGACGGGAAATCTGCTTCCTACTCACATACAGACCAGCGTCGCCCACAAACCCCAGAGAGATTTCAGTATTATCCTCAGACTTTAAGCACCAGGAGTTTCCCCTCAGGGCGACATTACTGGGAAGTGGAGGTCAGTGAATCAGGGGGCTGGGGGGTAGGGGCGGCCTATCCCAGTATAGAGAGGGGAGGGGGTCAGTCTCTCATTGGGAATAATAACAAGTCCTGGTGTTTGTACAAATGGAATAATAACTATACAGTGACACATGACAGGAAAGTCACACGGTTACCCCACGTCCCTTCCTGCAGGAGAATCAGGATCTCATTGGACTATGAGGCCGGACGCCTGTCCTTTTATGAGCTGAGTGAGCCAATCAGGCACTTACACACCTTCACTGCCTCCTTCACTGAGCCCCTTCATGCTGCATTCTGTGTAGTGGGGGGAGGTGCCTGTGTGAGAATCATTAGTTAGGGCCCCGCCCACTGCCCAGCAGGAACCCCATTCCCAGAGCTGCCCTTAGCCCTGTGATGCCAGGAAAGGAAGGACATTGGCCATTGTATTTATGGAACGGAAATTCCATCCAGCTAAATTTTTGGAAAATACATAAATCGACATACCCGACACTGCCTGCATATCCCACTCAGCACTATTCCTGAGACACTTACAGTATATGGAGCACATGTGGGTCACAGTTTGACCTAATGAAATAGGAAACACTATGGACACTTATTTTTAGGACTGATTCTGGGGTTGGTATATGGACATTCCCAATTGACTTTGTGTTGTATATATCACCATGTGGATACTTGTCTCATCATGAGAATATATGTGGTTATTACATCACGTAGGAAGGGGTGTGTCTTATGGCCCCTCCCCTCATTTATCCTTTTTATACCACTCTCTGTGTAACACTAGGCTTGATAAAGGGCCCAGGTAGGGCCGAAACGTTGCCCTTTATACCTGTGTATGGGCTAAATAAACATCCCTTTGTCACTTTGCTACTTGTTGGTTTGCTACTGAATTTTCTACTATATTACTGACCGCTCTGCAGGAGAGGGATCTACTGGATCAACACCCAACACTTCCACAGGCGCATTACACTGAGAGGGTTACGCTCTCCCCCATATGATAATAATCCTCAGACACATAATATTTTATACAAAAATACAGAATATTTATTGCTGTGTCCAATGAACAAGGCGCAACCAAAAAACCAATTTACATTCTACATTAAACACAATTAATCTGTTTGCAATACAATTACTGTTTGTTCTCTTGTGTAGACTTTGTCATTTAACCAACATTTTCTATATTAAATGCCTGTAAGATTGCTAATAAACACAATACAGGTTTTGCCCCACACGCTCCCTACAACAATAACTGTAGATAAATACAGAACCAATGTGCCCCGTCCCCCTGCAATCACAATGCCGCTGGGATTCTTGGGAAAATGCTGCGCTGGGGGGGAAATGGCAATAGCACTCGGAATTGCACTTTGCTCATTGCATTCGCTGATGTAAATGAGCCCCAATGTCTCTTTCCTGCTGCAAAATTAAACTGCTCTTTGGCATCTGTTTTATTGTTCATATGGGGGGGGGCATTTATTTACATGTTATATACCTTTATATTCAACTATAATAAATAATAAAAGAATGATTTTTTGTTCTATATTGCATTTTTCTATATCTCTGGTTTTATAGAGTTACCGTCTCACCCCTATAATGTAGGGCACTTATTGAATACACACACTGTATATATGTTAGGTGCCTGACTGCTCATAAACCCTTGGTCCCTGCATCCAACTGGCACCGTGTGTATTCAGTAAGGGGCCTCCTTTAAAGGGGTGAGAGGGTAACTGTACGGTAATAACTCTAATGGCGACTAATCCCACAAACAGCCGCGTAGCAGAGTCTTCTGAGCTCCTCCCCTGATCCTCACTTCCCAGGGATACAGTGATGGAGATTTTCATAGAGCTCTTCCTCTCTCTCTGAGAATATTCTCTTATTTTCCCATTTATCATCCTGGAGAAAGTAACATAAATGGATATTAGAAGCCACCGAGGAACTGTGAGTATCACTCATGTATTATAAGGGATAATGTACCCCCTACTGTAAATGATAAGGATATTAGCAGTCACTGAGGGGTTCTGTGCCCATATAAAGGCCCAAGGCTGCAGGCTGAGTTATACAGGGAACTCTGAGTATCACTCATGTATTATAAGGGATAATGTACCCCCTACTGTAAATGATAAGGATATTAGCAGTCACTGAGGGGTTCTGTGCCCCCCATATAAAGGCACAAGGCTGCAGGCTGAGTTATACAGGGAACTCTGAGTATTACTCATGTATTATAAGGGATAATGTACCCCCTACTGTAAATGATAAGGATATTAGCAGTCACTGAGGGGTTCTGTGCCCATATAAAGGCCCAAGGCTGCAGGCTGAGTTATACAGGGAACTCTGAGTATCACTCATGTATTATAAGGGATAATGTACCCCCTACTGTAAATGATAAGGATATTAGCAGTCACTGAGGGGTTCTGTGCCCCCCATATAAAGGCACAAGGCTGCAGGCTGAGTTATACAGGGAACTCTGAGTATCACTCATGTATTATAAGGGATAATGTACCCCCTACTGTAAATGATAAGGATATTAGCAGTCACTGAGGGGTTCTGTGCCCCCCATATAAAGGCACAAGGCTGCAGGCTGAGTTATACAGGGAACTCTGAGTATCACTCATGTATTATAAGGGATAATGTACCCCCTACTGTAAATGATAAGGATATTAGCAGTCACTGAGGGGTTCTGTGCCCCCCATATAAAGGCACAAGGCTGCAGGCTGAGTTATACAGGGAACTCTGAGTATCACTCATGTATTATAAGGGATAATGTACTCCCTACTGTAAATGATAAGGATATTAGAAATCCATATGTCCTTATTTTCTAATATAATTTGTGACTAAAATTACTAATTTTAAATTCATTTTGTGTTTGCATATTTTCATGTCTTTTAGAGAAATAGAATATATAAGCAGCTAGATGCTGATCTGGAAATGGAAACTACTCTTTAAACAGTAGAATGTTTGTTAAATCCAATTACTGAACCCAAAATGTTGCATGGGAATGTAGGGACCCATAGGGTTAAGCTCCCTATGGCTTTACTTCCCTATTTTTCCTTATCTGTACTGTTATAGGGCAGACCCCTTTATACTCAGGTTACAGTTTCTTAAAGGAGACATATCCTATAAAAATGATGAATGTACCAGGGAATTATACTCCTCTAGATATAGAAGGATTGGGCTTAAAAAGTTGTCTTTCTGACTGATTTATTGAGAAATTCCCCCAAACCCCACTAGCCCCGCCCATCTGTTCCACTTCCTGCTGGCTGAATTCTCTGGATGAGCTGGGGAGCCGGCGGCCCTCCGTACCCTGCACTGTAGGATAGGAACCAATCAGCAGCTAGGCTGACCTGATAGGGAACTGAAGCCTGTCTGTGCTTGTGTGAGTGCAGGGCTATGATTGGCTCTCCCCCTCCTACTGTGCTTCTGGCAGGGACCGTTAGGACACGCCCACTCTCCATTTCACACTGGACCAAGAAGTGAGAGGATCTATAGGGAGCTCCAATAAAGGGGCCATTTTTACAGAGAGAATTCATTTTTAGCCCAAAGTGTAACCAGCACCGGATATTATTCATAATTGCCTACAAAATTAGCGTTGCTCCCCATTTATCCAATATGTCTCCTTTAAGCTATCCCTTACAGGTTTAGCTCATTTAACCACTCCCCTTGGCAGACTATATAGTGCCTTGCACAAGGAAGTGTTTTCCTCTTTGGCTGCTGATCTGCTACCTGAAGCAGGGCTGCATCGAGCCTGGGTACAGATCCGGCCCAGTAAGCCACTATCCATCCAAATTAAGTCGGGGACAGGGCCCCGTGAATGAGGAAAAGACAGTATAGCAGCATATTTCATAGCACCCTCTAGAAGTGGTGAGTTCAGACAGAATTTTACAGAAAGAGCAGCCATTTGCTCCATCCAGGATAATAGCAAAGGAGTAGTCTTCCTAACAGGCATTACTGGCCTTAGATTAGGGACACAGAAGTGCTAGGGAAATAGGTTAGCAAATATGCCTTGCCCTAACCTCCAAAAGAGCATGGGACTATGCCGGTGAGCTTTCCTACCTATCACTCTGTTGCTGTTCTATCTGCCCAACCTCTTGATGAGAAGGGATACACAGGGGAACATCATATTTCTGCTATTAATCCATTTTACATCAACTGTATAACTGCATACTGCATAACATCTATTAAGTGAGTATTGAAATACCCTGGTTACCATTGTCTTGGACAAATAAAGTACTATCCAGTTCATTCATAAGAATCCTCTGGCGTCCATTTACCTCTATTGCACCACACTATTTCAGCTAGTTGTAGTTCAACAACCCCTCAGCTCCATTATATACCTCCCACGTAGCGGAGGCCCACTCCTGTGCATTAAGGTTGCATGTAACACATGCTCTACAGCACGCTACTAGCCTGGGTTGGCCATATTATAGCCAAATAGGTGTTACATTTGGCGCCCAACGTGCTTTATATTCAATTTATTTATTCCGGGGCCATTGCCTTGAGGGGACTGAGTAGTTGTGTGTGTCACTTTAAATTTTACTGACAGGCTCTGCCGGACGCAATAGGCAAAAGGCGCCGCAGGCCTGATCGTATTTGCAGTGTACTGATTGGCCGTGGGTTCGGGCTTGTGGATTCTACCCGAGTATTCCCATTGGCCGGTGGACCTGTCCATCAAGTGCTGCTGACTTTGGCACTCTTTTCCCTGAAATCCCGCGTGAAGCAAGGCTGTTTACGAGATTTCACGGGGGAGGGAGGGGCCTTACGTCACCAGCGCCATTTTTGTGGAGAGTCTTAGTAGAGAGCGGACGTGCTTATACCAGCTCCTTCTGCAAAGTGGATACAGACCCCCAGCGGCTGCTGCGGGGACATCCTATACTGCTCCACAGCTTATACAAAGTGTCTGCGCGGCTGCGCATTCACTGTACAGTACCTCCGGCGTTTCATTACACCGCGGCTGCGGGTAAGATTTTCTCCAGAGAGTGGGACTGTAGATATTTCCGCACCGCCAAGCCACATAGTGGGGCGGCTTAAATAGTGCGGCTGGCCATACTAAAATTGTGCCAAATTTTGGGGTGCTGCACCTTGCCCTACGCGGACCCAACGGGCGCACCTCAGTTAAAGTTTCTGCGCATCACTCTACTTAGGCCTTGCGGCTGCAGGCCCATAAGTTCAAAAAGACTGCCAGTTACCACCGCGCCCAGCCAAGCCACATAGTGGGGCGGCTCTCATTGGAGCGGGTGGTTGTGCTAAATTCTCCAGTTATTGCCTGAGCGTGCGGCTGCGCCCAGGGTATATTGTGCTGGACTGCTTTCAAAATTAAAGTTGCAAATTTATAACATTAATCCTTGCCCTACCTGCGGCTAGGTAGGGACTGACTGGCAACTAATTATTGATCCCCGGGTGCGTCTCAGGGCTGCAATTGCGGTCTGGAACCAGCTGTTACGGGACTCTGATTATTACTGCTGCGGCTGCAGAGTAAATTATTCTTTGGACTCTAGTCCTCTGTATTCTAATATGGCTGATCGCGCCACACCACGCCAGCTTACCCCGGAAATCTTATTTTCCTCAGTGCCCCCACAACGCTATGTGTGGTTGGGTACCTTTGGGGAACGATATGAGGAGGACGGCTCCAGGTGGGTGGAGGCTTATTGCAGCTACTGTTGTCAGGAGATCTCCCAGGCTTGGAAAGACTTGGATGAAAGATGCCCCTACTGTAAAACCAGGTGTTGGACTGAGCCCATGGTCAGGGCCCAAGGTCCTTCCTCAATGATGGGGGCTGGCACCTCTCCTGAACCACCTAGGCCTGTTACACCTAGGCCAGATCCACCCAGGCCTACTACATTTCATATTAGGCCAAATTTGAAAGAAATCTCTGAAAAACCCCATGCCGGTGGTTTACCTCAGGATGAGGTTTTTCCCCGGGTGGGAGGTGGGTTGGTCTCTAACAGTAGACGGAAACACCCACCACAATTTGGGCACACCCCTAAATGACTGCCAGTTTGCTGATACTTAGGGTGTGACCCTCTGCTCCTTCTTTCCTTCAGTTATTGTCCATAGATATGGACTTGTTCTTCAGTTAAAGTTTGGAACTCTCATTTACCAAGGAGAGACTGTAAAGAATTGTAAATAGTTGGGTGTAACCAAAAAGACTGCTGCGCCCCACCTCACTACAACTTCTACTTAGACCTGCTAATGGGGCATGGACTTAATAAAGTTGATGGGTGGGATTGTGTCACAGTTTTGAATGTTAACCCAATGCAACATTTCTTTACAGCCAAGTATGGGCCTGGGAACCTGGAATCCACAGGAGTATTTTCCATGTGTGCACCGGAGTGATCCACCAGGACACTCAAGGTGTATGTAAGTCAGTAAAGTTGCTGTATGTGCCTAACTTTTTCTTCACAGTTATCCAATGTATCCAGGTATACCTCTGGCTAGGATACCAGAAGCGGATGTTGGTACTGTTTATATTTTTGCACTGAATTCTTGCACTATGTTTATTGCTTGAAAGTGTACTTATGGTTATTTACCATTGCCGGGTCGGAATGGATTCTTCCCCCGGGTGAATGTAGGGACCCATAGGGTTAAGCTCCCTATGGCTTTACTTCCCTACTTTTCCTTATCTGTACTGTTATAGGGCAGACCCCTCTATACTCAGGTTACAGTTTCTTAAGCTATCCCTTACAGGTTTAGCCCATTTAACCACTCCCCTTGGCAGACTATATAGTGCCTTGCACAAGGAAGTGTTTTCCTCTTTGGCTGCTGATCTGCTACCTGAAGCAGGGCTGCATCGAGCCTGGGTACAGATCCGGCCCAGTAAGCCACTATCCATCCAAATTAAGTCGGGGACAGGGCCCTGTGAATGAGGAAAAGACAGTATAGCAGCATATTTCATAGCACCCTCTAGAAGTGGTGAGTTCAGACAGAATTTTACAGAAAGAGCAGCCATTTGCTCCATCCAGGATAATAGCAAAGGAGTAGTCTTCCTAACAGGCATTACTGGCCTTAGATTAGGGACACAGAAGTGCTAGGGAAATAGGTTAGCAAATATGCCTTGCCCTAACCTCCAAAAGAGCATGGGACTATGCCGGTGAGCTTTCCTACCTATCACTCTGTTGTTGTTCTATCTGCCCAACCTCTTGATGAGAAGGGATACACAGGGGAACATCATATTTCTGCTATTAATCCATTTTACATCAACTGTGTAACTGCATACTGCATAATATCTATTAAGTGAATATTGAAATACCCTGGTTACCATTGTCTTGGACAAATAAAGTACTATCCAGTTCATTCATAAGAATCCTCTGGCGTCCATTTACCTCTATTGCACCACACTATTTCAGCTAGTTGTAGTTTAACAACCCCTCAGCTCCATTATATACCTCCCACGTAGCGGAGGCCCACTCCTGTGCATTAAGGTCGCATGTAACACATGCTCTACAGCACGCTACTAGCCTGGGTTGGCCATATTATAGCCAAATAGGTGTTACAGGAAGTTAATGAATTACTATTAAGACAAACATGAGTGACCCTGAAATGACTGGACCCTGGGGCAGATACCCCCTCACCATGCAGTTCTGCCAGTTCCCTGCTCTGTAAGATCCTGTCTGTGGGGAGAAGTTCTGCTCCTGTTTTGCTGGAGACTTAAGGCTCATAAACAGCGGAATAACCACAATACAAGGGAACCCGGGTCAAGGAGCCCATAGAGCCAATATACTGACCAGGAGTGTAACATATAAGTGTATGTTTTACTGTTTATTAGCTTCTAATTAAGTTATAAATAGTTTCTGACAGACCAGCTAACTTCTGTGTAAGAATCACAGCCAAACACTGAGCAGAATCTTTGCCAGACTATAGTCCTTAATGGACTTTCCCAAACCCCCCTGTATGTTCTGCCATTTGGTCTGGCCCCCTCAGTGTATCAGCCCCACAGCAGAGCTAAGATGGCTGCCACTGCTCTAATCCCCTCACAAGTTTTATAGTTGATTGTAAAGGTTATTTCTTTCCTGCAGCAGCCTGTTTGCCTTTAGCTATAGCAATGTCAGGCTTTTAGCAGTTCTTGCAGTGTGTGTAGCATATTCCCAAGCATTTGTATTGAAGGCAGGCAGAGCCCTTGTATCCAAAATGGCTGCTGTGGGAAATCCTGTAGGATTTAATCCTCACACTGTCACCTGATTGCTGTGACCTGCCTGTTGTACTGAGCTGGGATTGTTATGAAACATGGAGAGTGGTTTAAATGGATCTTTGGATAAAACTGAGAATATTAAAATCCCAGGGAGGGCAATGCGGGACGTTCATGGAACTATCTAGGACAGCGGGATGCACCATAAAAAGCGGGACTGTCCCGCGAAAAGCGGGACAGTTGGTGGGTATGCCCAAGCGTTTGTATTGAAGGCAGGCAGAGCACTTGTATCCAAAATGGCTGCTGTGGGAAATCCTGTAGGATTTAATCCTCACACTGTCACCTGATTGCTGTGAGCTGCCTGTTGTACTGAGCTGGGATTGTTATATGGGAATGTGCTGTGTATTCCAGCTGTGCTGCATTCCCTCCCAGTTGTATAAACCCTGTAATATGTTACTGGGGATCTGCTGAATGAACTGCCTGTTGTAATGTCGCTGGGCCGGGGCCTTGTGATTTACCTGAAAGTGTCAGAGTTCTCCCTACTGTTCTACAGGCCCCAGATAGGGGCACATCAATACAATGGTATAAAGTTACAGTATCTCTGCCTGATGTGTTCAAGCCCCCCTGCCTGCTGCTGTGACTGCCCCTAGGCTGAGTGTGGGGGCCAGATGATCATGTTGGTTGGTGAGACGAGGGCGGCCATCAGAAACTCTGGGGCCCTGTACAGGTTATTTATATGGGGCCCCCATGAACACAAGCGCACAGTACCCACATTTTGGCCACGCCCCTTGTGTGTGAAATATAAACAGCTGATGTTATACTATAATAAGCAGTTTATATAAAGAGTTCCCCTGATTTATGTGCTAATAAGTCATTCAGTTTATTGGGGTCAGTAGAGTTTGCCCTAAGTTTAACCCCTTCCCATCTACCTGCCCCTGCTGGATGGATGTTATGCAAGTTTTCACATCAGTTACATAAACTGCATAAGTTGAGGGGCCCCAATGATCTTGCTGTGGGGCCCAATAACAAGTCAGTAGTAGTTCATAAGAATAGTAAAAATAATTAATGTGCTAATAAGTCAGTATTTTAAATGGGGGGTGAGTGCAGTTTGTACGCATGTTACCTAACTTTCTAGGCAAGTTACGTCAGTTTCTAGGCAACTTTTGCAAAAGTTATGTAAATTGCATACGTTTTAATGTAACCTTATTGGTAACTTACACGATGAGCCCGGGCCCCCTTCCAAAGAAGATTTTCATGGGGCCCTGCATAACAGTACCCCCTTTCCCCCCTGATGGCGGCCCTGGGTATGACAGAAAGGCGGGTTACACAAAGCAATCAGATAATTTTTAAATCTTTATACCCATTTTATCCAACTGTGTCCAGCAGGCGCATAAACACAGGTTACTCGCTGTTAGCAAGAACCAGACAATGAATGTGATGCAAAATGTTACAAATGTTACAAAATGTTAAAAATTATTACTCCCCCTACACAGAAGGATTTGGTTTTAGAATTATTTAAAATGAAATAAAACTGCCAGCTCTGCCCCACAATGGTGTCTCAACCCTAGTGCCCAGGATACTCACTGGCTTGCTGTAGAGCAGGGATCCCCAACCTTTCTTACTTGTGAGCCACAGTCAAATGTAAAAAAGACTTGGGGAGCAACACAAGTATCATAGAAGTTCATGGAGGAGCCAAATAAGGGCTGTGATTGGCTATTAGGGGTCTCTATGCACCCTATCAGCTTACAGGGGGCTTTATTTGGTAGGAAATCTTGTTTTTATTCAACCAAAACTTGCCACCAAGTTAGGAATTCAAAAATAACTACCTGGTTTGGGGGCACTGAGAGCAACATCCAAGGGGTTGGGGAGCAACATGTTGCCCCTGAGACACTGGTTGGGGATCACTGGTGTAAAGGGCGCCCTCTAATGTCAGCAGCTCTGCATAGCAACAAACATTAACAAAACATAAAAATTTCCTAACAGGGCTACCAGCATTGCTCTTGAATGTTAGCAGTTTGATATGAATTGTGGAGAGTGATTCAAATGGATCTTCAGATAAAACTGTGAGAACATTCAAATCCCAGGCAGGGCACACATCCAACATAATTAGTTTAAGGCTACTTGCTTAATCACTTTAGATTCTCCCCCAACAGTATCCCTTTTCATTTCTTCCAGGGCTGCCACATGTTCTTAGACCTAAATGAAACCCATTCAAAAGAAACTGCAAAATCTATAGAATAGAAACTTAAAAATGGTCTATTGAGCAACCCACACACCAGGCAGAAAACTTCTTCCAGATCCTGGAGTAGATTTTAGTTGACTGATATAACCTTAGTCAACAGACCATGTTGAATTAGTGACTGTCAATCAGGATCCATGCTGAAGTGTACTGGACTTTCAGAGAGGAAATCAGTTATGTTTCAACCAGCAAAGATAATAGTTCCTTCTGTATTCAGACAAGATATGCTCAGCAAAGTCCACGAATCACACTTGGGAATAGTAACAAGCAAAGAAAGAGCTAGAGATACGCTCTACTGGCCAGGAATGTCTGCTGATATGGAAAAAACAGTTTCTTAGTGTTCAAAAGGCAATGAACACATGAACAGCAATCAAAATTTACATTTGCAAAACATGGTACCCCTCATATTGTTATATCTGACAATGGTCCTTGGTTATGTTAGTGCAGAATTTAAAACATTTGCAGAAAGTTGGGAATTTAAGCACAAAACTTCCAGCCCAGGTCATTCTCAATCAAATGGACAGGTCCAAAAAACAGTACAGATTGTTAACATTTTTGTTAAAAATTAATTGTTCTATAACAGACAATCCAGAGTTCTACCAGATTTATAAGCAGGAGATACTGTAAAGATGCAAAGAGGTCACACATGGCAAGCTGCAATAGTTGTGCAAAAGCATGATCAACCCAGATATTTTGTTGTTCATACACCAGATGGAAGAGAATACAGGAGAAACAGAAAATACCTGTGAAAAACAGAGGAGAAGTTACTGCCACCTTCTGATGATCTAGTTGTGACTAACAGTGACCAAAGCAATGACAGAACTGAGACAGTTCAAGGTGAACAATCATCAGACACTATGAAAGCACCAAAGTCATTGATCATTCAGATGTTCTTGTACCCCAAGAAAGTTCTCAATCCTACAAAACCAAATGCGGGAGACTGATCAAACTTCCCATAAGATACAGAGAGTAATAAAGTGTACTCATGCATGGTATATTGATGCAGTAAAGTTACAGTATAAGCTCATGATCATAAAAAGCTGAAATGTGAAGTAACATAAGGTTCAAAGTTATTATGTCATGTTGGTTGCATAACTAATTGAGCAGTAGTACTTACATATGGTTAAACAATGTGTATAACAATGTATATTAATGGATAAGGGGAATGTAGTATATTGGGCCATGTCAGTACCTGTAGTAGCAGCACAGGACTAGCTAGTGATGTAACAGGAAAGAAAAGGAGATTGATCTGTACATACATAGAAAGTGGAGCACACGTTGGAGTAGCTCTGAAATAAAATAAAGTTCTGCTCAGTCTTGAGTCTGATAACTCAGCAACATCACAGCCCAGTAACATACAGTATTTCTCTCTCAGATACAGGGACCTATTGGTTACAGGAGCAAAAAGATCATTATCAGTAGCGATAAGAATATTTTTTTGCCAGGCATGGATTCACAGCGAATTACCCCATTTTTATAGAATTGTTTCGCAAAACTTCCACGAAAATTCATCATGCATCAAAAAAGTTGTAGTTGTGTCAAATTGGGCGCAGTCGCAACAAAAAAGATGTATGCAATGAAATAAAGATGCAGACAAGAAAAAATGTGGGCAACAAAAAAAAGGATGCAGGCGACAAAAAAAGATGCGGGTAACAAACACATTTCACAAATTTTTCCATCTGTTTTGTGAATTTTACGGAAAAGCGAACCGGGACAGATTCGCTCATCACTAATTATCAGTTATTTATATAGTGCCAGTGGCACAGCTCTTTGCATTAGTTTGTAATAAACAGGGGTCCTACAACTGATATAAAGAGATCAAGGAATATAAATGCCCCCCTGTACCCCCATCCTGATGCTTTAGGATTGTTCCCCCATAATATGTGGTAATGCTGATAGGTTGTCTCAATGGGCAGAGCTGCCACTACTGACATTTATAGAGTACATAGGAATTGAGGGGTTAACAGGAAGTCAAAGTACAAGCAATTAACTTGACCCACTCTGTGTGAGAGGGGGAGATAAAACAAGTCCAACTGGTTATAGAGAGAGAGGAAAGTTCAGTTTCATTTCTTGTTCCTGATTTCAGCAATGGCGGCTGCTGATCTGAGAGACGAGCTGAGCTGCTCCATCTGCCTGAGCATTTATACTGATCCGGTATCCCTGCCCTGTGGCCATAACTTCTGCCGGGGCTGCATTGGGTTGGTGCTGGGTACCCAGGAGGGGTCTGGGGCTTATTCCTGCCCTGAATGCAGAGCTGAGTATCAGGAGTGCCCTGCCCTGCCCAGGAACAGAGCTCTGGGGAACATAGCAGAGAGGTTCCGTCCGACTGAGACAGAGCCGGGGGAGACTGGGATCTTCTGCACTTACTGTCTCCTCTCTCCTGTACCTGCTGCTAAATCCTGTCTCCTGTGTGAGGCTTCATTTTGTAATAAGCACCTGAGGGGGCACAGCCAGTCAGCAGAACATGTACTCACTGAGCCCACCGCTTCCTTTATGGGGAGAAAATGTTCTGTACATCACAAGGTTCTGGAGTATCACTGCTGTGTGGACTCTGCCTGTATCTGTGTGTCCTGCTGCCTGGCCGGGGGGCACCGGGGCCACAGGGTGGAGCTGCTGAGTGAGGCCTCTGAGAAGAAGAAAGAGAAACTGAGGAAAGTTCTGGAGAAACTGAGCTCAGAGAGAGAGGAGACTGAGAGAGGAGCCCAGAGGCTGCAGGAGCGCAGGAGAGAATCTGAAATAAAAGCAGCCGGTGAGAGAAAGAGAGTCACTGCCCTGTTTAGGAGCATCAGGGAAGAGCTGGAAGCCCTAGAGAAGCGACTCCTGAGTGACATTTCCAGGCAGAGAGAAGAGCTTTCCCTCCAACTCAAGGATCTGATCCAACAGCTGGAAATAAAGAAGGACGAGCTGTCCAGAAAGATCCGGCACATTGAGGAGCTGTGCAACATGGCAGATCCACTCACTTTCCTACAGGAACAATGGGAATCCCATGGAGCTGCCTTTTGTGGGGCTGAGAGGGGAGACAGAAAGCGCAGAAATCACATAAAGGTCCCGGCTGTAGGGGATCTGGATGCGTGTCGGATCTCAGAGACATTACTCACAGGCTTAGCTGGGATTGTGACTGGGGTAGAGGGATGGCATATCTATGGGCAGGAGGCTACAGAGCTGGCACTGGATATAAACATGGCTGGGAATCGTGTATCTGTATCAGGGTATGGGATATCTGCTTCCTACTCACATACAGCCCAGTGTCGCCCACAAACCCCAGAGAGATTTCAGTATTCTCAGGCTTTAAGCAGCAGGAGATTCCCCTCAGGGCGACATTACTGGGAAGTGGATGGCAGTAAATCAGGGCGCTGGGGGGTAGGGGTGGCCTATCCCAGTATAGAGAGGGGAGGGGGTCAGTCTCTCATTGGGAATAATAACAAGTCCTGGTGTTTGTACAGATGGAATAATAACTATACAGTGAGATATGACTGGAAAGACACACAGTTACCCCACGTCCCTTCCTGCAGGAGAATCAGGATCTCATTGGACTATGAGGCCGGACGCCTGTCCTTTTATGAGCTGAGTGAGCCAATCAGGCACTTACACACCTTCACTGCCTCCTTCACTGAGCCCCTTCATGCTGCATTCTGGGTAGGGGGAGGTGCCTGTGTGAGAATCATTAGTTATGGCCCTGCCCACTGCCCAGCAGGAACCCCATTCCCAGAGCTGCCCTTAGTCCTGTGATGCCAGGAAAGGAAGGACATTGGTCATTGTATTTAAAGAACTTCAATTCCAACCAGCTAAATGTCATTTCTGCCCCACCAGATTGAAATTTATTGGATGAAACACCCTTGTGTGAGTGATTATTGCAGACGTCTCAATAAATACTAAACACACCCCCCTCTGTGTGGCCCCCACCCGTCTGGCTGCTTTGATGGCTTTCCTTTGTGTAAGCTTTAAATGGTATCAGTATTGAGATTAACTGGCCCCCTGCATAGTTCTCACCTCATTTTGAACTGAAGAAGCTGCTCGGATGAGTAGTGAAACGTCTTCAATGATACTTAACAAGTCCAGTTGCTTTAAATTTATTTATACTAGATAAACCAATAGGAGCTAATCCATCTGTTGCTGAACTAGTGTAAAGTGTGAAAGTGTTTCTTCACTAAGTTTATAGGGTTATACTGCTAACCGGCAAATGAAAGGAACAGTGCTATTGGCCAATAAGCTAAACTCAATAAGGGCCCCAACGTGCACAAATCATCTGGGACTGTGACAGGGGAATTAAGTTACAACATTTAGCACATATATTTTCTGCATACTCTATAATAGCAATTTAAATTGTGTTATTGTTCTTTGATATATTGTTATATATATATATATATATCTTGCTTTAATATCCCTGCTGATTGTTTTGTTATGCTTAATAAAGAAAAGGGATCTTATTGTTTATCATTATTGTGGTCAGTCATTGGGGTGTCACTGAGCGTGCTGGAGTTACCCATATATATTAGTCTCACCCATGGGTGTGCTATATATGTACTGTATGGCACACACAGGCAGCATAGGGTAGTCAGAGTATGCCACAGAGGCAGCATAGGGCAGGGAGGGTATGGCTCACACAGGCAGCATAGGGCAGGCAGAGTATGGCACACACAGGCAGCATAGGGCAGGCAGAGTATGGCACACACAGGCAGCATAGCGTAGTCAGAATATGGCACACACAGGCAGCATAGGGCAGGCAGAGTATGGCACACACAGGCAGCATAGGGTAGTCAGAATATGGCACACACAGGCAGCATAGGGCAGGGAGGGTATGGCACACACAGGCAGGGTAGGGCAGGCAGAGTATGGCACACACAGGCAGCATAGGGCTGGGAGGGTATGGCACACACAGGCAGCATAGGGTAGTCAGAATATGGCACACACAGGCAGCATAGGGCAGGGAGGGTATGGCACACACAGGCAGGGTAGGGCAGGCAGAGTATGGCACACACAGGCAGCATAGGGATGGAAGGGTATGGCACACACAGGCAGGGTAGGGCAGACAGTGCATGGCACAGACAGTCAGCTAAGGGCAGGCAGAGTATGGCACACACAGGTAGGGTAGGACAGGCAGAGTATGGCACACATAGGCAGCTAAGGGTAGGCAGAGTATGGCACACACAGGCAGCATAGGGCAGGCAGAGTGCTGCCTGTGTGTGTCATACTCTGTCTACCCTATGCTGCCTGTGGGAGGTGAACCTGGCAGGGGTTTGTTTTGGGAGTTTGTTAGCTGTTGGAAATAGCCATGAAATGGTCCCTAAGGTGTGTAATTATGTGATGTGGGGTGCTGTGCTATCCACAGGGGAAGATGAGGCATATGGATTTAAGGCATATGTCTTAATATGACATAATATGATTCTTTCACATATCAATGATGGTTGATATCCCTGCAGTGAGGATGAAGCATTTGAGTTTTCGCTGCACTACCACCATTGTGATAAAATGGGTGTGGTTTGAAGTGGGTGTGGTTAAAAAGGGGGAGTGGTCAAAACTGGCTTCCATTAGCGGCCCTCCACCATGTATGCTAGAGAAATTCCGGAACTGCAGAAGTTGGACAGCACTGATGTAGGGGATCAGAGAACTCTTTCCCCTGTCTTTCTCTCTGTGACATCATCCCGCCCGGCTACAGACTGGGGAGGAACCCGATTGGCTGAATGGCCCAGTTAGAAGAGAGATCCAGAGTGAGTAGCCAGTGCAAATTTGTGTATGTTCAGATTGCAAAGAGAGAAGCCTGTTGGGCTGCTGATGATTACCGAGGCATCTGTGGAATCTCCGCATGTGTCCCCTGGTGAGGGCAGGTATTGCTCGCTTGCCTGCTACGCGGGAGCAGCCACCTTTCCACAGGGGAAGGTACTCTGGGGCAGGTAGCGCTACCTGGGGGGACTTAAGAGCTCTTGGGGAAGGGAAGGGACTGAACTGAATAAAAGGGTTGAGGTCTATCTGGATCCAAGTTGGGACTGGGCACCTAAAGAGACTGTGCAAGCAGTGGATAGACTTCATGGGTTCCTCAGGGCAGGATAATCAGTTATCCATAAAGTTGTGTTCATACTTTTCTACAGATATATAGAGTTATACTTGCTGCAAAGTGTGTGTAATTATTTTTCCTAGTGGAAACCCCCTTGAGGTGTGCTCCTCAGTGTCCACTAGGTGGAGGCACTACCTTTCACTATTGCAAAGGGAACAATTATTTCCAGTTAATAAAGTATACAGCCCAAAATAAGTGAGTGTGCCAAGAAAGGGTTACATATATCAAAACTCACTCAAGTTCTATTTATTACTATGAGATTTTTAGAAGCATATTTATCAAATGGTGAAGTGTAACTTTCACCCAATGATAAATACACTTCTAAAAATCCCACAGGAATGAATAGAATGTGGGTGAGTTTTTATGTTTTAAGCGCTAAACTTACATTTTGATAAATCTGCCCCTAAGGGGTGAGAGGGTAACTGTACGGTAATAACTCTAATGGCGACTAATCCCACAAACAGCCGCGTAGCAGAGTCTTCTGAGCTCCTCCCCTGATCCTCACTTCCCAGGGATACAGTGATGGAGATTTTCATAGAGCTCTTCCTCTCTCTCTGAGAATATTCTCTTATTTTCCCATTTATCATCCAGGAGAAAGTAACTCAAATGGATAATAGAAGCCACTGAGGAGCATCAAGTATCACTTATGCATTATAAGGGATAATGTACCCCCTACTGTAAATGATAAGGATATTAGCAGTCACTGAGGGGTTCTGTGCCCCCCATATAAAGGCACAAGGCTGCAGGCTGAGTTATACAGGGAACTCTGAGTATCACTCATGTATTATAAGGGATAATGTACCCCCTACTGTAAATGATAAGGATATTAGCAGTCACTGAGGGGTTCTGTGCCCCCCATATAAAGGCACAAGGCTGCAGGCTGAGTTATACAGGGAACTCTGAGTATCACTCATGTATTATAAGGGATAATGTACCCCCTACTGTAAATGATAAGGATATTAGCAGTCACTGAGGGGTTCTGTGCCCCCCATATAAAGGCACAAGGCTGCAGGCTGAGTTATACAGGGAACTCTGAGTATCACTCATGTATTATAAGGGATAATGTACCCCCTACTGTAAATGATAAGGATAATAGAAATCCATATATTCTTATTCTCTAATATAATATGTGACCTATTTCTAAAATTATTAATTTTAAATTAATTTTGTGTTTGCATTTTTGTATGTCTTTTAGAGAAATAGAATATATAAGCAGCTAGATGCTGATCTGGAAATGGAAACTACTCTTTAAACAGTAGAATGTTTGTAAAATCCAATTACTGAACCCAAAATGTTGCATGGGGAGTTAATGAATTACTATTAAGACAAACATGAGTGACCCTGAAATGACTGGACCCTGGGGCAGATACCCCCTCACCATGCAGTTCTGCCAGTTCCCTGCTCTGTAAGATCCTGTCTGTGGGGAGAAGTTCTGCTCCTGTTTTGCTGGAGACTTAAGGCTCATAAACAGTGGAAAAACCACAATACAAGAGAACCCGGGTCAAGGGGCCCATAGAGCCAATATACTGACCAGGAGTGTGTAGGGAACTGGTAAAATGTGCCTTTTCTAACTCTGGGTTCCCTAGTATTGGACAGCTATAAGGGTCCTGAATGTAATGGGAAGTAAGTCTCCTGTTCCTGGGTCATAGCATGAACCCTTGTGCAGTTCCACAGTTCGGCCATTAGGTGTCAGTGTGGTTATAAAAGGCTGAGCAGCCATGAGGCTGAAGGCCATTTTGTGAAGCTCTCTGAGGAAGCAGGCAGAGAAATCTAGGTAGGTTTAGAAAGAATAGCAAGCTCCTGTTATAGATCACACTAGGTGTGATTGACAGGCAGGGCTATTTAGTGAGCAGCATTGGGAGTTAACCCATTGTGCCCTGCAGCTAAAGCAGTGGTTCTCAACCTTCCTAATGCCGCAACCCTTTAATACAGTTCCTCATGTCGTGGTGACCCCCCAACCATAAAATTATTTGTAAGACCATTGGAAATATGTTTTCCTATGGTCTTAGGTGACCCCTGTGAAAGGGTCTTCGACCCCCAAAGGGGTCCCGACCCACAGGTTGAGAACCGCTGAGCTAAAGGGTCATTGTGACTATTCCTTGTAAGTACTGCCTATGCTGTGAAATGCTACTGCCTGCCTATTCTGCAATTACTCCTAAGTGGCTGTGTAAATAAACAGTTCATGGTTTCAAGGTTAAGAACCACTGGCGCCCATTTATTGAGAAATACAACACATATATGCCTGGCCTCCATACAAAGCGAGGGCTCACCCCTGAAGGATACAGTCTCATCCTGGGTAAAATATGGTGTAGCTTGTGGTAAATTAAAGGGCTAATTTACTATAAGCTTACATTTGGCGCGGCCAACTTGGGGCCTGTACCAGGTGTTGTGAGAAAGATGCTGGCAGGAAACTTCTGTGGTTCTTAGTTTCCGCACGCCACGTCTACTAATAATTAAGGTACAATGGAGGCAGAACAGAAAAGCCCTGAGATAGGAAGTGAAATGGATGACATGACCATGATAGAGCACCGTGAAGTGTATGAATGGGCAGTGTATGAAGAAATAAATCCACGGCAAGCATTTGCTGTGGACCGAGTACACAGGGACAAACCCTTGGACCTTGTCGATAAAAATGTGGAAAGTTACGACAAGTTGTCCAGATCTTATCGGCTTGCTGACAAGACAATCACGTAAAAAGGGGTGTTTAACATTATTATATAGGGCTCCGAGGGATGTGTATGATAACACAGGGCCCTATACTATTTTCCTGGAGGGTGCCTTTCCTGATGGCTGCCCAGTTGTATACTCCAAGCGATGCAGGTCTGAGACGGGTGAGAAGGGTGGTGTGAAAGTGGAAGCACCGACACCCATGGCAGTATCAGAGGGTGTGGAGCATATGAAAATAAGAGAGTCTGGCCCTCTCACAAACTATAGCCCTCAGACCGTTGTAGTAGCAAAGACTAAATACCCAAAGCTGAAGGTTTTCTCAGGGATGGCCCCTGCCCCCGAGGGAGAGCAGGAGTTTGAGGAATGGCAAGAAGCTGCTATCCAAATGATAGAAGAATGCCCCTGCTCAGAGAGGGAGAAAAAGATTAGGCTAACTGAAAATCTGCCCCCCCTGCTAGCCGAGTGGTAAAGATGTTTTGCAAGGCCCACCCTGATGCTTCAGTTAGAGGGTTTTGAGGGCGCTAGAGGATGTATATGGTACCTGTGACAATCCTCACACCTGGCTTCATATGTTCCAAAGTCTGAAGCAGAGAGAGGAGGAGGATATTTCAGCCTTTATTAAAAGATTGGAAGATGCCTTGTGGAAGTTGGTATCTAAGAATATAATTACTATTGCTGAGGTAAATGAAAAAAGGAGAAATCAGCTCATGTATGGGATGTTAGGAGGACATCCGGTGGCCACTGAACTGCGTATAATGTATCGCCATGGGTCACCCCCGGCCTTAAGTGAGCTAATGAGTAAGGTGAAGGAACAGGAGGCTGAACTCAGATACCTTGCCCATTCGGCCAAAGGCGAGGAAGCTTCTACCTCCTCTCCCAGGAAGTTACTAAAAGGGGAATCTAAGGGACAGCTGGGAAAGAAAGAGGGTTTCTCCCCCAAGTCTCCCAAGTATAAAGCACATAATTATGTTGGCCCCTCAGCACGATCAGAGTGTTACTGTTGTGAACAGACCGGGCATCGGGTTCATCAGTGCCCTCTGCCAGCTAATCAGCCAGATATTCATAGTAATGTGGGACAGCTCCCAAAGAAAAGGAGGAGACTTGTAAAGAATTCCTGGCCCGGGAGTTTACCTGGTATAGGGCGTAGGTGCATCTTTAGCCTCCTAGTAAATGGTGTTCCAGCCACTGCTTTATTTGACACTGGCTCTCAATTGACTATTATATACCGACCCTTCTATCAGCAGTACCTCAGCCATGTCCCTTTACAGCCTGTGGGTCTTGTGCCTGTTTATGGAGTGGGAGAAAATCCTGTCTACATGGATGGATGTTTGGAAGTGCAGTTGCATATCCCTGGCCTGGTGGGAGACAGTGAGCCCCCACTTAAAGTTATTGCTTATGTGAGCCCTCTCACCGCTGGCAAGAATTCAGCTCCTGTGACTGTTGGCTCCAATGTGAAAGCAGTGGAAGAAGCCTTCATTAAATTTCTCCAGCCAAGAGAAGGGACTCCTTTGACTGCATTGCCAATAACTCCGGAGTTGCAGGAAATATGTCAGACATTTGCCCCGAATCGCCTGGAGGCTGTGTAGGGAATCCTTGGCGCCCGGTGGAGATTCCACCAGGGGGAGAGCAAAGTCTTCAAGTTTATGTGGAAATTGTGCCAGCGACCAGTGGTAGCTTCTTGCTGCTAGAGACTGATCCCAAGGAAGCTATCCGACAAGGCTGGGAGGTAATTCCAGAACGAAAGGACTACCGTTATAAATGCCCCCGGACTGATATGGTAACGGTGAGGAATATCACCTCCCATTCAGTGGTAATTCCTGCATGGCACACTGTAGCCCACTGTTATCCTGTGGAGTGTCTAGACTCTTTCCCTGCTCAGTTGGGGAAACCTGATACTCAGTTAAAGTTTAACCTGAAGGACTCTGATGACTCCCCAGAACACCAGCAAATGTTGGAAAAGAAATTGGCTAAATACAGTGATGTATTTTCAGTTGACGACATGGATGTGGGGTGTGCCAAACATGCTGAGCACAATATTCGGTTGAAAGATCACACTCCATTTAGGGAGCGGTCTCGGCGCATACCCCCAAGAGACCTTGATGAAGTGCGGGACTACTTAAAGAAAATGAAGGAACAAAACATTATCGTGGAGTCCCTATGCCTCCCCCATAGTCATTGTCCGAAAGAAAAATGGCAGTGTTAGGCTATGTGTGGATTACAGAACCCTGAACAGACACACCATCCCTGACCAGTACACCTTGCCCCGTATCGATGAGGCTTTTGATGCCCTGCATGGTAGTGCTTGTTTTTTGGTAATGGACCTGCGGTCTGGGTACTATCAAATCCCTATGAGTGTGGAGGATCAAGAAAAGACTGCTTTTATCTGCCCTTTGGGGTTCTATCAGTTCACCCACATTCCCCAGGGCATAAGTGGGGCACCGGGAACATTTCAGCGCCTTACGGAAAAAGTGCTGGGTGATTTTACGCCAAGGCAATGTATAGTGTATCTAGATGATATTATCGTTTTTGGCTCTACTGTGGAAGAACATAATAGTCGCTTGTTCAATGTACCGTATATACTCGAGTATAAGCCGAGTTTTTCAGCACCAAAAATGTGCTAAAAAATTAACCCTCGGCTTATACTCGAGTCAGGAGGAATACACGCCGTTTTTTTTTTTTTTTTAAAGCCTGACCTGCACAAGCCCCTCCGGCGATTGCAGCCCCCTCCAGCTTCACCAGCACCGCCAGGCACCCAGGCTACCTAACAGTGCGCTCTTCTTCGTGCCTGGGCGGAAGTGGGCGGAAGTGACGTCACGCGGCCCTTCTTGTCCACTTCTCTTTTATGACCAGCCGGCCATCGATTCCCACCAACCCACCAGCCCCACTAAGAGTGCCTTCTTTTGTGCCCCAGGGAGAGAGGCACCCAGGCTACCTAACAGTGCGCTCTTCTTCGTGCCTGGGCGGAAGTGACGTCACGCGGCCCTTCTTGTCCACTTCTCTTTTATGACCAGCCGGCCATCGATTCCCACCAACCCACTAGCCCCACTAATAGTGCCTTCTTTTGTGCCCCAGGGAGAGAGGCACCCAGGCTACCTAACAGTGCGCTCTTCTTCGTGCCTGGGCGGAAGTGACGTCACGCGGCCCTTCTTGTCCACTTCTCTTTTATGACCAGCCGGCCATCGATTCCCACCAACCCACTAGCCCCACTAATAGTGCCTTCTTTTGTGCCCCAGGGAGAGAGTGATGCCCCTGCAGTGTCAAGGTACAGTTACAAGTATTTTTGGGAAACTGCAGCCACTCTGTCTGCCACCATCATCTTATCCATTACCTGCACATACAAAGTAAAGTAAACATAAAGGGACATATGGCTAGCATAAAAATGATAATTGTGATGATAATTGTGTGTGTGTGACAAATAGACAGCTGAATTGTTATTACTAGATAGGCTTAAAGTTATGGTGACATTTACTGAGTCTCAATTAATGTAATTTTATTGGTATTTATGATTTATATTTATTAGGTATATATTTATAGGTATTTATTTTGATTATTGAAACTTAGCGGTAGCTGCTGCATTTCCCGCCCTAGGCTTATACTCGAGTCAATAAGTTTTTCCAGTTTTCTTGGGTAGAATTAGGTACCTCGGCTTATATTCGGGTCGGCTTATACTCGAGTATATACGGTACTTGAGCGCCTTAGAGAGGAAGGGCTCAAACTTTCCCTTGACAAGTGCAAATTCACATGAAAATCTGTGCGCTTTGTAGGGCATGTTGTGTCTACGGAAGGGATTGCTACGGACCCAGAGAAAGTGGCTGCTGTACTGACTTGGCCTAACCCCACAAATTTAACAGAACTGAGATCATTCTTAGGGTTTTGTGGCTATTATCGGAGGTTTGTATTGGGCTACTCCAAGATCGTGTATCCCTTGAATGAGCTGTTAAAGGGGAGTGACCCTTAAGACTGTCATGCTATGACTACTCCTTTCCATGACAAGTGGACCCCAGCATGCGAAGACGCCTTTCAAACACTAAAGAAAAAGCTCACTGAGGCACCAGTGCTTGCTTATGCTGATCCAAAGCGGCCGTATGTCCTACATGTAGACGCCAGCTATGAAGGACTAGGAGGTATTCTCCATCAGGAGTATCCTGCCGGGTTGAAGCCGGTTGCTTATGTTAGTAGGAGTCTTAGTTCCAGTGAAAGGAACTATCCTGTACACAAGCAGGAATTTTTGGCCTTAAAGTGGGCTATTACTGAAAGGCTACATGACTACCTCTATGGGGTTCAGTTTGAGGTACGGACTGATAATAATCCATTGATTTATATTTTGACTACTGCCAAATTGGATGCGACTGGTCATCGCTGGTTGGCTGCATTGTCTAATTACCAGTTTTCTTTAAAATACAAACCTGGCCCAAGGAATGTAGGGGCCGATGCCGTTTCCAGGCGCCCAGGTCTCCCTCTTCAGCTGGAGGAGGAAGAATGGGAAGAGTTTCCTGGCCCCGCTGTATCTGCTCACTGTGCTACAGCTGCTCTACAAGGGGAATGTATAGCCTTCTCTGAGCTGCGAGCAGTAGATTCACTAGGTGGTGGAGCAGACTCTGTTCCTGCTATGTACTGTTACCCTACAGTTTTGGGAGTGCCGGAGAACTCTCAAGTGAGGGGCCGAGACATGATCCGGCTACAGAAAAGAGATCCGGTGATTCGTCATGTGCGGGAGGCTGTTTCCCGATTCTAAATATATGAGGGGTGCCATACCAAAAGAGAGTACATTCTTCCTAAAAGAGTGGAACAAATTGGAGATTTTAAATGGGATCCTTTATAGAGTTCATCTCTTTCATGATCACCCAGGAAGAAGGCAATTGGTACTTCCCCAGGCCTATCGGAGGGCCGTTTTGTGGAGTTTGCATGATCAACATGGACACTTGGGGGTGGAGAAAACCTATGGGCTTGTGCAGGACCGGTTCTTTTGGCCTAGGATGCGGGAGGAAGTTGCTGACTACTGCAGGAGGTGTGTGCCTTGCTTGCAGAGAAAGACTTTGCCTACCCGGGCCGCCCCCATGGAACACTTAAAGAGTACTGGGCCTTTGGATCTGGTATGTATGGATTTTTTGTGCATTGACAGTGACTCCAGTGGTGTAGGCAATGTCCTGGTAGTAACTGACCATTATACCCGTTATGCACAAGCCTATCCCACTAAAGACCAGAAGGCTGTGACAGTAGCTAAGGTACTTTGGGAGAAATTCTTTGTCCATTATGGGCTCCCCAATCGGATCCATTACGATCAGGGGCGTGACTTTGAGAGCAGATTAATAAAGGAGTTGTTAAGTCTGCTGAATATTGATAAGAGTTGTACCACGCCTTATCACCCAGAGGGGGATGCTCTACCCGAACGTTTTAATTGAACTCTGCTGGATATGTTGGGTACACTGTCTGTTACTGCCAAGCAGTCTTGGAGTCAACATTTGGGGGCAATGGTACATGCATATACCCGTCATGATTCTACTGGGTTTTCCCCATATTTCCTTATGTTCGGAAGGGAGGCCCGACTGCCAATTGACTTACAGCTGGGTGTATCCACTGATGGAGTAGGACAACAAGAGCATTATCAGTATGTGGCCCGTCTTAGAGAAAGTTTGAAAGAGGCCTATCATCTGGCTGAGGGGAACACAGCCAAAATAAATGCTGGGAAAAAGAGACGCTTTGATTCTAGAGTACGGTACAGAGAATTGCTACCGGGTGATAAAGTGCTCCTTCGCAACTTGGGTCAAACTGCCAAACACAAGCTAGCAGACCGTTGGAGGAAGGACTTATATGAAGTGGTAGGTAAATTACCTAATATTCCGGTGTATCAAGTTTGTGGTCCAGACGGCAAGGTTAAGGCATGGCATCGCAACCATTTGCTTCCGGTACCTCAGGTTTCCTCAGTGGATGAAGAGGGTGGTGCTGCATCTAGTGGAGAAGAGGTACCTACTAATGGGGGAGGAGAACAAGTGACTGATGAGGATTGGTTCACGGTCCAGGCATCTGGTGGAGGTTTACCACAGAGGGGTGGTTTAAATGTTAATTCCCCTTCATGTCAGCCCAGTGATATTGGAGACATAGCTTCTGCTTCTGAGGTGGCTAATAGCTCAAGCACACCCATTGATTCCGGCACAGGGCTGTGTCAGCCAGTGGCAGAAGAAGTGAGAAGGGGTGATTGTATCAGGCGACCTCCACCAGTGTTTACTTATGACACTTTACTTAGACCATGTTATGCTGTGCCCTGTCATCCAAATCCACCGTATGCTTTGGCGAGTTTAATTGATGCTCATGCCAGGCTTGTTAACATGATGCCTCTGTATTACTGATTCTTGTTTATTTTGTTCAAATTTGTTTTTCTATTTCAGAAACCATTGTACCCTGGTAGCCCTATGGAGGGGTTACTGAAGCGGATGTACTGTGTTTTTGATATGTGCTAATATGTGCTTGCCGGGACGTAAGAGTTTCACCAGGGGGAGAATGTAGGGAACTGGTAAAATGTGCCTTTTCTAACTCTGGGTCCCCTAGTATTGGACAGCTATAAAGAGTGCTCCCTTTTCCCTGGGAGCAGCTTGGCTGGGGGTAGCAGCTTGGCAGTATAGCAAGTTAAAGTATAGCAAATTTAAGTATACTTTAATGAGTTAGACAGAGTTAACTAGCATCTATTAATATCTGCCTTCATCTGCCTTTACCATCACCAACCCGCACCTCCAACCATACACCTCTAACCCAGGCTTTCTTTGTCTCACCAGGTATGTTTGCTGCCATCCACTCTCCTGATTTTTGTATTTTCTATATCTGCTTTTACTGCATGGCTTTAATCAGTGGCTTCCATTATCCTACCCCCAGTGTAATTGCATTTCCTGGCTCTGTATAAGGGTAAATCATTATCTGATAACAGGCAATAGGTGTGATTTTGGGTGTGTTAGCTGTCTAGCCAATTGGGTCCTCCTCTCAGAACCATGTGACTCTCTTGAACTATTTCATTGGAATCACTCTGGGAGCAGCTTGGCTGGGGGTAGCAGCTCGGCAGTATAGCAAGTTAAAGTATAGCAAATTTAAGTATACTGTAATGAGTTAGACAGAGTTGAACAACAGTGAACAATTCCATCTGGGACTTCGCCTGAAAATGAGTACACTCACTTCATTCCTGTTGATTGTATGCATGGTGCTCCCTAAGGTAGTCTCTTCCTTTAACCCTCCTTCTGCCTGTCCATACTCCATACACATATCCTCCTCCCTGCTCCCATCTACATACTCCGGCTCCTCCTCCCTGCTCCCATCTACATACTCCGGCTCCTCCTCCCTGCTCCCATCTACATACTCCGGCTCCTCCTCCCTGCTCCCATCTACATACTCCGGCTCCTCCTCCCTGCTCCCATCTACATACTCCGGCTCCTCCTCCCTGCTCCCATCTACATACTCCGGCTCCTCCTCCCTGCTCCCATCTACATACTCCGGCTCCTCCTCCCTGCTCCCATCTACATACTCTGGCTCCTCCTCCCTGCTTCCATCTACATACTCCGGCTCCTCCTCCCTGCTCCCATCTACATACTCCGGCTCCTCCTCCCTGCTCCCATCTACATACTCCGGCTCCTTTACCCTCTATAATTACTTACACCTCTGTTCCCCGGTCACTGTTCGTACGCGGAGGCGCAATCATTTCAAATCCTCTGCTCACATCTTCTCACTCCTCTTCCTACTATTGCTGGCTGCAGGGGATGTCTCTCCAAACCCCGGGCCCTGCTCCATACCTACTTATATCTGTCCCCATGCCTAAAGCCTGTCGTACCTCTGCTGTTTCTACCACTAACCCGTCTAACATTATTCCCATTCCCACTCTCTCCCCTTCCTATCTCCCCTTCCCTTGTTCCCTTCTCAATACCCCTCTGTAACTAACAAAGCCGCTTTTATTCAAGATCTGTTTTGCTCCAAGTCTTTTACCCTCTTTGCCATAACAGAGACCCGGCTCTCTCAGAATGATAATGCTATTGGGGCAACTCTCTCTTATGGCGGCCTTTCATTCTCTCACACTCCCCGCATTACTGGCCGTGGGGGAGGGGTAGGGGTTCTGCTCTCCCTTCATTGCCGGGTTAAACTAATCCCTATACCCCCTACTTTCAGGTTTCCTTCTTTCGAGGTGCATACGGTTCAGCTGTTCCTCTCTCTGTGCGGGGGGGCAGTTGGTTACAGACCTCCTTCTTCAAAATCCTTGGCTACTTTTCTCTCTGACTTTGAATCCTGGCTCTTTGTTTCTATGCTCTGACACCCCTGCAATCATTTTAGGCGACTTCAATTGCCATATAGATGCCCCCTCTCAGCCCTGGCCCTCTCGATTTCTCCATCTAACCTCCTCCTTTGATCTCCGGCAATGGACTAATACAGCTACCCATAAGGATGGTCATTTTCTAGATCTGGTCTTTTCTAAAAATCTAGATCTATCTACATGTAACAGTGAGCCTTTTCCTCTTTCAGATCATCATCTTATCTCCTTTTCTATCTCGCACGTGTCTCATTCTCCCTCTAACTCTCAGCCTAAAACCCTGATTCGCAACACGCGAATGGTTGATATAAATGCTCTCTCTAACTCTCTTAGTTCTAGCCTCTCCTCCTCCTGTGCTTCCTCTGATCCTGAGTTACTGGTAAATACCTACAACTCAATTTTATCATCTGCAATTAACACCCATGCCCCCCTGCAGCCCCAACGCAGTCGTGCCTGCAATCCCCGTCCCTGGCTTAACCCTCAGACGCAATTTCTGCGCTCCTGTGCACGACCCGCTGAGCGCATTTGGAGGAAATCACGCGTTAAAGCTGACTTCCTCCACTATAAATCCCTTATGGTGTGCCTCAATACTGCCCTATCCCAGGCCAAGCAAGCATACTATAACACACTTATAAATAATAATAAATCAAACCCGCGGCGCTTATTCTCCATATTTAACGCGCTACTTCATCCCTCACCTAATGAATCAATCATATCTGAACACACCCCCCAGGATTTTGCTGACTTCTTTAAAAGCAAAGTCGATTCTATCCGCAAGCAATTTTCCCAACCCTCAGATACCGGTAATCTCAACCTTCCTAAATCTCCTCTCTCCCTATTCAGCTCCTTCAGTCTCGTAACAGAGTCTGAAGTTTCTCAGCTTTTCCGATCCTCTCCGCCTACTCCCTGCTCACTGGGCCCTATGCCCTCATCCCTACTAACAGTGTGCCCCTGCCCTTACTCCAGCTCTTACCCACATATTCAATTCCTCTCTGGCTTCTGGTACTTTTCCCTCTCTCTTCAAACAAGCATGTGTCAAACCCATTCTTAAAAAGGCTACACTGGACCCATCCTGCCTTTCTAACTACCGTCCCGTCTCTCTCCTGCCCCTAGCCTCTAAACTCCTGGAACGTCTTGTCTTTTCTCGTGTAACTAACTCCCTCTGCACCCATAATCTGCTGGACCCTATGCAGTCTGGTTTTCAGCCTGCGCACTCCACTGAGACGGCCTTATGTAGAGGGGCAAATGATCCCCAGACTGCCAAGGCCAAAGGACGCTACTCGGTCCTCATTCTCCTAGACCTTTCCTCTGCTTTTGATACTGTCGCCCATTCTATTCTTATGCAAATTCTCCATTCTCTGGGTATCCGGGATCAGGCTGCACCCTGGTTCTCTTCCTATCTCTCTAACCACTCCTTCTCTGTCGCTCTTACTAACAAATCCGGTTCCGCTTAGTGTGGGGGTTCCGCTTAGTGTGGGGGTGCCGCTTAGTGTGGGGGTGCCGCTTAGTGTGGGGGTGCCGCTTAGTGTGGGGGTTCCGCTTAGTGTGGGGGTGCCTCAGGGCTCTGTGCTTGGTCCCCTGCTGTTCTCCCTGTACACTCTCTCTCTAGGAGACCTTATTTCTTCTTTTGGTCTTAAATACCACTTATATGCAGATGCACCCAGATATATTCAGACCCCCCTGCACTAACTGCTGATGTTCCAACCCAGATTGGTAACTGCCTCCTGGCTATCTCCTCCTGGATGAACCGACGCCAGCTCAAACTTAACCTAACTAAAACAGAGCTCATGGTCTTCCCGCCCAAACCTGGCCCTCCTCCTCCTTTCACCATTACTATTGATGGCATGACCATCAACCCTGTAAATTCTGCACGCTGCCTTGGGGTTATCTTTGACCAGTCTCTCTCCTTCTCTAACCATATTAATAACACTGCCAAAACCTGCCACTTTTTCCTCCGCAATATTGCCAAGATACGCCCCTTTCTTTCCCAAGTAACAGCTAAAACACTAATCTATGCCCTTATCCTTTCCCGCTTAGATTACTGCAATCTCCTACTAACCGGCCTCCCAGACTCCCACCTCTCTCCCCTGCAATAAATCTTAAACTCTGCTGCCAGGATCCTCCTGCTCTCTCCTAAGAGGGATCCTGCTCAGCCTCAATTAAGCTCACTAGCATGGCTGCCTGTCAAGCAAAGGATAGCTTACAAAATCCTTCTGCTGACATTCAAAGCCCTCCACTCCTCTGCTCCTCACTACATACCCTCACTGGTCTCCCTGCTCCTCACTACATTCCCTCACTGGTCTCCCTACATGTTCCTGGTCATCTCCTCCGCTCCTCTCAGAGCCTCCGTCTCTTTACACCATCCACACCCACTGCGCTCTCTCGTCTTAACCCTTTCTATCTCGCTGCTCCTTCCCTCTGGAACTCTATCCCTGAATCCCTCCGTAGGGAACACTCACTAACTCTCTTTAAGAAAAAAGTCAGCTGTTACCTTCTGGAGCACTAAAACATTATTTTGCCCAGTCCTGCGCTTAAGGGCAAATGCTCATACCTGAGGCACTCTTACCTTCCAGTTTGTGCCTGTATGTTACCCAACCACTCAGACTGTAAGCTCTACGGGGCAGGGACCTCCTTCCTACTGTGTCTCTTACCACATGGCACTTATATATATATATATATACATATATGTATTTATTGTATTTATTTATTTATTATATCACTCGTCCTCCCTGTGTGTAATTGTGTATTCTGTAAGACTGTACAGCGCTGCGTACCCTTGTGGCGCTTTATAAATAAAGTTATACATACATACATACATACATGTAATGGGAAGTAAGTTCCTTGTTCCTGGGTCATAGCATGAACCCTTGTGCAGTTCCACAGTTCGGCCATTAGGTGGCACTGTGGTTATAAAAGGCTGAGCAGCCATGAGGCAAAGAGCCATTTTGTGAAGCTCTCTCTGAGGAAGCAGGCAGAGAAATCTAGGTAGGTTTAGAAAGAATAGCAAGCTCCTGTTATAGATCACACTAGGGCTGATAGACAGGCAGGGCTATTTAGTGAGCAGCATTTGCTCCAACCAGGATTGTAGAGGCATTATAAGCCGGGTATAATACTACCCAGAGTAGGGGTAACAGTGTACAGACCTAGGGTTAGATAGTGATCCCCCAGGTTCCACTGGAAGCATATACCTGAAAGCTGGGAGTTAACCCATTGTGCCCTGCAGCTAAAGGGTTATTGTGACTATTCCTTGTAAGTACTGCCTATGCTGTGAGATGCTACTGCCTGCCTATTCTGTAATTACTCCTAAGTGGCTGTGTAAATAAACAGTTCATGGTTTCAAGGTTAAGAACCACTGGCGCCCATTTATTGAGAAATACAACACATATCCACCCGGCCTCCATACAAAGCGAGGGCTCACCCCTGAAGGATACAGTCTCATCCTGGGTAAAATATGGTGTAGCTTGTGGTAAATTAAAGGGCTAATTTACTATAAGCTTACAAGTGTAACATATAAGTATATGTTTTACTGTTTATTGGCTTCTAATTAAGGTATAAATAGTTTCTAACAGACCAGCTAACTTCTGTGTAAGAATCACAGCCAAACACTGAGCAGAATCTTTGCCAGACTATAGTCCCTAATGGACTTTCCCAAACCCCCCTGTATGTTCTGCCATTTGGTCTGGCCCCCTCAGTGTATCAGCCCCACAGAAGAGCTAAGATGGCTGCCACTGCTCTAATCCCCTCACAAGTTTTATAGTTGATTATAAAGGTTATTTCTTTCCTGCAGCAGCCTGTTTGCCTTTAGCTATAGCAATGTCCCCATACACAGTGCCCCCATACACAGTGCCCCCTATACACAGTAGCCCCCTATACACACTAGCCCCCAATACACAGTAGCCCCCATTACACAGTGCCCCTATACACAGTAGCCCTTAATACACAGTACCCCCCAATACACAGTGCCCCCCTATCACAGTAGCCCTTAATACACAGTACCCCCAATACACAGTAGCCCTCCATTCACAGTACCTCCCATAGGCCTTCGTCTGCGGCTTCATTATGCCTCTCCTTGTGCAGCGTGACAGGCCCTTTTATAAGGTTGCGCCCCATGCGTAATGACGTCACACCCACAGGCGCAACCTTATAAACGGGCCTGTCGCGCTGCACAAGGAGAGGCATAACGAAGCCGCAGAAGAAGCATGAACATCCGGCTACAGCAAGCGCATCCCGCTGTGCTGGATAGTTCCATGAATGTCCCGCAATGCGGGACGTTCATGGAACTATCTAGGACAGCGGGATGCACCATAAAAAGCGGGACTGTCCCGCGAAAAGCGGGACAGTTGGTGGGTATGCCCAAGCGTTTGTATTGAAGGCAGGCAGAGCACTTGTATCCAAAATGGCTGCTGTGGGAAATCCTGTAGGATTTAATCCTCACACTGTCACCTGATTGCTGTGAGCTGCCTGTTGTACTGAGCTGGGATTGTTATATGGGAATGTGCTGTGTATTCCAGCTGTGCTGCATTCCCTCCCAGTTGTATAAACCCTGTAATATGTTACTGGGGATCTGCTGAATGAACTGCCTGTTGTAATGTCGCTGGGCCGGGGCCTTGTGATTTATCTGAAAGTGTCAGAGTTCTCCCTACTGTTCTACAGGCCCCAGACAGGGGCACATCAATACAATGGTATAAAGTTACAGTATCTCTGCCTGATGTGTTCAAGCCCCCCTGCCTGCTGCTGTGACTGCCCCTGGGCTGAGTGTGGGGGCCAGATGGTCACGTTGGTTGGTGAGACGAGGGCGGCCATCAGAAACTCTGGGGCCCTGCACAGGTTATTTATATGGGGCCCCCCATGAACACAAGCGCACAGTACCCAAATTTTGGCCACGCCCCTTGTGTGTGAAATATAAACAGTTGATGTTATTCTATAATAAGCAGTTCATAAAAAGAGTTCCACTGATTTATGTGCTAATAAGTCATTCAGTTTATTGGGGGTCAATAGAGTTTGCCCTAAGTTTAACCCCTTCCCATCTACCTGCCCCTGCTGGATGGATGTTACGCAAGTTTTCACATCAGTTACATAAACTGCATAAGTTTAGGGGCCCAATGATCTTGCTGTGGGGCCCAATAATAAGTCAGTAGTAGTTCATAAGAATAGTAAAAATAATTAATGTGCTAATAAGTCAGTATTTTAAATTGGGGGTGAGTTTCTAGGCAACTTTTGCAAAAGTTATGTAAATTGCATAAGTTTTAATGTAACCTTATTGGTAACTTATAAGGTTATTGGTAACTTACATGATGAGCCCGGGCCCCCTTCCAAAGAAGATTTTCATGGGGCCCTGCATAACAGTACCCCCTTTCCCCCCTGATGGCGGCCCTGGGTATGACAGAAAGGCGGGTTACACAAAGCAATCAGATAATTTTTAAATCTTTATATCCATTTTATCCAACTGTGTTCAGCAGGTGCATAAATGCAGGTTACTCGCTGTTAGCAAGAACCAGACAATGAATGTGATGCAAATTGTTGATCCTCATCACCAGTAGTAAATTATTACTCCCCCCACACACAGAAGGATTTGGTTTTAGAATTATTTAAAAAGAAATAAAACTGCCAGCTCGCGCCCCACAATGCTGTCTATTGAGCAACCCACACACCAGGCAGAAAACTTCTTCCAGATCCTGGAGTAGATTTTAGTTGACTGATATAACCTTAGTCAACAGACCATGTGACTGTCATTCAGGATCCATGCTGAAGTGAGGAAATCAGTTATGCATCTAGACTTATGTTCCAACCAGCAAAGTTAATAGTTCCTTCTGTATTCAGACAAGAGATGCTCAGCAAAGTCCACGAATCACACTTGGGAATAGTAACAAGCAAAGAAAGAGCTAGAGATACACTCTACTGGCCAGGAATGTCTGCTGATATGGGAAAAACAGTTTCTCAGTGTTCAAAATGCAATGAACACATGAACAGCAATCAAAATCTATATTTGCAAGACTGCAGTGATCCTTATGTTGCCTTAATGGAATATTACAGCACACCACTTGAAGGTATTAAAGGACTATTGCCTTCACTACTATTGATGGGCAGAAGGCTAAAGACCCAATTGCCAACGCACACATCATTGCTCATGCCCAGAGGCACCACAAAGGTGCGTGGCAATAGTAAAGAAGGGCAAAGAAAACAAATATTGTTCTATAACAGACAATCCAGAGTAGGACTGTAAAGATGCAAAGAGGTCATGCATGGCAACCTGCAAAAGAAACAGAAAATACCTGGGAAAAACAGGAGATGTTACTGCCACCTTCTGATGATCTAGTGAATAACAGTGACCAAAACAATGACAGAACTGAGACAGTTCAAGGGGAACAATCATCAGACACTATGAAAGCACCAAAGTCATTGATCATTCAGATGTTCTTGTACCCCAAGAAAGTTCTCAATCCTACAAAACCAGGTGCGGGAGACTGATCAAACTTCCCATAAGATACAGAGAGTAATAAAGTGTACTCATGCATGGTATATTGATGCCGTAAAGTTACAGTATAAGCTCATGATCATAAAAAGCTGAAATGTGAAGTAATATAAGGTTCAAAGTTATTATGTCATGTTGGCTGCATAACTAATTGAGCAGTAGTACTTACATATGGTTAAACAATGTGTATAACTATGTATTTTTGTTAAGAAGAAGGATGTAGTATATTGGGCCATGTCAGCACCTGTAGTAGCAGCACAGGACTAGCTAGTGATGTAACTGGAAGTAAAAGCAGATTGATCTGTACATACATAGAAAGTGGAGCACACGTTGGAGTAGCTCTGAAATAAAATAAAGTTCTGCTCAGTCTTGAGTCTGATAACTCAGCAACATCACAGCCCAGTAACATATTTCTCTCTTATCAGTTATAGGGACCTATTGGTTGCAGGAGCAAAAAGATCATTATCAGTAGTGATGAGAATATTTTTTCACCAGGCATGGTTTCACAGCGAATTTCCACATTTTGCCCTTGGAGAATTGTTTCACGAAACTTCCACAAAAACTCGCCATGCATCAAAAAAAGTTGTGGTTGCATAAAATTGGGACGCTCATCACTAATTATCAGTTATATATACAAGCCCCCGGATGGGCGTCACCTTTAGAGGACTAGTCCCAAGCATGGAGCAACAGCCAGTCGATTTACTATTTAGGGATGAATCGTGAATGGGATGTGAGATCTGTTTCTATCAAAGTTTTAGGAAAGAACTTCATTGAATTTAAATATGTATATTCCTGTTTTGGTTATCTGGCTTGGAATAAGGCAATGACTGTTGGTGGCAAGGGTTAATTGTTTTTATGGGAGGACTTTTTATGATTATTTAAACATGTGAGGGGGGAAGGTTACTCAGCTTCTGAAGAAGTGGCTAAGGGCCACGAAATGCATCAAGCCGAGCAGGGTATGTTGAGGGGTTGAGCCCGCTATGTTTCTTTGATACTTTTACTTTAATAATAAAAACGTTTCTATTTTTAAATCGACTGGCTGTTGCTCCATGCTTGGGACTAGTACTCTAAAGGTGATGCCCATCTGGGGCAGTGCATGTGTAGCACGCCAGCGAGTTCACCTGTGAGTGCTCCTGTATATATTGTTCTTGTTGAACAGCTGTCACTATTGTCATCTATAAAGTATATATGAATTTAGTTAACAAGAATTCAAAGTCCAAGTGATAAACTCTATGAGAGGGAGATTAAACAAGTTCAACTGGTTATAGAGAAAAAGGATTTTTTATTTCCTGATTTCAGCGATGGCGGCTGCTGATCTGAGAGACGAGCTGAGCTGCTCCATCTGCCTGAGCATTTATACTGATCCGGTATCCCTGCCCTGTGGCCATAACTTCTGCTGGGGCTGCATTGGGGGGGTGCTGGGTACCCAGGAGGGGTCTGGGGCTTATTCCTGCCCTGAATGCAGAGCTGAGTATCAGGAGCGCCCTGCCCTGCCCAGGAACAGAGCTCTGGGGAACATAGCAGAGAGGTTCCGTCCGACTGAGACAGAGCCGGGGGAGACTAGGATCTTCTGCACTTACTGTCTCATCTCTCCTGTACCTGCTGCTAAATCCTGTCTGCACTGTGAGGCTTCTCTGTGTGATACCCACCTGAGGGGGCACTGCCAGTCAGCAGAACATGTACTCACTGAGCCCACCGCTTCCTTTATGGGGAGAAAATGTTCTGTACATCACAAGGTTCTGGAGTATCACTGCTGTGAGGACTCTGCCTGTATCTGTGTGTCCTGCTGCCTGGCCGGGGGGCACCGGGGCCACAGGGTGGAACTGCTGAGTGAGGCCTCTGAGAAGAAGAAAGAGAAACTGAGGAAAGTTCTGGAGAAACTGAGCCCAGAGAGAGAGGAGACTGAGAGAGGAGCCCAGAGGCTGCAGGAGCGCAGGAGAGAAGTGACAGAAGTGGCAGCCGGTGAGACAGAGAGAGTCACTGCCCTGTTTAGGGGCATCAGGAAAGAGCTGGAAACCCTAGAGAAGCGACTCCTGAGTGACATCTCCAGGCAGAAAAAGAAGCTCTCACTCACACTCACTGAGCTGATCCAACAGCTGGAAATAAAGAAGGAGGAGCTGTCCAGGAAGATCTGTCACATTGAGGAGCTGTGCAACATGGCAGATCCACTCACTGTCCTACAGGAACAATGGGAATCCCATGGAGCTGCCTTTTGTGGGGCTGAGGGGGCAGATACTGAGGGCAGAGAGAGAGGGGGTATAAAGGACCCGGCTGTAGGGGATCTGGATGTGGGTCGGATCTCAGAGACATTACTCACAGGCTTAGCTGGGATTGTGTACATACCGGCGTCGCCGACAAACCCCAGAGAGATTTCAGTATTCTCAGGCTTTAAGCAGCAAGAGTTTCCCCTCAGGGCGACATTACTGGGAAGTGGAGGGCAGTGAATCAGGGAGCTGGAGGGTAGGGGCGGCCTATCCCAGTATAGAGAGGAGAGGGGTTCAGTCCTCGATTGGGGAGAATAACAAGTCCTGGTGTTTGTACAGATGGAATAATATCTATACAGTGAGACATGGCAGTAAAGACACACAGTTACCCCACTCCCCTTCTTGCAGAAGAATCAGGATCTCATTGGACTATAAGGCCGGACGCCTGTCCTTTTATGAGCTGAGTGAGCCAATCAGGCACTTACACACCTTCACTGCCTCCTTCACTGAGCCCCTTCATGCTGCATTCTGGGTATGGGGAGGTGCCTGTGTGAGAATCATTAGTTAGGGCCCCACCCACTGCCCAGCAGGAACCCCATTCCCAGAGCTGCCCTTAGCCCTGTGATGCCAGGAAAGGAAGGACATTGGCCATTGTATTTATGGAACTTAAATTCCATCCAGCTAAATTTTTTGAGAAGACATAAATGGACATACCCGACACTGCCTGCATATCCCACTCAGCACTATTCCTGAGACACTTACAGTATATGGAGCACATGTGGGTCACACGCAGAGAGTTCAATGTCAATCAAAATCAATCAATAACCTGCTAAGGAATAGTGCTGAGTGGGATATGCAGGCAGTGTTGGGTATGTCGATTTATGTATTTTTCCAAAAACTGAAACAATAAGGTTGTTTTGTCTTCAAAAAGTTATTTTCAACATTTTGACCTAATTAAATAGGATACACTTGTTTTTTGGAGTTATTCTGGGATTGGTACAGGTATCAAACCCATTATCTAGAAATTTCCGAATTATGGAAAGCCCGTCTCCCATAGATTCCATTTTAATCAAATAATTTACATTTTTAAAAATGGTTTCCTTTTTCTCTGTAATAATAAAACAGTACCTGTACTTGATCCCAACTAAGATATAATTACCCCTTATTGGGGGCAGAACAGCCCTATTGGGTTTATTTAATGTTTAAATGATTCCCTTTTCTCTGTAATAATAAAACAGTACCTGTACTTGATCCCAACTAAGATATAATTACCCCTTATTGGGGCAGAACAGCCCTATTGGGTTTATTTAATGGTTAAATGATTCCCTTTTCTCTGTAATAATAAAACAGTACCTGTACTTGATCCCAACTAAGATATAATTACCCCTTATTGGGGCAGAACAGTCATATTGGGTTTATTTAATGGTTAAATGATTCCCTTTTCTCTGTAATAATAAAAAAGTACCTGTACTTGATCCCAACTAAGATATAATTACCCCTTATTGGGGGCAGAACAGCCCTATTGGGTTTATTTCATGGTTAAATGATTCCCTTTTCTCTGTAATAATAAAACAGTACCTGTACTTGATCCCAACTAAGATATAATTACCCCTTATTGGGGCAGAACAGCCCTATTGGGTTTATTTCATGGTTAAATGATTCCCTTTTCTCTGTAATAATAAAACAGTACCTGTACTTGATCCCAACTAAGATATAATTACCCCTTATTGGGGGCAGAACAGCCCTATTGGGTTTATTTAATGGTTAAATGATTCCCTTTTCTCTGTAATAATAAAACAGTACCTGTACTTGATCCCAACTAAGATATAATTACCCCTTATTGGGGCAGAACAGCCCTATTGGGTTTATTTCATGGTTAAATGATTCCCTTTTCTCTGTAATAATAAAACAGTACCTGTACTTGATCCCAACTAAGATATAATTACCCCTTATTGGGGCAGAACAGCCCTATTGGGTTTATTTAATGGTTAAATGATTCCCTTTTCTCTGTAATAATAAAACAGTACCTGTACTTGATCCCAACTAAGATATAATTACCCCTTATTGGAGGCAGTGATAGGGGTTAAATTGCTAAATGCTGAGCTTGCACAATTTTGTTTTGAATCATGAAGGTCTGTGCATGTATTACTTCAGTTGTTATGATTATCCTCACTATCCTGTCTCTGTTCAAGTTGCTCTGGCCTTGATAATCTCAGCTAATGTTCAAGGCTAAGAAATGATAATAAAGCTTCAGTAGCTACTTTAATAATTTCTGTATTTCTGCTAATAATTGCAAGGCATATGTACCCACCCATGATACGTAAGCATAATGGGATGTGTTTTTCTATCTACTATATAAGTAATAACAAAACAAAATAAAGTTGAACTTGTTTGCAATACACATACTGGTTGTATCGTTTGTACAAGTTCCCTGATCAGCGCCTGCAGAAATAAAATCAGATGTTTCGTCAACACACAATAAAAGCGAACAGGTTTGTGAAGCACAGACAGAGTTAAAGAGATTAACCCTTACAGTTTTGGTGTCAGAGAAGTGGGATCGGCAGGAAAATCCAGCGGTAAGTAGACTTTATGTCTTAATTGACGGTTTTCCTCTTACCTCTGGCTCTTCTCTACAAGCCGATCTAAAAAGGGTACAGTTAGCAGTCAGAGATTCAGAGATACAGAGATAAAAAGAGATACAGAGATAAAAAGAAATACAGAGATACAGAGATGCAGAGAAGATACAGAGATACAGAGATACAGAGAAGATACAGAGATACAGAGATTCAGAGATAAAAAGAAATACAGAGATACAGAGATACAGAGAAGATACAGAGATACAGAAATAATAGAGATACAGAGATAATAAGAGAATTAGGGATTCTCAGGATGTGTGTGGGAAATTTACTGACTGATTCGTCTCTGCATGTGTATTTCTATGTTGTTCTGTCTTTATTATATGTACCTGTAACTGTATTTTATGTATCTGCTCATATAAGCACACCTGGTATTAAGAGTGATCGCAAGTCATTGTGGATATTGTTGGGACCTTGATCTCAGTTCAGCCCCGATGACTTTGCTTTGCCAAACGTGCTTATATTTTCAATTTTGGAAACTTATGGTATTAAGATTTGATCGCGAGAGAAAATCAAAGGTAAACCTCTAAAGGAGGAGCATTAGGTAGGTACGGGTCTCTTGTTGCGATACTATTGGATGAATTACTGTTTGTCTGTGTTGTGTCTTTGTTATTGTCTTTAGAAGTAAATGTTATATTTTTAAACCGGTCATCTAAAATTTATTGCAACATTAAGGAATACCTCTGAATGAGCTAATAAGGTTTTGTAGGGACCTTGTTCCCAGTACAGCCTGTTTGCTTTTTCGAAATTGTTACAATTAATTTTCATTATAAAGAGTTGGAAATAAAAATTCTAAGAAATTACCATTACCCATTCCTGATGAAACTTGCAAGGAGTACTGAACCTGGTGTCAGTATGATTCTATCGGTGCGCACCCACACGCTTTGTTGAACTAATTCGGACAGGAATAAATACCGTGAGGACTGATTGTGTCTTTAACAATTTGAGCCCAATGTCAGACTGCAGGTCCTGTCTGCCTTTAAGCCAAATATAAGGGTTCCGGACAGTTGACACGGGACGGGACGGAGACTGATCACCTCCGGGACACGATAGGAACCTAGGTTTTAGTTTCTTTACCGTGTCATCCCCATATCCTATTGTGAATTAGTCCGTTGTCCCCAGTGGCTTCCTGGCAGCCAGCAAAGGTTCCTCTTGCCTGCAGCCCATTTACTGAACCTGCACATGGTATTTATTGCCTGATGTTTTCTGTTTTTCTATGTTTTCTTTTGCCTCCCTATAACTGATCTCTTTTAACAGTCTGAGGTTGTGTCTGTGAAGTTCAGTGGCAGGAGGACTCTTATGTACAGGCGTAAGAGGGGTTAATAGTTACATTCCAGCTGAGAGGTGTACATGCTGGACAGGGTATAATCACACACGGATTGCGATTGTGTGTGGGGTATCTTAACTTTGGTGGGTTAACCTAGTACAGTGCATGGGGGAGCTATGTTGTGACATAATTGTGTATGTGAACTTTTCTTTGGTATTACAGAAGGGATGTTAGAGTGTGAACAAGATGAGCAAAACCGAGTTAGAAATTAAGGAGCCTGGATATCTCTCTCTGCTGGGTTCCAGGGATCAAACCAATAGTAAGGTGGAGGAAGGGATCTCAGTATGTGAGCTGATGGCAGCCAGAGAGGGGAAGAAATATGTTTAAAAAAAAAAAGGAAGAAATATATATAAAAAAACATTCCAAGATGCAATTACCTGACAGATTGCCTGTAGCTCTGTTCAGTGTAAGATACTCACCAAGGGGGGACTGTAAACTGTCTCCTTTAAAATTTTGTTTGGGTCGACTCCCAGATTAAGGGGTTACTTTCCCAAACAGCTACAATTACACTCTGATGCTTTAACTAATTTTGTATCTTAATTGACTTGTGAACTAACTAAAGTGCATGTAACAGATCCAACCATCACTGAGGGAACTGCAGCTCGAGGACTAAATGATGCTAAAGAAATTTGTTTGGAACTACACCTCCCACTACAAAAAGACCCCAGCCCTGGAAGGATCACTTGCATCCGTCCAATGATAACTTATATCCTTTTTGTATTATTATTATTAACATTTATTTATAAAGCAATCAATAACCAATACAAGAGGTAAAGAGGGCTCTGCCTAAAAGAGCTTTTCTGTGTGTTTACAAATACCTCACTAGGCCAAGAGGTAGCCATTAGATAGAAAAATGGGATTACACAGTTCTGGTACAACTCCTCTAATAAACAGCCTAACAAAGCTATGCCCTTTCTCACTGTAGGAGATTAATTAATTATGAAACCCCTAACTCCTTCAGGTTTTAGGAACATTTTAATAAATGCTCCAGATCCTAGAGAAAATCAGGGTGCCTGCCTTATCTATCTTGTATGTATGTGTCAGGGTCAATGCATGTAGAAATGGAAAGATTATGGACTGATAGTCTATGATAGTTGCCTTAGCCAGTAAACAAAAGGTTTCAGAGAATGTTAGAGGACATATGGCACAATTAAAGTTATAAACTTGTTCATTTCTGAATGGCCTAGCCTTTTTTATAAGAAAGATAAGAAAGTGTTAGAGAAAGAAGCAGCATGTTGTTTGAGAGTATAAAGAAAGAGAAACGGGATACTGACAATGCCTATTGGTAACAGTCCAATATCCCATTCCAAAATAGAGGAATAGCTAGAGTGCAAGGAACATACAGAACATACAGATGGGGAATAGAGATTGAGGTTATTATGTTAACATAAGAGGTCTGAATATTGTTTAATCCAAGACCTAAGGGCCATTAACACTTTAATTACACCTGTTGTGTTCACTGCTCCTGATGTGACAGTTCTACTTACATCTATACCCTGTGATGTGTCTGTATTCACAGTTTTGATTTAAAGTAATGTTTTTTCTCCTCGGTCCCAGTTGACCTTGAGACACAGTTACTATTGGCTTTTATTTTTGATGGGACCAAATATACCTAGACCCGTCATCCCTAAGGTTATTGGATTTCATCAGTGGCCATTCCCTGATGCTCCAATATTCCTTGAAGTCATGGACTCCTAGCCATGGTTCCGTCCTGCTTCAGTACGGCAATGACCTACTGTTGTGTAGCCCTAATCAGGCCGCTAATGTTGCTCACATGGTTTGTTTTTTACAACACCTTGCACTTGAAGGTCACAAAATTGCTAAACACAAAACTCAGATGGGGGCTGAGTCTGTTGAATACTAATACAATATTCTTGGGCAGTGCACAAAGAAAGATCAATATGTGTTAATTATATGGTCTCCAGCTATGCAAAATGTGTTTTATCAGCTTAATAAATCTCTGTTTCAAGCCCCTGCTTTAGGACTACCAAATTATTGTAAACCTTTTCTTTTGTATGTTAAGGACACCTGTAAAACCATGACTGCAGTGTGTGCTCAGGAGTCTGGAGGCAATTTGCGTCCGGTAGCCTATTTTTTCCAAAGTAATGCTTGTTCCGGTACAGGGGATGCCGGCGTGTCTCAAAGCTTTAGCAGCTAGTGCTATGGCTGTAGAAATGTCATAGTCAGTCACGATTGGTCACAATACTATCTTGCATACTTCACACCAAGTCACACATTTGCTATAAAACATTACCACCCAACATAAGACTTCCCAATGCCTTAGTGGAGACATCTTACTTGGCACACAACATTTTAAGTATTGAATATGCTTCTACAACACTAGGTCCCGCAGCAGTTTTCAATGCATTATTACATTTTTCCAATCCTGATAGCAATCCATTGTTACAAGCTCTGATTGTGTTACTGAAATTCATAATAGTACTACACCAAGAGGGGATTTACAAGATACAACTTAGAGAATACTATTAACATTTTTGTTGAGGGTTCTTGTGCCAGGACCTCAGATCACGAGTACCAGGCAGACTACACAGTTGTGTTACTCCCTGATATAGTCATTTAGTCAGGTCCATTAACTATTAACTTCTTGGGTTAGAGGCTCACTTATTATTATGCCTGGTGATTTAGAACTAATCAAAGAAGAATATGTACGTAACCTTATCATTACTTTGAATGGCAACTATGGTGATGTCTCTTTGTCTTTTCCCTTACCCACACAGGAACCTACATATTCCTTCTGCCCTGGAGACTCTGTTGTTGTTCGACAGCTGCATCGCTATCGAAAAGGGGGATTTCCGTTTGGACCCAAAACCACAGTGATTGCCATCACACGAACCTCCATTCTCACGGATTCCAGTGACCAGTGGATTCACACGTCGAGAGTGAAACTTGCCCCAGTTGCTACCACCACCAGTACCTTCTAATGATTATAACACTACCAAAGATGACCTCTTCTTGCCCGATAACACCGCCCCAAGACGTCAGGACAGACAGAATGCCCAGGATGATGATCAGAGAAAAACTCAAGAACCGATAACTACCTGTAATGAACAGGAAATAGACAAAATATGCACTTTGGTGCAGCCTCTTATTTTCCTTTTGATGTTTATCCCATTGTGGATATTTCTTAACTGCATCTACTCTCCTTCATTGGCAGAAACTTTCCAGTCTCTGTTATAAACCTCCCATTAATGATATTTTTTCTATTTCTACAACCAATTTATCTACGGTTTCTAGGGTTGAATGTGAAGCTTAATCACCCCACCTTATTAGGTTCTTTGTTTCAAGGTTTTAACGGGATTAGGATAATGCAATGAGGTTGGTTCAATGCTATTACTATTCACACTTAAGATAATATTACTTGCTCTGCTAATAATCACTGTACAATATGGAATATGTCCGCAACTTTCTCTATCGATAAGGTTCCAGATTTGTTAAAAAGTTATTTTAAGTTTTCTAACACCACCTGTGACTGTTCCATATCTAATGTCACTGCATTCCAATCTATTATTCTTAACTTTTCTGTTGTTTATGATTTAGCCATTTTGAATAACGTTGTGTAGGGACCCATAGGGTTAAATGGTCCCTATGGCTTTAAATCCCTACTGGTTCAGTTCCCTTAGCTCCTGGGCAGAAGGGAATGTATCTAAGTGAGTTCATTAACATATGTGTGCTATTGGTTAGACGGTATGGTGACCACATCCTGCCTGACTTTGGTATAGTGTTGGGAGAGGAGTGGCACCTTCCTGTTTGTTTGCTTCCACCTTAGGGACAAGGTGTGTGTGTGCTGTGAGCCCAGGGCATGGGCCCAGGCCCAGTGAAGTCGGGGAACAGGGCCCCGTGAATGAGGCATTAGATAGTGGCAGGTGTAGCTCCCTTTATAGTACACTCTAGGGGTGTAAGGCAGTTAGGGTTGGGCCCCGTACCAGTACCACTCTAGGGGTGTAAGGCAGTTAGGGTTGGGCCCCCGTACCAGTACCACTCTAGGAGTGTAAGGCAGTTAGGGTTGAGATAGAATGAGCAGCATGAGCTCCTGCATAGGATTTGCAGTTTTTCTGGAGATATTTCTCCCAGGCCACATTGCCTGTAGTGTAGGGATCCAAGTGAATAGGGAATCAGGATAGAGAATTCCCTGAGGGATCCACTACAGGGTGTGTCGCAGAGGTGAAGTACGATTCCTGCCAGTCTACCCACAGGAGAGTGTTAGTCTGAATAAACACTCGGTATGTGTTGCCTGTACCAATGGCCTCTGAAGCTGTATTGTGAGTAAACCCTGTGGATGTTCAATAAACACTTATCATTTTGTTATTTGCAAGAACCTCTGGCGCCCTCTGTTTTCATTTTTCTGCATAGCAGCAAGAGAGGTGTAGTTGCACAACCCCCTCACCTTCCTCTTCCACTTAGCGAAGGCCCATTCTGGGTAAGAGAGTACAGTGTAACCCATGTTCAACTGGTACTAGTCTGGGAAGGCAGCTATTGAGCTGAAATAGAGGTTACATTTGGCGCCCAAAAGGCGTGGGGCTCGAAGGTTAAGCTGCTGGTGCATGTTTCTTTAAATTTTTGTGACAAGTGCAGGCACTGCTGGATGCAGTAGAGAAAGGTGCTTGGTCACTTTGTGAAAGGCGCAAAGTAATTGGCCGTGGGTTCGGGTTCTGAGGTTCTTGCCCGTTACTCCCATTGGCTGCAGTTACTGCCTGTCATTTAAGTCTCGCATGCATATGTTTTGGAGCGAGTGAATATTTTTGGCGCGAGTTGACCAGGGAGGATCCCTGATGTGAGGTCATCGCCGCCATTTTGTCAGAAGCAATCAAGGAAAACAGATGTCTGGTATTGCTCTGTACCTGGGTGAGCGCATTATCTCTAATCCATGCTGGGGGAGACTGCTGCATTCTGTTTCTGTACCCACATAAGCTGTGGGACTGTGAGAGTATCTTTCCAGTGACTCTGTGTACATCGGAAGGCCGTAAGCCCATACCTGCGCAGAATGGCGGATGCCCGCTGGGATGGCTGGGAGGAAAAGTACACTCCGGCTGGAGTTCTCGGTGGTGCCACAGGGGAAGTGCCAGTGACTGAAATGGGCCAGAGATACATCTGGCGCGGCACATTTGGAACAAAGCCTGATAGTGGCAAGCGGTATGTCTGGCGAGGCACATTTATACAGAAGTCTGACAGTGAAGGCAGGAGGGTCATGGTTCCTTGCTGTGGGAAGTGCAATGCGGAGGTCACCAGGGAGCTGCGTGATTTTGATGCTAAATGCCCTCGTTGCCAAATGCCCTGCTGGGCGAGACCCTTCCAAGCCATTGGGAAAAGCAAAGACTCTGAACTGAGGTCTGCCCTGATTTCTGCTCTGGAAGGACTGTCAGTGGTGATAAAGGAACTGGAATAGGGGGGAGGCCTGGTACCCCATTCTGCTCCAATGTTATTGATTGCACTGTTGATATGTTGCAATGTTTGAAATGCCTTGCTTGTTTTTCAGTGACCATTGTTACCCGGTAGTGCTCTGGAGAGACTACCAGAAGAGGCTGTCATATGGTACTATGGTATTCTGTGGGTAATGTGATGTGTTTGATATTGTACCCCATTGTCGGGACGAAATGGGTTTTTCCCAGGGGTAAATGTAGGGACCCATAGGGTTAAATGGTCCCTATGGCTTTAAATCCCTACAGGTTCAGTTCCCTTAGTTGCTGAGCAGAAGGGAATGTATCTAAGTGAGTTCATTAACATGTGTGCTATTGGTTAGAAGGTATAGTGACCACATCCTGCCTGACTTTGGTATAGTGTTGGGAGAGGAGTGGCACCTTCCTGTTTGTTTGCTTCCACCTTAGGGACAAGGTGTGTGTGTGCTGAGAGCCCAGGGCATGGGCCCAGGCCCAGTGAAGTCGGGGAACAGGGCCCCGTGAATGAGGCATTAGATAGTGGCAGGTGTAGCTCCCTTTATAGTACCACTCTAGGGGTGTAAGGCAGTTAGGGTTGGGCCCCCATACCAGTACCACTCTAGGGGTGTAAGGCAGTTAGGGCTGAGCCCCCGTACCAGTACCACTCTAGGGGTGTAAGGCAGTTAGGGTTGGGCCCCTGTACCAGTACCACTCTAGGGGTGTAAGGCAGTTAGGGTTGGGTCCCCGTACCAGTACCACTCTAGGGGTGTAAGGCAGTTAGGGTTGGGTCCCCGTACCAGTACCACTCTAGGGGTGTAAGGCAGTTAGGGCTGAGCCCCCGTACCAGTACCACTCTAGGGGTGTAAGGCAGTTAGGGTTGGGTCCCCGTACCAGTACCACTCTAGGGGTGTAAGGCAGTTAGGGTTGGGTCCCCGTACCAGTACCACTCTAGGGGTGTAAGGCAGTTAGGGTTGGGTCCCCGTACCAGTACCACTCTAGGGGTGTAAGGCAGTTAGGGTTGGGCCCCCGTACCAGTACCACTCTAGGGGTGTAAGGCAGTTAGGGCTGAGCCCCCATACCAGTACCACTCTAGGGGTGTAAGGCAGTTAGGGTTGGGCCCCCGTACCAGTACCACTCTAGGGGTGTAAGGCAGTTAGGGTTGGGCCCCCGTACCAGTACCACTCTAGGGGTGTAAGGCAGTTAGGGTTGGGCCCCCATACCAGTACCACTCTAGGGGTGTAAGGCAGTTAGGGCTGAGCCCCCGTACCAGTACCACTCTAGGGGTGTAAGGCAGTTAGGGCTGAGCCCCCGTACCAGTACCACTCTAGGGGTGTAAGGCAGTTAGGGTTCAGCCCCTGTATCAGTACCACTCTAGGGGTGTAAGGCAGTTAGGGTTGGGCCCCTGTACCAGTACCACTCTAGGGGTGTAAGGCAGTTAGGGTTGGGCCCCCGTACCAGTACCACTCTAGGGGTGTAAGGCAGTTAGGGTTGGGCCCCTGTACCAGTACCACTCTAGGGGTGTAAGGCAGTTAGGGTTGGGTCCCCGTACCAGTACCACTCTAGGGGTGTAAGGCAGTTAAGGTTGAGCTAGAATGAGCAGCATTGAGCTCCTGCATAGGATTTGCAGTTTTTCTGGAGATATTTCTCCCAGGCCACATTGCCTGTAGTGTAGGGATCAAAGTGAATAGGGAATCAGGATAGAGAATTCCCTGAGGGATCCACTACAGGGTGTGTCGCAGAGGTGAAGGGAGATTCCTGCCAGTCTGCCCGCAGGAGAGTGTGAGTCTGAATATACACTCGGTATGTGTTGCATGTACCAATGGCCTCTGAAGCTGTATTGTGAGTAAACCCTGTGGATGTTCAATAAACACTTATCATTTTGTTATTTGCAAGAACCTCTGGCGCCCTCTGTTTTCATTTTTCTGCATAGCAGCAAGAGAGGTGTAGTTGTACAACACCCTCACCTTCCTCTTCCACTTAGCGAAGGCCCATTCTGGGTAAGAGAGTACAGTGTAACCCATGTTCTACTGGTACCAGTCCGGGAAGGCAGCTATTGAGCTGAAATAGAGGTTACAGTTGTGTCGGCTACTTATACCTGGAAATATGTCATTAATTTTTCTCTTCCTGTAGACCTTGCATTAGTTTTTACTAATGGTACTCCTATCATTAACCGCACATAGTTTATTATTAACATCAAGTGTGTCCATCTTGATACACCTTAACACATAGTTATTCTATTATACCAACACCCGGTACCTATGTCAATGTCACTACTATAAAATCTCAAATACAGGACAATTTACAGCATTATTGGAATGATATATTCACAGGTTGGTCACACACTGGCTATTCTATTGTTCAAAGCTTCTTTTATCTGTTTATCATTGTTGTAGTTATATTTGTTTTGCTTATTTTGTTCAACTTGTATTTGTCATGTACCTTTTGCAAACACATACAAAAGATGATTTCCATTTCTCAACTAGAACAGCTCAAATATATTCCTGCTATAGATTCCTCACTACCTTTCAGTGGTTGCCTCACTAACGTCACCCTTTTACGTTGGTATAATTATACCTATTATTTTTCTCCTATCCCCACTGTCCATCGTTCCTTTGTGTATTTCCCGCCTACCTTACCTGTAGGTGAATATCAGATTCCCAATACTGTACATCAATCACTTATTATCCATAACACTAACATGATTGCTGCTTATCGTAAGCATGATACCCAATTGCATGACATTGCTATTAAGACTGTTGCTCCCAAGAACAAATTGCTCTCTCTGGGCTCTAAAATACAAGATGAACTGCAACCCCATTGGTATGATGCCTTCACTGGCTGGTCTCCTACAGGTTCTACTATTATGCAAAGTTTTTTTTATCCACTTCTTGCTGTTATTACTGTGTTTGTTTTACTTGTATTATTCAATTTATATCTCTCATGTACTTTTCGTAAACGTATTCAAAAAATGATTTCACATGATCAGTCTGAACAACTTAAGCTTATTTATGCTTCACATACTGTATGTAGTCACTCTGTGACTAAAAGGGGGATTGATAAGGGTTAAATTGCTAAATGCTGAGCTTGCACAATTTTGTTTTGAATCATGAAGGCCTGTGTATGTGTTACTTCAGTTGTTATGATTATCTTGACTATTCTGTCTCTGTCCAAGTTGCTCTGGCCTTGATAATCTCAGCTAATGTTCAAGGCTAAGAAATCATAATAAAGCTTCAGCAGCTACTTTAATAATTTCTGTATTTTTGCTAATAATTGCAAGGCATATGTACCCACCCATGATACGTAAGCATAATGGGATGTCTTTATCAATCTACTATATAAGTAATAACAAAACAAAATAAAGTTGAACTTGTTTGCAATACACATACTGGTTGTATCATTTGTACAAGTTCCCTGATCAGCGCCTGCAGAGACAAAATCAGATGTTTCGTCAACACACATTCAAGCGAACCGGTTCGTGAAGCACAAACAGAGTTAAAGAGATTAACCCTTACAGGCAGAACAGCCCTATTGGGTTTATTTAATGGTTAAATGATTCCCTTTTCTCTGTAATAATAAAACAGTACCTGTACTTGATCCCAACTAAGATATAATTACCCCTTATTGGGGGCAGAACAGCCCTATTGGGTTTATTTAATGGTTAAATGATTCCCTTTTCTCTGTAATAATAAAACAGTACCTGTACTTGATCCCAACTAAGATATAATTACCCCTTATTGGGGGCAGAACAGCCCTATTGGGTTTATTTCATGGTTAAATGATTCCCTTTTCTCTGTAATAATAAAACAGTACCTGTACTTGATCCCAACTAAGATATAATTACCCCTTATTGGGGCAGAACAGCCCTATTGGGTTTATTTCATGGTTAAATGATTCCCTTTTCTCTGTAATAATAAAACAGTACCTGTACTTGATCCCAACTAAGATATAATTACCCCTTATTGGGGGCAGAACAGCCCTATTGGGTTTATTTCATGGTTAAATGATTCCCTTTTCTCTGTAATAATAAAACAGTACCTGTACTTGATCCCAACTAAGATATAATTACCCCTTATTGGGGGCAGAACAGCCCTATTGGGTTTATTTCATGGTTAAATGATTCCCTTTTCTCTGTAATAATAAAACAGTACCTGTACTTGATCCCAACTAAGATATAATTACCCCTTATTGGGGCAGAACAGTCCTATTTGGTTTATTTAATGGTTAACCCTTTTACTGCCAGCTGTTTTGGTCAAAGCGGAACTTGTATTGCCAGACAGTTTTTGAACATTTTGCACTGTTTCACTTTAGGGGCCTTTCCTCGGGGGGACTTTTAGTTTACCCAGGAAAACAATATATCATTTTTTTCAGAACAACCTGAGCTTTCAAAATATGGTAGAATTTTTGTGTAATTCCAATTCTGTAACAAGATATAGGCTTCTAAATGTCTAAAAATGCAAAAAAAAAAACAAAATTTCCATAATATAATCACATACTAGAAACAAAAATTATTTTATGCACGAATATACAACTGATTTGGAAAGTCCCATGTCTCCTGAATGCTCCAATACCAAATATATATAGTTTTATGGAGATTTCTCACTTGTATAGGTCAAAAACTCCCAGCAGTACACTACCAAATTTCCAAAGCACTGCTCCAGAAAGCTGCATACTTTAGATTTCAAGGCCAAAAATTCCACTAACAGAAGGTTTATCCCAGAAAATTGTACATTTTTGGAAAGAACAGATTCTGGGGAATACAGAATAGGCACAACTGTCTGCCTGCTCCAAACTATCAAGTCACAATGCTTTCCTAAAGTTATTGGTTTTTATCAAAATTTGTGATTTTTTAAAAAAATCACTTCAAAGCTTCCAGTCTATAGTATCTTATCTCCTACAGGTCATAAAGTAACCAAATAAAACACCCTAAATATGAACGCCAGGGGTCCACTGAACAGTTTGATGCCCAATATGTATAGGTTTAGCTAAGTATGTGGCATGTAGGGGCCCCAATGTGAACATACCCCCATATGTACTGTCATTTCTGTCATTTCAGCTCCTGCAAAATCAACACATTTACATCATTATATGTGGGATAAAGCTACAAAAAAGTACGCTCACCCCAGAAAGTCATATATTTTTGGAAAGTACACATTCGCTCGAATCTAAAATGGGTACCCATGTCTTTCTACTCCAAAGTACCAAGCTGCACAGCTTTTCTAAAGTTAGAAATTTTGATGACATTGCCAAAAATCCCCTCAAAGCTTCCACTTTGCAGCATCTTATCTCCCACAGAGCATTAGGTACCAAGATAAAACACCCTAAATATGAATGCCAGGGGTCCACTGAACAGTTTGATGCCCAATATGTATAGGTTTAGCTAAATATGTGGCATGTAGGGGCCCCAATGGGAACATACCCCCTTATGATTTATCATTTCAGCTCCTGCAAAATCAACACATTTACATACTTTATGTGGGATAAAGCTACAAAAAAAGTAGACTCACCACAGAAAGCCATATATTTTTGGAAATTGCACATTCCCCTGAATCTATGATGGGTAAACATTTCTTCTTGCTTCAAAGTACCAAGCTGTAAAGCTTTCCTAAGTTTGCAGATTTATATGACATTTCGAAAATCGCATAAAAATGTTGCAATTTGCCACATTTATCTCTCACAATTTCTTGATAAAGATCAGATAAAGGCAAGTCACCCCAAATAGGAACACCAGAGGCCTACTGAACAGATTGATGCCCAATATGCAGAGATATACCAAAGTCTGCGGTATGTACTGACCCCAAAATGAAAATAGCGCATAAGGATATCTCGCCTGCCAACTCAGCCTTTGCACACAGAGCCCCCTGTCAGTGTATTATGTGCCGAAACTTCCCCTAACTATACAGAGCCCCCTGTCAGTGTATTATGTGCCAAAACTTCCCCTAACTATACAGAGCCCCCTGTCAGTGTATTATGTGCCAAAACTTCCCCTAACTATACAGAGCCCCCTGTCAGTGTATTATGTGCCAAAACTTCCCCTAACTATACAGTGACCCCCACCTAGATCTATCGGCTGCGTTTGATACGGTTGACCACTCCCTCCTGATGCAAATTCTGCATTCAATTGGTCTCCGCAGTCAGGCTGCATCCTGGATCTCCTCTTATCTCTCTAACCGTTCATTCACTGTCTCCTACGCTAATAAAACCTCATCTCCAGTTCCTCTTAATGTGGGGGTACCCCAAGGCTCTGTACTTAATGTGGGGGTACCTCAAGGCTCTGTACTTGGGCCATTGTTGTTCTCCCTTTACACGCTGTCTTTGGGAGATCTTATCCGTTCATTTGGCTTCAAATACCATCTGTATGCTGATGATATCCAAATTTATCTGTCGACCCCTTCATTAACAGTTGAAACTGAGACTCAAATCTCTAACTGCCCCCTGGCTATCTCCAATTGGATGAACCAACGCCACCTCAAACTCAACCTAACAAAAACTGAACTAATGATCTTTCCGCCTAAGCCTGGTCCTACCCCCCCTTTTCTATCTCTATTGATGGCACCCTCATCAACCCCGACGATTCGGCGTGTTGTTTGGGGGTGATCTTTGACTCCAGTCTCTCCTTTTCTAACCACATTAACACCACTGTCAAAACCTGTCACTTTTTCTTACGCAATATTGCCAAAATCCGTCCCTTTCTTTCTACTGTAACAGCTAAGCTGCTCATGCATGCTCTCATCCTGTCACGACTGGACTACTGCAACCTGCTATTAACCGGCCTCCCTAACTCCCATCTTTCCCCCCTACAGTCTATATTAAACACTGCTGCCAGAATTCTCCTCCTCTCACCCAGGAGAGTTCAGGCCCTTCCCCTGCTAAAGTCCTTATCGTGGCTTCCTGTTAAACACAGAATATCTTACAAACTCCTTCTCCTAACCTTTAAAGCCCTCCATTCCTCTGCTCCTCACTCCATCTCTTCCCATGTGTCTCCGTATGTTCCCGGCCGACTCCTTCGTTCCTCGCAGAGCAATCGTTTGGTTGCGCCCCCCACTACTACTGCCGTTTCCCGCCTTAAACCTTTCTGCCTTGCTGCCCCTTACATTTGGAATGCCCTCCCTGATTTCCTCCGGAGAGAATCCTCCCCCAGTCTTTTTAAAACTAAGGTTAAAGACTACCTTTTGGAGCACTCGCCCAGCACCTAACCTGGGAACTGGCACTTATATTGTAGTGTCACCCACTGTGACCTACAGCACTTATATTTGCCTATTTGTGTCTGTTAGTTACCCTCCCATATAGATTGTAAGCTCTACGGGGCAGGGACCTCCTTCCTCTTGTGTCCTCGACTCTTAACTTATTGCTGCTGTATTTATCTGTATTTATTATTATACTTTGTATTTATCTATTATCTTATTAACCCCCTGTTTGTATTAATGTATTCTACTGTACAGCGCTGCGTACATAAGTAGCGCTTTATAAATAAAGATATACATACATACATACATACATACACAAAACCATATATTTTTGGAAAGTACAGATTCTGACAAATCCAACAAGGGTAAAGAGTCCTTTCTACACCAAAGTACCAATCTGCAGAACTTTCCTAAAGTTATTGGTTTTTATGACATTTCAGAAAATCGCCTAAAAATGTTGCAATTTGCCGCATTTATCTCACACAATTTCTTGCATACAAAGGCAAGTCACCCCAAATAGGAACACCAGAGGTCTACTGAACAGTTTGATGCCCTATATGCATAGATATACCAAAGTCTGCGGTATGTACTGACCCCAAAATGAAAATAGCGCATAAGGATTTCTTGCCTGCCAGCTCAGCTTTTGCACACAGAGCCCCCTGTCAGTGTATTATGTACCAAAACTTCCCCTAACTATACAGAGACCCCCACAAAACCATATATTTTTGGAAAGTACACATTCTGACAAATCCAACAAGGGTAAAGAGTCCTTTCTACACCAAAGTACCAATCTGCAAAGCTTTCCTAAAGTTATTGGTTTTTATGATATTTCAGAAAATCGCCTAAAAATGTTGCAATTTGCCGCATTTATCTCACACAATTTCTTGCGTACAAAGTCAAGTCACCCCAAATAGGAACGCCAGAGGTCTACTGAACAGTTTGATACCCAATATGCATAGATATACCAAAGTCTGCGGTATGTACTGACCCCAAAACAAAAATAGCACATAAGGATTTCTCGCCTGCCAACTCAGCTTTTGCACACAGAGCCCCCTGTCAGCGTATTATGTGCAGTAACCCCCCTAACTATACAGAGACCCCCAGAAAACCATATATTTTTGGAAAGTACACATTCTAATGAATTCAAAATAGGTAAAGTTATTTTTGTACACCAAAGTTACACCTGGCAAAGCTACACTACAAACAGATTAGGAACACTTATACAGGGATAAAATGCGATAAAACCACAAAAATTGTATAAATCAGTGAAACAACAAAATAAGTCACACGACAGCATAATTAGTGGTCAGAATATCTGATCCAATAGTCACGCTGTCAAAATAAACAGTTCGCTCGCAGGACCCTCATGACAGCCCCCCTGGCACATTGCCCAGGGGGGCTGTCATGTATAGAAGCTCTCTGCAGCGGTGGCACATGCCGCTGCTGCAGAGAGCAGCGCTTAAATGCCAACGACGTATGGGACACGTCGTTGGCATTTAAGCCCTCTTACTGCCACGACGTATCCCATACGTCGTTGGCAGTAAAAGAGTTAAATGATTCCCTTTTCTCTGTAATAATAAAACAGTACCTATACTTGATCCCAACTAAGATATAATTACCCCTTATTGGGGCAGAACAGCCCTATTGGGTTTATTTAATGGTTAAATGATTCCCTTTTCTCTGTAATAATAAAACAGTACCTGTACTTGATCCCAACTAAGATATAATTACCCCTTATTGGGGGCAGAACGGCCCTATTGGGTTTATTTCATGGTTAAATGATTCCCTTTTCTCTGTAATAATAAAACAGTACCTGTACTTGATCCCAACTAAGATATAATTACCCCTTATTGGGGGCAGAACAGCCCTATTGGGTTTAATTACTGTTTAAATATTTTTTTTTAGATGACTTAAGGTCTCCAACCTTAAGTCATCTAAAAAAAATATTTAAACAGTTCTGAATTACGGAAAGACCTCTTATTCGGAAAACCCCAGGTCCCAAGCATTCTGCATAATAGGTCCCATAACTGTATAAGGACATTCCCAATTGACTTTGTGTTGTATATATCACCATGTGGATACTTGTCTCATCATGAGAATATATGTTGTGATTACATCACGTAGGAAGGGGTGTGTCTTATGGCCCCTCCCCTCACTTATCCTTTTTATACCACTCTCTGGGTAACACTAGGCTTGATAAAGGGCCCAGGTAGGGCTGAAACGTTGCCCTTTGTACCTGTGTATGGGCTAAATAAACACCCCTTTGTCACTTTGCTACTTGTTGGTTTGCTACTGGATTTTCTACTATATTACTGACCGCTCTGCAGGAGAGGGATCTACTGGATCAACACCCAACACTTCCACAGGCACATTACACTGAGAGGGTTGCGCTCCCCCCATATGATAATAATCCTCAGACGCATAATATTTTATACAGAAATACAGAATATTTATTGCTGTGTCCAATGAACAAGGTGCAACCAAAAAAAACAATTTACATTCAACATTAAATGCAATTAATCTGTTTGCAATACAATTACTATTTGTTCTCTTGTGTAGACTTTGTCATTTAACCAACATTTCCTATATTAAATGCCTGTAAGATTGCTAATAAACACAATACAGGTTTTGCCCCACACGCTCCCTACAACAATAACTGTAGATAAATACAGAACCAATGTGCCCCGTCCCCCTGCAATCACAATGCCAATGGGAATCTTGGGAAAATGCTGCGCTGGGGGGAAATGGCAATAGCACTCGGAATTGCACTTTGCTCGTTGCATTCGCTGATGTAAATGAGCCCCAATGTCTCTTTCCTGCTGCAAAATTAAACTGCTCTTTGGCATCTGTTTTATTGTTCATATGGGGGGGGCATTTATTTACATGTTATATACTTTTATATTCAACTATAATAAAAAAAAATAAGATTTTATTTTTTGTTGTGTATTACATTTTCCTTTTATCTCTGGGTAATATATACTTACCGTCTCACCCCTATAATGTAGGGCACTTATTGAATACACACACTGTATATATGTTAGGTGCCTGACTGCTCATAAATCCTTGGTCCCTGCATCCAACTGGCACCGTGTGTATTCAGTAAGGGGCCTCCTTTAAAGGGGTGAGAGGGTAACTGTACGGTAATAACTCTAATGGCGACTAATCCCACAAACAGCCGCGTAGCAGAGTCTTCTGAGCTCCTCCCCTGATCCTCACTTCCCAGGGATACAGTGATCGAGATTTTCATAGAGCTCTTCCTCTCTCTCTGAGAATATTCTCTTATTTTCCCATTTATCATCCTGGAGAAAGTAACATAAATGGATATTAGAAGCCACCGAGGAACTCTGAGTATCACTCATGTATTATAAGGGATAATGTACCCCCTACTGTAAGTGATAAGGATATTAGCAGTCACTGAGGGGTTCTGTGCCCCCCATATAAAGGCACAAAGCTGCAGGCTGAGTTATACAGGGAACTCTGAGTATCACTCATGTATTATAAGGGATAATGTACCCCCTACTGTAAGTGATAAGGATATTAGCAGTCACTGAGGGGCTCTGTGCCCATATAAAGGCACAAGGCTGCAGGCTGAGTTATACAGGGAACTCTGAGTATCACTCATGTATTATAAGGGATAATGTACCCCCTACTGTAAATGATAAGGATATTAGCAGTCACTGAGGGGTTCTGTGCCCCCCATATAAAGGCACAAGGCTGCAGGCTGAGTTATACAGGGAACTCTGAGTATCACTCATGTATTATAAGGGATAATGTACCCCCTACTGTAAATGATAAGGATATTAGCAGTCACTGAGGGGTTCTGTGCCCATATAAAGGCACAAGGCTGCAGGCTGAGTTATACAGGGAACTCTGAGTATCACTCATGTATTATAAGGGATAATGTACCCCCTACTGTAAATGATAAGGATATTAGCAGTCACTGAGGGGTTCTGTGCCCATATAAAGGCACAAGGCTGCAGGCTGAGTTATACAGGGAACTCTGAGTATCACTCATGTATTATAAGGGATAATGTACCCCCTACTGTAAATGATAAGGATATTAGCAGTCACTGAGGGGTTCTGTGCCCCCCATATAAAGGCACAAGGCTGCAGGCTGAGTTATACAGGGAACGCTGAGTATCATTCATGTATTATAAGGGATAATGTAAATGATAAGGTTATTAGAAATCCATATATCCTTATTCTCTAATATAATTTGTGACTAAAATTACTAATTTTAAATTAATTTTGTGTTTGCATATTTCATGTCTTTTAGAGAAATAGAATATATAAGCAGCTAGATGCTGATCTGGAAATGGAAACTACTCTTTAAACAGTAGAATGTTTGTAAAATCCAATTACTGAACCCAAAATGTTGCATGGGAAGTTAATGAATTACCATTAAGACAAACATGAGTGACCCTGAAATGACTGGACCCTGGGGCAGATACCCCCTCACCATGCAGTTCTGCCAGTTCCCTGCTCTGTAAGATCCTGTCTGTGGGGAGAAGTTCTGCTCCTGTTTTGCTGGAGACTTAAGGCTCATAAACAGCGGAATAACCACAATACAAGGGAACCCGGGTCAAGGGGCCCATAGAGCCAATATACTGACCAGGAGTGCAACATATAAGTGTATGTTTTACTGTTTATTAGCTTCTAATTAAGTTCTAAATAGTTTCTGACAGACCAGCTAACTTCTGTGTAAGAATCACAGCCAAACACTGAGCAGAATCTTTGCCAGACTATAGTCCCTAATGGACTTTCCCAAACCCCCCTGTATGTTCTGCCATTTGGTCTGGCCCCCTCAGTGTATCAGCCCCACAGCAGAGCTAAGATGGCTGCCACTGCTCTAATCCCCTCACAAGTTTTATAGTTGATTATAAAGGTTATTTCTTTCCTGCAGCAGCCTGTTTGCCTTTAGCTATAGCAATGTCAGGCTTTTAGCAGTTCTTGCAGTGTGTGTAGCATATTCCCGCGCGTTTGTATTGAAGGCAGGCAGAGCCCTTGTATCCAAAATGGCTGCTGTGGGAAATCCTGTAGGATTTAATCCTCACACTGTCACCTGATTGCTGTGACCTGCCTGTTGTACTGAGCTGGGATTGTTATATGGGAATGTGCCGTGTATTCCAGCTATGCTGCATTCCCTCCCAGTTGTATAAACCCTGTAATATGTTACTGGGGATCTGCTGAATGACCTGCCTGTTGTAATGTCGCTGGGCCGGGGCCTTGTGATTTATCTGAAAGTGTCAGAGTTCTCCCTACTGTTCTACAGGCCCCAGACAGGGGCACATCAATACAATGGTATAAAGTTACTGTATCTCTGCCTGATGTGTTCAAGCCCCCCTGCCTGCTGCTGTGACTGCCCCTGGGCTGAGTGTGGGGGCCAGATGGTCACGTGGGTCGGTCTAACAGAAAGGCAGGTTTCTGTGCCCAGCAGAGTTAGGTTCAGCATCAGAGTCAAATAGTGGAAATATGTACTCAGTACAATGGGCCATGTTAGAGGAGCATAAATGCAGGTTACTCAGCAAGAATCATGTGATGCAAGATGTGGATCCTCATCATCAGTAGTAAATTATTAACCCCCCCCACCCACACACAGAAGGATTTGGTTTTAGAATTATTTAAAAAGAAATAAAGCTGCCAGCTCTGCCCCACAATGCTGTCTCAACCCTAGTGCCCAGGATACCCACTGGCTTGAGGGCGCCCTCTAATGGCAGCAGCTCTGCATAGCAACAAACATCTACAAAACATAAACATTTCCTAACAGGGCTACCAGCATTGCTCTTGAATGTTAGCAGTTTGATAAGAATCTCAGAGTGGTTCAAATGGATCTTCGGATAAAACTATGAAAAGATTTAAATCCCAGGGAAGCCACACATCCCAAATTATTGGTTTAAGGGACCAACACAATAACCCTGACCTTGTCTAACTTTATCTTCGGCAGCATTCTGGTTACTTTAGAAAGATGAGAAAAGGCATATCCCAGATTGCCACATCAACACTAAAGTATAGCATCTATTGCCGCTGGCCTGTCCTGAGATAACAGAGAATAAAAATGTGTTCCACCTTGGCATTCTCTCTTGCAGCCAAGGCTTATCCGCACCCTTAAGATCCATCAACCTTAATAAGATGATCTATATTGTTTACAGGATGTAACCATCTGTTATCCCTTTTTGGCTGTAATACAGACAATGACTTATCCAGATCCAGACTCCCTCTCCACAGGATATGCCTTTACTAAGTGGAAGATTTTGTGTTTGCATGGTATTGTTGAACTATACCTCCTACTGCCAAATGTAGTAAAATAATGGAAAAGAAGGGTGGCAGGAGTTCTTTTGCAGCAAACTGGAACCAACAGCTTTTATTGTCTAAGACAATAGCAATACAATGCAGGGTTAATATTTACACATGCAGGTGGAATGGCAAGTATTGCGGATGGGCAAGAATGCAGCAAAAATCAGAATGGTGCACCACTGCGGGGATTAATTTGTCAGTAAATCTTTATCCTTTGGGTTTCCAACTTAAATGGCCTGGATCTCAAACAACAGGCGTGGTTTCATGGAAGACACTATACCTGATACTCCTGTCAGTACTGCGGTCCCATCACTAAGGCAACAGATCCTGTAAAGGAGAATACTCCCAGCTATCTCTCCTGGTTGGAGCCAGAAAGCTGCTCTTTTTAACTAAAGCTGTGACTGTCTCACTTTCCTAGAAAGTCCTATTATAAATACAATCTGCTCTTACTATTCCTTGTTCACGGGTCCCTGCTCCCCAACTTCACTAGAGGTACAGGTCCCTGAATGCTTCCTGGAGCACATCCACACGGGCTGCTGAAGGCCAATAAGAAAGATCCACCACTTACCAAACCGCCTCCTTAAAGCCATAGGGGCATATTAACCCTATAGGTCCCTACACATCTCATACATTTATTAATATGTCATAAATATTCAGCGCCTCCCCCTGGTCAGCAGAAGAAGTGCTCAATTGAGGTTGAGAATGGGGCTTTCAAAGGATCAAAAGTTTGCTGCATATTTGTTTTAAATCAGGAGAAGAAATGACTCCAAAATTCTCTGTGAAACAGAACAAATCCCTTAGGATAATCTTGTGGGAGCCTGGCCTTGCATAAAGCACATCTCCTGTATCTTTCTCTGTTATGATCTCTACCTTCTGAGCAGGAAGACATGGCTAAAAGAAACAGAGCAAGCTTAGCAACTGAAAAGTTAAAGCCAAGAAAAGGTAAGATTAACACTTACCAGAACTGAGACCCTTCCAAGTGACCCCCAGCACCCACATAAACCTGTACTGTCCTATCTATACACTCACTTACTGTACATAAACTATATATATATATATATATATATATATATATATATATATATATATATACCAACATCAATACTATGGGCCAGATTTACCAATATGTGATTTTAGTTCTTAATACATAAAAGCTCAACTATGTTCTATTCATTCCTATGAGATTTTTAGAAGGGTATTTATCAATAGGTGAAAGTAAGAACTCCCCATTTGATAAATACACTTCTAAAAATCCCATAGAGATAGATATAACATGGCTGAGCTTTTATGCATTAAGCTTTAAACTTATATTTTGGTAAATCTGGCCTTAAGTGTAGATTTTAGTATTACAATAGCCTTGGATATTCTACTTGTTCAATAAATCATCCAAGTAGTTATATTAGTAGACCTGGGTCTAATAAAATGGAAGCCTTCATTATTTAAATTCCCCTTTCCTACCTTTACAAACCAACTCAGAATTTACTGCTTCGTGTGATTCCCCTATTATATTTGCTTGGAAAGAAAGGCTTTCATTTTATGAAGCAAATACTGGAGTAAATGGCTTCAATCTAATTATTCCCTTAAGAGTAGGTATACCTGATCATATTATCAACTGAAATACTATATTAAGCCAATACCTAACCCTTTATGGCTGTGTATACAGCGCCGGATTTCAAATCCAGCCGCCCCTAGGCCGTCCCCCCATTCGCACCCCCGGCACATGCGCGAACAAGCCCCCCTCTCCCCGTGCCACGTCGACGCAAGCGCAGGCATTTAACTCCCAATACGGAGCAGTGGGGAGAAATCCCCACTGCTCTGTATGGGAGCAAAATTTCAAAATTTCGTTGTGGCGGGGCAGCATGCCGCCCCTAAATTTGTGCTGCCCTAGGCCCAGGCCTTTGTGGCCTCTCCACAAATCCGGGCTTGTGTGTATAGCACAATGTTCTATTTCAAACATTTTGGATACTTTTATCAATACCCCAACTACTATTAATGTAAGTAATCTTTTATGGTTAAAAAGTACTGACCCTAGTCAGTTATTGGAAAAGATTAGCTCAAAATGGTCCTCGTACCTTAAATATCTATTTTACCTGAACATTTGTCTTTTTTGAAAATTTATAATACTTTAATTAGTATAGTATTTACACTTTGTCCAAAATTGTTGGTCATAACGGGACCATTTGTCCTACATATGAAAGCCCAGATCTGGACATTTTTTATTTGATGTGGAAATAACTCATCAATGGTCAAATATTGAGAAAATGATCTCCACTACTCTCAATATCTCAGATAAGCCGAATCCATAAATATCTTTATTAAGCCTTCCAATGGATATTAGCAAATCTTTTAAATTCATGGTTGTCACGCACAGTATTCCAAACCCAGAACAAAAGCCAAGATCCTTGTCAGAGCTCACACTTCTGCCTATAACAGCCACCTTTCGCTTTGGGAGGAGCCCTCCACCACTCGGGTGCAATAGTTCTAATCAGGCTGGGGAAACTAAACGTAAAAACAGAGTCAGTGAGTGGAGACGAAGTTGAAACAGCCAAAACTGTGCTAGCAATGAGGTACAGAATCGAAATCCAGGTGACATAACCAAATATCAGGCAAAGGGTCAGTTCAGGTGGCAATCAGCAAAGTCAGAGGTCAAAAACACAAATGGACAGTCAGAATAACACAGGAACTAGGGAACAGAACTGAATTGGGCAACGAAAATATGCACAGACACCTTTAAAGAAAAGAGGAAAGAAGAAAACCTAAATCCAATTAAATTTCTCCATTTGTCCTTGCAGCAGTGAGAAAATCAATCTTTAAATATTGAATCTGCCCTTTATCCCCCATAGTTCACGATGTATTGACTTATTTATCCCATCTGTGTTATTTTGTACAGGTATCGGACCCCTTATCCGGAAACCCGTTATCTAGAAAGCTCCGAATTACGGAAAGCCCGTCTCCTATAGACTCCATTATAATCAAATAATTCAGAATTTTAAAACTGATTTCTTTTTTCTATGTAGAAATAAAACGGTACCTTGGAATTGATCCCAACTAAGATATAAATAATCCTTATTGGATGCAAAACAATGCTATTGGGTTTAATTAATGTTTTATTGATTTTTTAGTAGACTTAAGGTGTTGAGATCCAAATTACGGAAAGACCCCTTATCCGGAATACCCTTGGTCCCGAGCATTCTGGATAATGGGTCCTATACCTGTATTATATTTTGATAGAAAGATTATATGACAAAATATTCCCCATACTTAAATATCTTGGATACTACAGAAAAAAAACCATTTTTTGAATAAGATCTAATGTGTAATTCATGGTAAAGCAATGTTTTGATTTATCCATGTTTATTTGACTTTGTATCTACTATCAGTACAAAGAATATATTTTCTACAACTTCTCTGCAATTTATATGTACAAACAAATGTAATAAGACCAAGCATTCTTGTATTGTGCATTGATTTATTGTGGTTTAATGTAAATACCAATAAAAATTATTGAAAAAGAAAAAAATCAATACACTGTATGGCTAAAAATGTATATTTTAAATATACTGAACATACTGCACCAGCGTAAAGTTTTAGTATCTCAATAGCAACAATGATATTGGGCAGGGATCCCCAAGCAGTGGCTCAGGGCAACATGTTGCTCCCCAACCCCTTGGATGATGCTCCCCGTGGCCTCAAAGCAGGTTCTTATTTTTGCATTCATGGCTTGGAATTAAGCTTTAGCTGCATAAAAACCAGGTGTACTGACGAACAGAACCTCCTATAGGCTGCCAGTCCATATAGGGGCTACCAAATAGCCATTTACAGCTCTTATTTGGCACACCCAGAAACTTTTGTATGCTTGTGTTGGTCCCCAACTCTTTGAATGTTGCTCACAGGTAAAAAAGGTCTTTACAGTTGTCACAGGAGCTCCCCATCTTGGAAAGTGTCATTGACACTGTACATGCTCAGTGTGATCTGGGTGGCTGAGCTTAGGGGTAATGGCAAATCCTAACCTCAGTAAGTGACAGCAGCACAGAGCATGTGCAGTGAATTCACAGAAAAGAAGATGGGGGGCTACTGGGGGCATCTTTGGGGGCTCAGGTCTTCCCTGCTGTGGGTGCCTTGGGCGGGTACAGACATGTACAACACATAGGGGCAGATTTATCAAAGTACAATTTTTGGATTGTTATAAGTACGATTGAAAAAAATTCGGAGCAACTACGATAATTTCTGATGTGCAGTAATTGTGCAAAAATTCATATCATGGTCGTGCAAAAATTTTGTGGTTGCGATCCGAAAGTTATAAAATTTTTGTATCTGAACGATCGCTAACAGGGCAAAACCTTTCTGACTTTGAAACTTCAATGCATGGAAGCCTTTCATAGGGCTCAATGGCACTCTGCAGCTCCAACCCGGCCCAAGGAAAGTCTCCCATAGGGCTCAATGGCACTCTGCAGCTCCAACCCGGCCCAAGGAAAGTCTCCCATAGGGCTCAATGGCACTCTGCAGCTCCAACCCGGCCCAAGGAAAGTCTCCCATAGGGCTCAATGGCACTCTGCAGCTCCAACCTAGCCCAAGGGAAAACTCCCATAGGGCTCAATGGCACTCTGCAGTTTCAACCCAGCCCAAGGAAAGTCTCCCATAGGGCTCAATGGCACTCTGCAGCTCCAACCTGGCCCAAGGAAAGCCTCCCATAGGGCTCAATGGCACTCTGCAGCTCCAACCTAGCCCAAGGGAAGTCTCCCATAGGGCTCAATGGCACTCTGCAGCTCCAACCTGGCCCAAGGGAAGTCTCCCATAGGGCTCAATGGCACTCTGCAGCTCCAACCTGGCCCAAGGAAAGCCTCCCATAGGGCTCAATGGCACTCTGCAGCTCCAACCTGGCCCAAGGAAAGCCTCCCATAGGGCTCAATGGCACTCTGCAGCTCCAACCTGGCCCAAGGAAAGTCTCCCATAGGGCTCAATGGCACTCTGCAGCTCCAACCTGGCCCAAGGAAAGTCTCCCATAGGGCTCAATGGCACTCTGCAGCTCCAACCCGGCCCAAGGAAAGTCTCCCATAGGGCTCAATGGCACTCTGCAGCTCCAACCTGGCCCAAGGAAAGTCTCCCATAGGGCTCAATGGCACTCTGCAGCTCCAACCCGGCCCAAGGAAAGTCTCCCATAGGGCTCAATGGCACTCTGCAGCTCCAACCTAGCCCAAGGAAAGCCTCCCATAGGGCTCAATGGCACTCTGCAGCTCCAACCTGGCCCAAGGAAAGCCTCCCATAGGGCTCAATGGCACTCTGCAGCTCCAACCTGGCCCAAGGAAAGTCTCCCATAGGGCTCAATGACACTCTGCAGCTCCAACCTGGCCCAAGGAAAGTCTCCCATAGGGCTCAATGGCACTCTGCAGCTCCAACCCGGCCCAAGGAAAGTCTCCCATAGGGCTCAATGGCACTCTGCAGCTCCAACCTGGCCCAAGGAAAGTCTCCCATAGGGCTCAATGGCACTCTGCAGCTCCAACCCGGCCCAAGGAAAGTCTCCCATAGGGCTCAATGGCACTCTGCAGCTCCAACCTAGCCCAAGGAAAGCCTCCCATAGGGCTCAATGGCACTCTGCAGCTCCAACCTGGCCCAAGGAAAGTCTCCCATAGGGCTCAATGGCACTCTGCAGTTCCAACCCGGCCCAAGGAAAGTCTCCCATAGGGCTCAATGGCACTCTGCAGCTCCAACCCGGCCCAAGGAAAGCCTCCCATAGGGCTCAATGGCACTCTGCAGCTCCAACCTGGCCCAAGGAAAGTCTCCCATAGGGCTCAATGGCACTCTGCAGCTCCAACCCGGCCCAAGGAAAGTCTCCCATAGGGCTCAATGGCACTCTGCAGCTCCAACCCGGCCCAAGGAAAGTCTCCCATAGGGCTCAATGGCACTCTGCAGCTCCAACCCGGCCCAAGGAAAGCCTCCCATAGGGCTCAATGGCACTCTGCAGCTCCAACCTGGCCCAAGGAAAGTCTCCCATAGGGCTCAATGGCACTCTGCAGCTCCAACCCGGCCCAAGGAAAGCCTCCCATAGGGCTCAATGGCACTCTGCAGCTCCAACCCAGCCAAAAGATAGTCATGATACCAAAGCTAATGACTTCCGAAACACACACATACACACTGATACACACTCATACACTGATACACACACACACACTGATACACACACACACACACACTGATACACACACACTGATACACACACACACACACACACTGATACACACATACACACTGATACACACACACACACTGATACACACTGATACACTGATACAAACTAATACACACACACACTGATACACACACACACACACTGATACACACACATACACACTGATACACACACACTGATATACACTCATACACTGATACACGCACATAGACACTGATACACACACATACCCACTGATACACACACACTGATACACACACACACACTGATACACACACACACTTATACACACACTGATACACACACACACTGATACACACACACACACTGATACACACACACACTAATACACACACACACACTGATACACATACACAAACACACTGATACACATACACACACACACACACACTGATACACACTGATACACTGATACAAACTAATACACACACACACTGATACACACACACACTGATACACACACATACACACTGATACACACACACACTGATATACACTCATACACTGATACACGCACATAGACACTGATACACACACACACACTGATACACACACACTGATACACACACACACTGATACACACACACACTGATACACACACACACACTGATACACACACACACACACACACACTAATACACACACACACACACTGATACACACACACACACACACACACACTGATACACACACACACTGATACACACACACACTAATACATACACACACACACACACACTGATACACACACACACACACTGATACACACACACACACACACACACACACACACACTAATACACACACACACTGATACACACACATGTGAAAAGACACCTAATAGCTCTGGAAGCAGTTGGCTCAGGAGGGAGGGGCTGGGAGGTCCCAGGGACAGGAAGCAGTTGGCTCTGAGAGGTCAGAGGGGAGAGGAAGTGGCGGCTGAGAGAGAAGCTGCTGGAAAGGCTGCAGTGGGAACTGGTGGCTGCAAAGCAGAGTGGGATAAGCTGCAGCCTCCCCTCATTTCCCCAGCACTGTCCCCTGAGTTACACTCCAGCCCCTGAGTTACACTCCAGCAGTTAAGTTAATCTGCCAGTTATACCCCCCACCTACAGAAGTGCAACTGGGAGCCTCACTGTGAGGGGAGCTGTTACTGGGCTGCCTGGGAGCTGCAGGTTATAAGGGACTTTATGTGCAGAGACCATACAGCACTTACAGCAGGGGGAGCTACTCTCATTACTGGGCTGGGACTCAAACTGGACTGGGGGCCCAGATCTACTAAATAACTGTCACACACACGTGGGCCTGGGGCCTGGGGCCGGCACTGCCAGAGGGACTGGGCCACAAATACCCCCTACAGTTGTGCCCCTGTTGGGCAGTAACACCTTGTTTGAACCTAAGGGATTGCTTGCTTCTAGAAGGAAAGAAAAAGGCAGAGATTATTGCTTTACTGCTGCCCCTCCTACATTCAGAAGCTGAGACTGTTACATCAGATGTAGCTGTTGCTGGGGCCCCTGAAGTGGCTCGGGGGCCACCCGCCAACCCCACCCGAGAGAGAGAGGTGTTTAAACAAAGGCTGGAATTGTTCCGTGAGGAGCTGACTGTCACAGAGATGGAGTTGATGAGAATGGTGCAGGAGAAGGTGGCCAGTAAAGGACATGGCTTAGGGGAGCATGGTAGGCTATCAGTGTCCTCAGTGGAGAGTCAGGTACGAGACATTCTGAAGCTAGCCACTGCCTTCCCCACATTTCAAGAAGGACAGGACAGCATTGATGCCTTTCTAGAGACATTTGAAATGATGTGCAGGGCCCATAACATCTCAGAAGAGGATTGGCCCCGAATCCTTTCTGGCAAGCTAACTGGAAGGGCCAGTGCTATGTTTTGGGCCTTGTCTGATGAACAAAGACTGGACTATGAGGAGATTATACAAGCATTGCTGATCCACTATGCTACCACCCCAGAGTTCTACCGGCAAACATTCCAGTCACTGCTAAAGAACCCCCAGGATACTTACCTTGAGTTTGGTAATAAGAGAGTGGGTTGTGGACCGTGAGCCACAAACTGTAGAAGAAGCTGCCCAGTTGGCAGGCAAGTATATGGAAACCAGGATGCCCACCAAGAGAGGGCCCCAAGCACCAGGTACAACAGGTTCCAGGGCAAGAGAGCTACCAGGCTCTCACCCACGTTCTTCTGGCACTAATGCTGCACCCCACCCACCGCTACCAGGGGCTGGACCTAGAAGCTGTTCAATCCGGGACCCTGGGTCACTTTCAAGCTTTTTGCCCTCTAAACCAGTGAGCTTCTTCTGTGTCAGGGGCTCCAAAGGTGATGCCTGCTCAACCTGTTGCCACTGTTTAGAAGGAAAGTGCAGAGTGTGACCTGCCTGAAAACAACTTAAGTGAGACCCCAGAATTTGCAGTAATGCAGATACACTGGGCAGATCAGTCCAAGAGAAAATGCCATGTGATTCCAGTGCAAGTAGATGGAAACCCAGTGGAAGGGTTCCTGGACTCTGGTGCCTTTATAACTCTGGTGGAACCTAGTGTGGTCATGTTAAATCGCATCGTTCCAGGGAAAATGGCCCAAGAGATTCTGGCTGGAGGACAGCGCAGAGAGGTGCCAATTGCACAAGTGACTTTGGACTGGGGAGAAGGGCCCGTGCTGCATGAAGTGGGGGTTATGGATCAACTTCCTGCTGATGTCCTGCTTGGGAATGATGTGGGAGACATTTGCTGCAGCATCACGAGACAGCAGGCAGAGTCAGGTAGTTGTCCAGGAGGTAAATGGACAGACAGATGTGACTGATGACCCATTTGACATAGGTAATTGGGGGGATTTTAGGGCTGAACAAGCAGCAGACCCTAGTCTTCAGCCATTAAGAGACAGAGCTGGGCAAGGGGTGGTAGGTATCGAAGCAGGGGAACAAATAGTGCAGGAGGACGGGTTGTACTATAGAGTCCTCAAAAGCCCTAGGGGAAAAGAAAGGGAAGCATGCCGTCAGTTGTTGGTGCCTGCCAAATTTAGGACCCAGTTGCTGCACCTTGCACATGAGGTACCCCTCGCAGGGCACCAAGGGATTCTCTCGCACGCGCTATCACACACACTGATACACACACATGTGAAAAGACACCTAATAGCTCTGGAAGCTGCTGGCTCAGGAGGGAGGGGCCGGGAGGTCCCAGGGACAGGAAGCTGCTGGCTCAGGAGGGAGGGGCCAGGAGGTCCCAGGGACAGGAAGCAGTTGGCTCTGAGGGGTCAGAGGGGAGAGGAAGTGGCTGCTGAGAGAGAAGCTGCTGGAAAGGCTGCAGTGGGGACTGGTGGCAGCAAAGCAGAGTGGGATAAGCTGCAGCCTCCCCTCATTTCCCACAGCAGGGGGAGCTACCCTCATTACTGGGCTGGGACTCAAACCGGACTGGGGGCCCAGATCTACTAAATAACTGTCACACACATGTGAGCCTGGGGCCTGGGGCCGGCACTGCCAGAGGGACTGGGCCACAAATACCCCCTACAGTTGTGCCCCTGTTGGGCAGTTACACCTTGTTTGTACCTAAGGGATTGCTTGTTAATAAAGCTTTGTTGTACCGTTACCTGCCCCTGTGCTGCTTATGTGCCCATAGACTGGTCCCGTGCTCAGGGACGTCACACACACTGATACACATACACACTGATACACACACACACATTGATACACATACACACTAATACACACACACACATTGATACACATTCACACTGATACACACACACACTGATACACATACACACTGATACACACACACACATTGATACACACACACACTGATACACACACACACTGATACACACACACACACATTGATACACATTCACACTGATACACACACACACGCACTGATACACACACACACTGATACACACACACACATTGATACACATACACACTAATACACACACACGCACTGATACACACACACACTGATACACACACACATTGATACACATACACACTAATAAACACACACACACTGATACACATACACACTGATACACACACACATTGATACACACACACACTGATACACATACACACTAATAAACACACACACGCACTGATACACATACACACTAATAAACACACACACACTGATTCACATACACACTAATACACACGCACTGATACACATACACACTAATACACACACACACACATTGATACACATACACACTAATAAACACACACACACTGATACACATACACACTAATACACATGCATTGATACACCTACACATTAATACACACACACGCACTGATACACATACACACGCACTGATACACATACACACGCACTGATACACATACACACTAATACACATGCACTGATACACATACACACTAATACACACACACGTGCACTGATACACATACACACTAATACACACACGCACTGATACACACACATACACACACACTGATACATACACACACACACACACGCACTGATACACACACACACACATACACTGATACACACACACATACACTAATACACACACACACTGACACACACACACACTGATATACACACTGATACACACACACACTGATACACACACACACACACACACACACACACACACACTGATACACACAAATACACACTAATACACACACACGCAATGATACACACACATACACTGATACACACACACACATACACACACTGATACACACACATACACACTAATACACATACATACGCACTGATACACAGACACACTGATACACACACACATACATACACTGATACACAGACACACTGATATACACACACACACTGATACACACTGATACACATACACACTGATACACACAAACAATGATACACACATACTGATACACACAAACACACACTGATACACATACACACTGATACACACACACTTATACACACACACTGATACACACACATACACACTGATACACACTTACTAATATACTACACACACACACGCACTGATACACAGACACACTGATACACACACACACTGATATATACACACACACACACTGACACACACACACACACACTGATACACACACATACACACTGATACACACACATACACACTGATACACACACATACACACTGATACACACACACACACACACTGATACACACACACTGATACACACACACATACAGACTAATTCAAGGGGTGGGGAGATCATGACTGGGTACAGACTGGCAGAAATAATCAGTTATAGGGACCTATTGGTTGCAGGAGCAAAATGATCATTATCACTTATTTATATAGTGCCAGTGGCACAGCCCTTTGCATTAGTTTGTAAAAAACAGGGGTCCTACAACTGATATAAAGAGATCAAGGAATATAAATGGCCCCCTGTACCTCCATCCTGATGAGTTATTATTGTTTCCCCCATAATAAGTGGTAATGCTGATAGGTCGTCTCAATGGGCAGAGTTGCCACTATTGCCATCTATAGAGTACATAGGAATTTAGGAGTTAACAGAAGGTTAATGTCTAAGCAATAAACTTGCCCCTCCCTGTGTGAGAGGGGGAGATAAACAAGTCCAACTGGTTATAGAGAGAGAGAGGAACTTTCAGTTTCGTTTCTTGTTCCTGATTTTAGCGATGGCGGCTGCTGATCTGAGAGACGAGCTGAGCTGCTCCATCTGCCTGAGCATTTATACTGATCCGGTATCCCTGCCCTGTGGCCATAACTTCTGCCGGGGCTGCATTGGGAGAACATGGGACACCCAGGAAGGATCTGGGGGTTATTCCTGCCCTGAATGCAGAGCTGAGTATCAGGAGCGCCCTTCCCTGTACAGGAACAGAGCTCTGGGGAACATAGCAGAGAGGTTCCGTCCGACTGAGACAGAGCCGGGGGAGACTGGGATTCCCTGCTCCTACTGTGACTCCCCTGTACCTGCTGCCAAATCCTGTCTGCACTGTGAGGCTTCATTTTGTAATAAGCACCTGAGGGGGCACTGCCAGTCAGCAGAACATGTACTCACTGAGCCCACCGCTTCCTTTATGGGGAGAAAATGTTCTGTACATCACAAGGTTCTGGAGTATCACTGCTGTGAGGACTCTGTCTGTATCTGTGTGTATTGCTGCCTGGCCGGGGGGCACCGGGGCCACAGGGTGGAGCTGCTGAGTGAGGCCTCTGAGAAGAAGAAAGAGAAACTGAGGAAAGTTCTGGAGAAACTGAGCCCAGAGAGAGAGGAGACTGAGAGAGGAGCCCAGAGGCTGCAGGAGCGCAGGAGAGAAGTGGCAGAAGTGGCAGCTGGTGAGACAGAGAGAGTCACTGCCCTGTTTAGGGGCATCAAGGAACAGCTGGAAGCCCTAGAGAAGCGACTCCTGAGTGACATCTCCAGGCAGAAAGAGAAGCTTTCCCTCAAACTCACTGAGCTGATCCAACAGCTGGAAATAAAGAAGGACGAGCTGTCCAGGAAGATCCGTCACATTGAGGAGCTGTGCAACATGGCAGATCCACTCACTGTCCTACAGGAACAATGGGAATCCCATGGAGCTGTCTTTTGTGGGGCTGAGGGGGCAGATAATGAGGGCAGAGAGAGAGAGGGTACTGAAGGGGCAGATAATGAGGGCAGGGAGAGAGAGGGTATAAAGGTCCCGGCTGTAGGGGATCTGGATGTGGGTCGGATCTCAGAGACATTACTCACAGGCTTAGTTGGGATTCTGACTGGGGTAAATGGAAGGTTCCCTGGGCAGGAGGCTACAGAGCTGGTACTTGATATAAACACAGCTGGGAATGATGTATCTGTATCAGGGGACAGGAAATCTGCTTCCTACTCACATACAGACCAGCGTCGCCCAAAAACCCCAGAGAGATTTAAGTCTGATGCTCAGGCTTTAAGCACCAGGAGTTTCCCCTCAGGGCGACATTACTGGGAAGTGGAGGGCAGTGAATCAGCAGAGTGGATGATAGGGGTGGCCTATCCCAGTATAGAGAGGGGAGGGGGTCAGTCTTGCATTGGGAATAATAATAAGTCCTGGTGTTTGTACAGATGGAATAATAACTATACAGTGATACATGACAGGGAAGAAACAGAGTTACCCCACGTCCCTTCCTGCAGGAGAATCAGGATCTCATTGGACTATAAGGCTGGATGTCTGTCCTTTTATGAGCTGAGTGAGCCAATCAGGCACTTACACACCTTCACTGCCTCCTTCACTGAGCCCCTTCATGCTGCATTCTGGGTAGGGTGGGATGCATGGGTGAGAATCATTAGTTAGGGCCCTGCCCACTGCCCAGCAGGAACCCCATTCCCAGAGCTGCCCTTAGCCCTGTGATGCCATTAATTGAAGGAAGTGCAGGAGCCATTTATGTTGAGCAGTGCCCCCTGGCATTGACTGGGCAGCCTTTTAAACTAAGGGACCCCCAGAATTAAATGTATTGCTTATAACACTTTAAAATATTTTCCACATATATGTGTGTATATGTGTGTTTATTCTGAGCCGCTGACTGGACTGTTTGTAAGTTAATCATTTTGTTAGTCGGAGAGATGGAGGCAGAAAACGTTTTATATAAATATGGGACATTTAGTCAGGGGCTATGAGCAAACTCACTGGAAATGTCAGCGCAACAGACTGGCCTAGGGGGAAATGAATGTTAGGTCTGGCTCTTATTGCCAGCTCACAGTTCCTGGATATTTATTTCCCAGTTAGAGAAAAAAATCCAGTCCCAAAATCTCATCCGTGCTCTGTTCATTTCAGTCATGTTAGAGCCAGATGAACTTCCTATACGTAATCACTTCAAATTTCTTTCCCATTTCTGAAATAATCATGTTACTCTTCAGTATCCACCTCAGCAATCTGTTTGTCTATAGGCCGCTTTCTGTCAGTTGCTGACAGTGTAAGAAATAAGCCATCATGTGTAAGCCATCATAAAAATTACTTTTATATGTATTTAATAATCTAAGTTAAAATATAACATCACTGACCAAGAGACAGATGAATAAGACCTGTTTGGGCAGAGAGTTGTCAAAAACACTGATAACAACTGGAGATCAACTCTTAGATCAAAAGGGTTGTTTAGTATAAACAACAGATTCTGGGGAAATAGCCAGAAGCATCAGAGTAACCAGGTTAAACAGTTTGCCCTAAGGCAATGGAGATGTGACGTAACTATGATATCATCATAATGTGTAAACGAAGGCTGACTATATATTATGCAAAGAGCTGGTCATAAAATATGGTATGAGATCGAGCGATTATGGATCAAAAGCCTTCCTTTGCATATTGTGCGGGAAACATTTGTTACTAAAACAAGAAACTTGGATCCACTCGGGTTTCTGTTTCACCTGTTTAACCAGATGTTTTTGTGGGGGTTGAGGCTCTAAACAGTATAAAAAGTGAGACCAAAATGCAGTCTGGGGTTCTGTTTTGGGGAACCGGCCTCTGTGTGCCGGGGTCTCTCTCTAACCAGGAACTCTGCCACCGAGAGACTGACTTACTGTCCCAGGATTGGGAAATATTCTCCTGTCTTTTTGTCTCTGATGGTTTTAGTATTGTGTCTTTGGAATTGTATTTATGTATTAGGTTTTTGCTGTTTGTATTATTTTGATTATAGTCTTTGACAGATGTATTTGTTGGTTGAAGACTGTAAATGTCGTTAGTGATTATAATCTAGGTTTGTTTTGCTGGTTGTTTTGGGTATTTACGGTTTACAATCTGTGATTATTATTTTTGTATAGAATTGTTTTTACGCTTTTCCCTTTTGTAAGGGTGTGTAATTGTAGCCCACTTTATGATTAGAGGTGGCACTACCTGCTGATATGTTACTATACTTGGCGCTTTCAGGAGTCCTGAGCCCCGCTTACTTTGGGGAACAGCTATTCCTTTATATTTTGGCGTGCCTCCACCCAGGATAGGGATAGAATGAACTATAACTCCCCTCCTGAGACCTTGATACTGTACTGCAGTGTGGGGACTCCCAGCACTCCTGGCACCTTGCCCCCTCCCTGGGGTAGTTGCTTACCAGGCAGGTGGATCCTCCAGATATGCAGAGACAGGACACTGGATGGATGTTTAACCAGTGGAACTCATTTATTATCACAGAAGTATCAGACAGGCAGATTACACACAGGAGCAATGAGGCAGTCAGGGTATACTCCCTCTTCCTTCAGAGACCCTCTCTCCACGAGATATTAGCAGTACTACACACCAGATGATTCCCTTTAGGGGTTCCCTCCGATACTTCTCGCCAGAAGCCCCTCTCTAGGGCACTTCCCGGTACTACACGCCAAGCGGACACCCCCTCAGCAGACCTCACCCCGGTACTTCCACTTAGATACCCCTGGATTAGGCAAATCTCCTACACTTAGCACTTTATACCCTGACTCCAGCTATTAATGCTGGTGGATCTTAATCCAGTAATTCTCCTGTAGGGGCCACGCTGCCCAACTAGCTTGCCTGTCTCCCACTCCTAGAGTGGTCTATAACAAATCTCTAACTGTCTAATGCTGACCTGTGGTATACCTCTTATCCAAGAGGGGTCCCAGGCTGAAAGACCTGCAGGCACATGGCTGCGCAGCCTTATATGCTGTGTGCACCCTGTGGCCTAACTATTGAACTGCAGGGAAGCTAACTCCCTGTTAACCCTTATAGTGCCAACCACCCAAGGTGTCCCACTACTAAAGTACTACCCTCCCTTGGGGTCTATCCTGGGGCAACCATCCTAGGGGACCCAAATTTTGGGGAACCCTACATAATATTTTTCATTCTTTTCATTATTTGTATTAGTGTGTTTTTGATTTGTGCATAAATTATATTTTAATGAGTACAGTATACGATTGTCTTTCTTCGCCAAACCTCCCTTTTTAGAACCTATTGGTTATATTATTATAGGCTAATATTAATATTTTATATTAATGTTAATATTGTCACTAATAATTATAATCCTACATATTTGGCGAGCCAGGCAGGAGGGGCAAGGCGTTGGTAGAAAGATATTTCAATAACTGTACTACTGTGCATCAAATCACATACTTAACATTTGCTGAAAAGTTTTAAGTTGTAAGGTTTTAAGTTTAAGTTTTAAGGTTTTAAGTGTTGTAACTAGTTCAGTCACAATGGAAGGTTTGTTGAAAAAGATTGCTAAGGTAAAAAACACTGAAGCCATTGTTAAAGTAATGCAGGAATCTACAGATCCATGGCTGCAAGAAATTAAACAAATCTAAAGTAAATATGCCCTTATTTTTGCTGCCCGTTGGATAGCGGAACAGCACAAAAATATAATGGGGCAGAAACAAGTTTTAGAAGAAAAAGTAAACCATTTAAATACCCTTATAGAATCTTTTAGAATTTCAGCCCAAAGTGCTGCTGCTATTGGAGTTGGCAATCAGCAAACTTTGGCTGAAAGTAAAGAAAATGAATGGCTTATTGAAAGACTGAAGGATGCAGAGGGGGCAATTAGATCTCTTGCTGTATCTTCCAACAGGGCAAAGGCTGATCATTCTCAATGTGAGGCTCAGATAAACCAGCTAAAAGTACAGTTAGGCAAGCAGAGTGCTGTGGTTGCTGCATTTAATGTGCCACGGTGTGAGGTGCCTGACTTTGAAGCTGAACATGTGTATGTGAATGAATTAGATGTTGATAATGAACATGAGAGTTGTGAGAAAGAGGTTAAAATGGCTCCAATCTCTACTGAGAGGCAGGTATATGCCATGGGATTTACTGTGTCTGAGACAACTGTTTCTAAACCTTTATCCAGTACTGAGGTACAAGCATTTAGCAGGGAACTAGGGCACATAGAGCTTGGTGATGATCCTGTGGAGGTAAGGGCTCTGGTACACGGGGAGATTAGTCGCCCGCGGCAAAACTCCCTGCTCGCGGGCGACTAATCTCCCCGAGTTGCCTTCCCCCTGCCATCCCACCGGCGAACATGTAAGTCGCCGGCGGGATGGCAGACGCGGCGGGGCGATTTCGGGAAATCGCCGAAAAAGCCTCGCGAGTCTTTTTCGGCGATTTGTGCGAAAACGCGCCGCCGCGTCTGCCATCCCGCCGGCAACTTACATGTTCGCCGGTGGGATGGCAGGGGGAAGGCAACTCGGGGAGATTAGTCGCCCGCGAGCAGGGAGTTTTGCCGCGGGCGACTAATCTCCCCGTGTACCAGAGCCCTAAAGCTAAGGACTGAGCAGTTTGAAAAAGTGCATAGGAATTTAAATGCTAACACTGATGTGTTTGATATTATTGTTGTGTGTTTAAACAATGCCCTCAGGCACAGCTTGCCTTCTTTTGTGTTCTCAGAACCCAGAAGCAAGCAATCTTTAGTTGATGAATTGTTAAAAGCATTAGGGATTGAAGAATATGATCATCATGTTGCTTTTGGGAACTGTACTCAGAAAAGGGGAGAGTCAGTACAAGGGTTTTCGGATAGGCTGTTTCAGTTATATAAATTGACACTGCCAAATGGAGCCCAAAGCAGTCAAAGTGATGATATATATAAACGTGCGTTAATCAACAGGGCTGCCAGTGATATAAGGAGATTAGTTGGCTTATCAGAAGCAATAATTAAGGAGCAAAATAAGTCTAATAGAGGTAGAGTTGCAGTTGTAGAAGGTCCTGCCACAGTATTAAGGAGTGCCAGTGTTAAGCCCTCAAATATATCCAAAGGACCCTTTGTCAAGGGAGAACCCTTTAAATGTTTTTCATGTGGACAGATGGGTCATACCCGACCATATTGTACATATGTTAACGCAAAAGCACCTGAACCACCAGTTGCCCCTTCATACAGGGATTTAAGACTAGAAGTAGCAGAGATGAAGAGGGAGATGGAAAAAATGAGAGCAATACAAACTGCAAGTCGTATTGTTGGTCCCAGTTCTTCTCAAAGTTTGAATTGCTCCGCAGTTTTCAGTCACTCCTCTAATGTTTCTGCATAGGGAAGCGCTGCCTCCATTTCTACTGTAGTGGAGTTCAGGAGAGATGCAATCGCCCTATTATCAGTGCTGCTGTGGACGGAGGCCCACACCAGAAAATGCTGATTGATACTGATATCCATTTTAAATACCAACCAACCACATAATCATTCATTGTCAACAGGCAAAACATTAAGTCTAAAAGCATTTCAGGGGTCTAATGCTGTAGCCATAGAAGCATGGAGTGGTAATTGACTACGCAAATGAAAAGATCTGGTTTCATGGTAAAGGAAAGGAAAACATTGTATTATCTCTGACTTCCCTGCAGTATATGCAATAAAAAAGCCTGAATTCTTTTCACTTCCGGAGCACAGTGATCCAAGGGTGTCACAGATAATACAACAGTTTGAATATGTGTTTGCTAAACATAAGCACGACTGTGGTAAAATGCGATTATTCCTGGAAGGGCTCATGAACCTCAAAAGCAGTACCCTCTTCCAAAAGACAGTGAGCCTTATATACAGCAAACGATTGAGGCTTTGTTAGAGCAGGGTGTATTGAGAGAATGTGAATCAGTAACTAATTCTCCTATATATCCCATACAGAAACCAGATGGCTCATGGAGACTTTGCCTGGATTATCGTAAGTTGAATTCTGTTACACCTGCTTGTGCACCAGTTGTCAGAGAAACCCCTACCCTTCTTTCCCAAATCCCTCCAAATGCCAAGGTATTTAGTTCTTTAGATATCTGCAATGCATTTTGGTCAATTCCAGTCGCAGCAGAGTCTCAATATAAGTTTGCCTTTACTTGGAAAGATCGCCAGTACACGTGGAATCGGTTAGCCCAAGGCATGCACAATATCCCAACTATTTTCCACAAGCGAATGGCTGCCATTTTGTCACAATTTTCCAAGCCAAGCACCATTCTACAGTACTTATATGACCTTCTCCTCGCCACGGAAACAGAAGAGGAACATTTGACTCTTCTCCAGGAGCTACTGAATCTACTGGGAGAGGCTGGACTCAAGGTAAACCCAAAGAAATGCCAGTTATTGCAAACCTCGCTGACTTTCCTAGGGGTAAATATTACACCAGAGGGCAAACTTCCTGACAAGCACAAGGTCGATATAATACAGAGACTCAATTTACCTGTGTCACGTAAGATGTGTTACGGTCATTTTTGGGACTAGTTCAATATCAGAGAGACTTTATCCCATATTTTGCTGATGTTGCAAGGCCTCTATATGATCTTTTAAAGAAGGAGGTGGCAGATGATGATATTAGGGCACAGTGGACTGAAAGCCATACAGCGGCAGTAAATACTTTAAAGAAGGCTGTAATGGAAGCAACTGCTCTAATCACACCGGACTCATCCAAGGCTTTCCACTTGGAAGTCGCAGCTACGGATCAAGCTTTAGCAGCAGTGTTATGTCAAGAAAAACATGGGAAACTACGCCCGATTGCATATGGCTCTTGTGTACTCACTCCAGTTGAATCCAGATATACAGCATGTGAAAGACATTTGTTGGCTACATTTTGGGCATTACAACACTTCACATATATAACTGGACTGCAGGGAGTCACATTACACAGTCCACACACACCGCTAAATTTGCTACTGCGACCAGGAGAGACTCTTATTTCTTCTGCACGGCTGTCAAGGTGGTCTCTTATGTTAATGCAGCGAGATCTGGACATCACAGCCAAACAAACAACACTTCTTCCGACCTTCCTACTGTACCAAGGCAAACCCCATGAATGTCCTCTCCCTCCTAACCTTTCCCTTCCTCCTAATCCTATCTCTGATACCTCAGTGCCAGGTATTGATGTGTATTGCGATGGTTCTTCTTACCATGATCAAGGTAAGGCATACACAGGTTTTGCTGCAGTGTTTCCAGATGGGATAATAATGAATTCCTGTAAAGTGCATTCTGCTCAATATGCTGAGCTAGCCGTAATTGCTTGTATTTTGGAAAAGTGTCCTGAATCAGGGATCAATATCCACAGTGATAGTGCATATGTGGTAAATACATTGATGCCTTTGTATGTAACAAATGGGTTCAGATCCACAGATGGCAAACCTCTTGTGCATGCCAGTTTGTTAAGTTACATATGGAACTTGCTGCAGGAGAGGAATGCCCCTTGTGCTATTATTAAGGTCAGAGGTCATTCAAAAGGATCAATACATACAGAGAGAAACAGTCAGGCAGATCAGTGTGCAAAAAGGGCTGCCAAGCAATCCGACATATGGGAACCCCCTAGTCTTCCCGAGGTTTCTGCGCGTAAAGTGACCACCCCAAATTATTTGGTATCACTTCAAAGGTCTTATATAGCCTATGAGGTTGTGATAGAGTGGCATTTAGCAGGCAAACCAGCTCCTATGCCTACTGCATGGGCTGATTGTACTATTTTGGCCTCAGATCATTCTAATGAACCATTGCTAATGTATCAACAGGATGTGAGTTTTCCTATAGTGTGTATTCCCCCAGATTGTGCTGAGTAATTCTTTCAAATGTTTCATACACATCCAGTCGGAGGTCATTATTCAGCAGACAGAACTAATCAAAAGTTAATGAGTTCTGTATGATGGCCTTCAATTAAAGAGGATGTATATTTGAAATGTTCAAAATGTATTCCTTGTTTGCATGTGAATCCCCCATCCTCTACTAATAGAGCATTTTTGAGATCGGCACCTCCTCCTGAAGGGCCATGGTCTCAAATTCAAATTGATTTCATTGGACCCCTCCCGAAAACGCCGGGTGGATATTCTCATTGTTTAGTGGTTGTGGGTGTTTTTAGTAAATGGGTTGAATCGTTCCCAACTAAGAATCAGAATGCTCTGACTGCAGCTAAGATATTGTTGTTTGAATTATTTTCGAGATGGGAACTGCCTCACGTTGTAGCCAGCAATAGAGGCTCAGCATTCACAGGAAAAGTCTCTCAACAGTTACAAAAATTGTTGGATATTAAGCATGAGCTACACATTGCGCATAGGCCACAATCATCGGGAGCCGTTGAGAGGGGAAATAGCACTATAAAAACCATGTTAACGAAGTTTTGTGCAGGAAAACCCACAGCTTGGAAAGATATGTTACCCTTATGTTTAATGGCTATAAGGTCCACTCCTCACTCTACTACTGGAGTGAGCTCTTATCAGGCAATGACAGGGAGGTTAATGCATACACCAGGTCATTTGTTGTTGCCCCTTACAAATCCTGTTTTACAAGGTGCAGCCACAGAGTCATGGGTTGGAAATATGGCTGATTATATTCAGCAGGTAAATCTGTTTGTGGCACAGAATGCTGGTCGCTCTAAAATGCAGATAAAGAAATACTTTGATAAGAAGGTGAGACCCTTTGAATATAATGTTGGAGATTCAGTAATGATTCATGATTTCGGGAAAAAGGGAGCATTCCTTTACTCCATCTTGGAAAGGGCCTTTCAACATTATAGACAAAGCAAGTCTCTCCATTTATCTTATCAAAATGACTCAAACAAGAGGCAAAACAATTTTGAAGTGGTACCATATCAACCAATTAAAAAGCACATAATGCTTCATCTTTTACAGAAAAAAAAAATGTAAACTCCACAGTTCTGTGAAAAGATGTGAAAAGATGTCAAATACATAGTAATTGTAAACAACATTTTTAAAATGAATGGTCATATCGTGCACCCAGTTCCAATTCACCAGGATATTTCAAATATAGAGTAAGATGGAAGAGAAATTAAAACAGGCTGCAGGAGCGCAGGAGAGAAGTGGCAGAAGCGGCAGCCGGTGAGACACAGAGAGTCACTGCCCTGTTTAGGGGCATCAGGGAAGAGCTGGAAGCCCTAGAGAAGCGACTCCTGAGTGACATCTCCAGGCAGAAAGAGGAGCTCTCACTCACACTCACTGAGCTGATCCAACAGCTGGAAATAAAAAAGGACGAGCTGTCCAGGAAGATCCGTCACATTGAGGAGCTGTGCAACATGGCAGATCCACTCACTGTCCTACAGGAACAATGGGAATCCCATGGAGCTGCCTTTTGTGGGGCTGAGGGGGCAGATACTGAGGGCAGAGAGAGAGGGTACTGAGGGGGCAGATAATGAGGGCAGAGAGAGAGAGGGTATAAAGGTCCCGGCTTTAGGGGATCTGGATGTGGGTCGGATCTCAGAGACATTACTCACAGGCTTAGCTGGGATTGTGACTGGGGTAGAGGGAAGGATCCCTGGGCAGGAGGCTACAGAGCTGGTACTGGATATAAACACGGCTGGGAATGATGTATCTGTATCTGGGGATGGGAAATCTGCTTCCTACTCACGTACAGACCAGCGTCGCCCACAAACCCCAGAGAGATTTCAGGTTCCTGAAGTGGAGGTCAGTGAATCAGGGCGCTGGAGGGTAGGGGCGGCCTATCCCAGTATAGAGCCACGATAAGGTCTTTAGCAGGGGAAAGGCCTGAACTCTCCTGGATGAGAGGAGGAGAATTCTGGCAGCAGTATTTAATATAGACTGTAGGGGGGAAAGATGGGAGTTAGGGAGGCCGGTTAATAGCAGGTTGCAGTAGTCAAGTCGGGATAGGATGAGCGCGTGCATGAGCAGCCTAGCTGTTACAGTAGAGAGAAAGGGACGGATTTTGGCAATATTGCGTAAGAAAAAGTGACAGTGGAGTGACAGGTTTTGACAGTGGAGTTAATGTGGTTAGAAAAGGAGAGACTAGAGTCAAAGATCACCCCCAAACAACGCGCTGAATCGACAGGGTTGATGAGGGTGCCATCAATAGAGATAGAAAAGGGGGGTTAGGACCAGGCTTAGGCGGAAAGATCATTAGTTCAGTTTTTGTTAGGTTCAGTTTGAGGTGGCGTTGGTTCGTCCAATTGGAGATAGCCAGGAGGCAGTTAGAGATTTGAGTCTCAGTTTCAACTGTTAATGAAGGGGTCAACAAATAAATTTGGATATCATCAGCATACAGATGGTATTTGAAGCCAAATGAACGGATAAGATCTCCCAAGGACAGCGTGTAAAGGGAGAACAACAATGGCCCAAGTACAGAGCCTTGGGGTACCCCCACATTAAGAGGAACTGGAGATGATGTTTTGTTAGCATAGGAGACAGTGAATGAACAGTTAGAGAGGTAGGAAGAGACCCAGGATGCAGCCTGACTACGGAGACCAATCGAATGCAGAATTTGCATCAGGAGGGAGTGGTCAACCGTATCAAACGCAGCCGATAGATCTAGGAGGATTAGTATGGAAAAGTGACCTTTGGCTTTTGCACCTGAAGATCGTTTGTAACTCTGCACAATGCTGTCTCAGTAGAGTGCGCAGGCCAAAAACCAGATTGCAGTGGGTCTAATAAATTATGGGCGTGGAGAAAGTTAGTGATACGGGAGAAGACAATACGCTCTAAGATTTTGGAGGCAAGCAGTAGGAGCGAGACAGGACGGTAGTTAAAGAGACAGGACAGGTCCAGCGTGGCCTTTTTTAGGATAGGTTTGACACAGGCCTGTTTGAAGGAAGCGGGGACCCTTCCAGAGGTCAGAGAAGAGTTGAAGATGTGAGTAAGAGCCGGAGTGAGTTCAGCAGCACAGTGTTTGAGCAGAGAAGAAGGCATAGGGTCAAGAGAGCAAGTGGTGAGGGGAGCAGACAAAAGAAGCCGGGAGACTTCGGAGACAGTTACGGGACCAAAAGACTTAAGACAAGCAGAGGGGGGCTGAGGGGGCAGATGGGGGCTGAGGGAGGAGGAGCTGGTTCGTATTAGTAGAGGGGGGAATCTGATTGCAAATGGACTCCACTTTGTTCATGAAGAAATCAGCAAAGTCCTGGGGAGAGTGCATAAAGTGAGGTAATGGGGTCTGTGAGGGACGCAGAAGGGTATTAAATATGGAAAACAGGCGTCGCGGGTTGGATTTATTGTTATTTATAAGTGTGTTGTAGTATTCCTGTTTAGCCTTCAACAGGGCAGAATTGAGGGAGGCCAATAGGAATTTATAATGGATAAAGTCTGCTTGCGTACGGGATTTCCTCCACATATGTTCCGCAGACCTCGCACAGGAGCGTAGGAATTTGGTGTGCACATTCAGCCAGGGGCGTGGGATTTGAACCTGAGTACGCTTAGGCTGAAGGGGTGCAAATAAGTCAATTTTGGAGGCTAGAATGCTGTTGTACTCGCTAACCAGGGTATCAGGGTCACACATCTCATCAAAGAAGGAGAGACTGGACCTGAAAGAGCGAGCTAAGGCCGGGAGATCTACATCACGTGTATTTCTAATCAGTACAGCAGGGGAAGGAGCAGGTTGGGAGGGAGAGTGAGAGACAGAAAATGTAACCAGGTGATGGTCAGAGAAGGGGAAAGGGACACTGTTAAAATCAGAAAGGGACAGGTTTTTAGTGAAGACTAAGTCCAGAAAGTGGCCATCCTTATGAGTAGGAGCGTTTGTCCACTGCTGGAGTTCAAAGGAGGAGGTTAGGCGGAGAAAACGTGAGGGCCGGGGTTGCGAGGGATCATCAATGTGGGAGTTGAAATCCCCAAGGATGATTGCAGGGCCGTCAGTAGAGAGGGAAAAGGAGAGCCAGATTTCAAAATCAGAGAGGAAGGGAGCATAGGAGGAGGCTGACGGGGGCCTGTAAATGACAGCCACCCATATAGAGAGAGGATGGAAGATCTGAAGGCCATGCACCTCAAATGAGTTAAAAGAAAAAGCCGGGGGAATAGGAATAGGTGCGAACCGGCAACGGGAGGAGAGGAGAATTCCAACTCCCCCACCGCGTCCAGTGGTCCGGGGGGTGTGGGAGAAAGACAGACCACCATGAGAGAGCGCAGCTTCAGTGCCGGTGTCATTCTGTAACAGCCGGGTTTCTGTTAGTGCGAGGAGATGGAATGATTTAGAACAGAACAGATCAGGGATTAGTGTAGCTTTGTTAGTTACGGAACGGACATTAAGAAGGGCACAGGAAAACGGAAGGCAGGAGGAGGGAAGAGTGGGAACCTGAATAAGGTTAGAAACAGTGGAGGAGCGAAAGACTTTAAGCAGGGGGGCAGAAGGACAAGGACGAATATAAGAAAGTATGGAGCAGGGCCCGGGGTTTGGCGAGACATCCCCTGCAGCCAGCAATAGTAGGAGAGACATCCCTTGCAGCCAGCAATAGTAGGAGAGACATCCCCTGCAGCCAGCAATAGTAGGAGAGACATCCCCTGCAGCCAGCAATAGTAGGAAAAAAAGTGAAGAGATATGAGCAGAGGATTTAAAATGATTGCGCCTCCGTGTACAGACAGTGACCGGGGGACAGAGGTGCTGTATGTAGTTATAAAGGGTAAAGGAGCCGGAGTATGTAGATGGGAGCAGGGAGGAGGAGCCAGAGTATGTAGATGGGAGCAGGGAGGAGGAGCCAGAGTATGTAGATGGGAGCAGGGAGGAGGAGCCGTTGTATGTAGATGGGAGCAGGGAGGAGGAGCCAGAGTATGTAGATGGGAGCAGGGAGGAGGAGCCGGAGTATGTAGATGGGAGCAGGGAGGAGGAGCCAGAGTATGTAGATGGGAGCAGGGAGGAGGAGCCGGAGTATGTAGATGGGAGCAGGGAGGAGGAGCCAGAGTATGTAGATGGGAGCAGGGAGGAGGAGCCAGAGTATGTAGATGGGAGCAGGGAGGAGTAGCCGGAGTATGTAGATGGGAGCAGGGAGGAGGAGCCAGAGTATGTAGATGGGAGCAGGGAGGAGGAGCCGGAGTATGTAGATGGGAGCAGGGAGGAGGATATGTGGATGGAATATGGACAGACAACAGGTGAGTTAAAGGAAGAGACTACCTTAGGGAGCACCATGCATACAATTAGAAGGAGTGAAGTGCATTTTGCCATTATCAGGTGAGTTGTAGTCTTGTAGCTTGAGAGAATGGCAGTAGAGATGGATCCTCAGTGCATTAGTGAATTGATCTGCATTTTAAACAGTTCTTTCATTTCAAGTAGCAGTCTGTATTGGCTCTCCTTGTAGGTCTCCTTTGTTGAACTCCTTGTTAAACTCGTTCAGATCACTTGTAAACGAATCACTTTGGAACAAATCACCCTTGCAAATGCCCCCCCCCCAGCAAATGCCCCCCCCCCAGCAAATGCTCTCCCCTAAAAAAGTCTGAATAAATAGGGAGAGGCAAAAGCTGGGCAGCTCTATACACAGGTCTGGGGAATCACAAAATAGGATACACTTGTTTTTTGGAGTGATTCTGGGATTGGTACAGGTATCAAACCCCTTATCCAGAAACCCATTATCTAGAAATTTCCGAATTACGGAAAGCCCGTCTCCCATAGATTCCATTTTAATCAAATAATTTACATTTTTAAAAATGGATTCCTTTTTCTCTGTAATAATAAAACAGTACCTGTACTTGATCCCAACTAAGATATAATTACCCCTTATTGGGGCAGAACAGCCCTATTGGGTTTATTTCATGGTTAAATGATTCCCTTTTCTCTGTAATAATAAAACAGTACCTGTACTTGATCCCAACTAAGATATAATTACCCCTTATTGGGGCAGAACAGCCCTATTGGGTTTATTTAATGGTTAAATGATTCCCTTTTCTCTGTAATAATAAAACAGTACCTGTACTTGATCCCAACTAAGATATAATTACCCCTTATTGGGGGCAGAACAGCCCTATTGGGTTTATTTAATGGTTAAATGATTCCCTTTTCTCTGTAATAATAAAACAGTACCTGTACTTGATCCCAACTAAGATATAATTACCCCTTATTGGGGGCAGAACAGCCCTATTGGGTTTATTTAATGGTTAAATGATTCCCTTTTCTCTGTAATAATAAAACAGTACCTGTACTTGATCCCAACTAAGATATAATTACCCCTTATTGGGGCAGAACAGCCCTATTGGGTTTATTTAATGGTTAAATGATTCCCTTTTCTCTGTAATAATAAAACAGTACCTGTACTTGATCCCAACTAAGATATAATTACACCTTATTGGGGGCAGAACAGCCGTATTGGGTTTAATTACTGTTTAAATATTTTTTTTTAGATGACTTAAGGTAGGAGATCTGAATTACAGAAAGACCCCTTTTTTGGAAAACCCCAGGTCCCAAGCATTCTGGATAATGGGTCCCATACCTGTATAAGGACATTCCCAATTGACTTTGTGTTGTATATATCACCATGTGGATACTTGTCTCATCATGAGAATATATGTTGTGATTACATCACGTAGGAAGGGGTGTGTCTTATGGCCCCTCCCCTCACTTATCCTTTTTTATACCACTCTCTGTGTAACACTAGGCTTGATAAAGGGCCCAGGTAGGGCCGAAACGTTGCCCTTTGTACCTGTGTATGGGCTAAATAAACATCCCTTTGTCACTTTGCTGCTTGTTGGTTTGCTACTGGATTTTCTACTATATTACTGACCGCTCTGCAGGAGAGGGATCTACTGGATCAACACCCAACACTTCCACAGGCGCATTACACTGAGAGGGTTGCGCTCTCCCCCATATGATAATAATCTTCAGACACATAATATTTTATACAAAAATACAGAATATTTATTGCTGTGTCCAATGAACAAGGCGCAACCAAAAAAAACAATTTATATTCAACATTAAACGCAATTAATTAATTAATTGTATAGATTGGTAGGTGTGGGTTAGGTGTGCTGGGTTTACTTGGATGGGTTGAACTTGATGGACTCTGGTCTTTTTCCAATCCTATGTAACTATGTAACTATGTAATCTGCAATACAATTACTGTTTGTTCTCTTGTGTAGACTTTGTCATTTAACCAACATTTTCTATATTAAATGCCTGTAAGATTGCTAATAAACACAATACAGGTTTTGCCCCACACGCTCCCTACAACAATAACTGTAGATAAATACAGACCCAATGTGCCCCGTCTGTTTTATTGTTTATATGGGGGGGGGGCAGGATTTATTTATATGTTATATACCTTTATATTGAACTATAATAAATAATAAAAGAATGATTTTTTTTCTATATTGCATTTTCCTTTGGTTTTATAGAGTTACCGTCTCACCCCTATAATGTAGGGCACTTATTGAATACACACACTGTATATATGTTAGGTGCCTGACTGCTCATAAACCCTTGGTCCCTGCATCCAACTGGCACCGTGTGTATTCAGTAAGGGGCCTCCTTTAAAGGGGTGAGAGGGTAACTGTACGGTAATAACTCTAATGGCGACTAATCCCACAAACAGCCGCGTAGCAGAGTCTTCTGAGCTCCTCCCCTGATCCTCACTTCCCAGGGATACAGTGATGGAGATTTTCATAGAGCTCTTCCTCTCTCTCTGAGAATATTCTCTTATTTTCCCTTTTATCATCCTGGAGAAAGTAACATAAATGGATATTAGAAGCCACCGAGGAACTGTGAGTATCACTCATGTATAATAAGGATAATGTACCCCCTATTGTAACTGATAAGGATATTAGCAGTCACTGAGGGGTTCTGTGCCCCCCATATAAAGGCACAAGGCTGCAGGCTGAGTTATACAGGGAACTCTGAGTATCACTCATGTATTATAAGGGATAATGTACCCCCTACTGTAACTGATAAGGATATTAGCAGTCACTGAGGGGTTCTGTGCCCATATAAAGGCACAAGGCTGCAGGCTGAGTTATACAGGGAACTCTGAGTATCACTCATGTATTATAAGGGATAATGTACCCCCTACTGTAAATGATAAGGATATTAGCAGTCACTGAGGGGTTCTGTGCCCATATAAAGGCACAAGGCTGCAGGCTGAGTTATACAGGGAACTCTGAGTATCACTCATGTATTATAAGGGATAATGTACCCCCTACTGTAAATGATAAGGATATTAGCAGTCACTGAGGGGTTCTGTGCCCCCCATATAAAGGCACAAGGCTGCAGGCTGAGTTATACAGGGAACTCTGAGTATCACTCATGTATTATAAGGGATAATGTAAATGATTAGGATATTAGCAATCCATATATCTTTATTCTCTAATATAATTTGTGACTAAAATGACTAATTTTAAATTAATTTTGTGTTTGCATATTTTCATGTCTTTTAGAGAAATAGAATATATAAGCAGCTAGAGGCTGATCTGGAAATGGAAACTACTCTTTAAACAGTAGAATGTTTGTAAAATCCAATTACTGAACCCAAAATGTTGCATGGGAAGTTAATGAATTACTATTAAGACAAACATGAGTGACCCTGAAATGACTGGACCCTGGGGCAGATACCCCCTCACCATGCAGTTCTGCCAGTTCCCTGCTCTGTAAGATCCTGTCTGTGGGGAGAAGTTCTGCTCCTGTTTTGCTGGAGACTTAAGGCTCATAAACAGCGGAATAACCACAATACAAGGGAACCCGGGTCAAGGGGACGCAGGCGACATGGTGGAGTTTTATCATGGTCTTCCCTTCCAAGCCCTTCTAATCCCATAAAGTTTGCCAAAAACCTAGTGATAATGGGTAAGTAGGAAGCAGCCTTGGGGTGGAGGAGGGGCTGTTCACTTTGAGCCGATCTCATGAATTTTTTTGTGTGGGGGGGGGCCTGTGCTTTCAGGATTCGCCACTGCTCTCAGTCTAGGTTCATTGGCTGATGGGGCCTAGCATGTATGTGTGCCTTGGCTTGTTTGTGTGCACTGTGACTCCTATGATCCCAGGGGGCGGCCCTTAATTCTTAAAATGGCAGTTTTCTATTTAGGATTACCCAATGGCACATACTGCATTTTTTATGAAAATGGTTTATTTGTATGAAGCAGGGTTTTACATATAAACTGGTTTATGTGATATATTTGTATAAAGACCTACATTTAACTCCCTCGCTCCTGATGGAACTGAAGGGTTAATGTGGGAAGAGAGAAAGTCGTGACTGAACGGACAGTGGAAATGATTGTAAAACATCTCTACCTGGTGATACACGTTGCTTTCCTTACATCCTGATATCGCGTGGGGTTCCGTGTGGGGTTCCGTGGGGGCTGAAATACAACGTAGAACTCGTTAGGCCTCACACAGCCGTGTAGCTCAGCAAGTCAACATCTCCAATGTTCATGGATAAACGGATTAGTAGCACCAACATGGGCACGGGGGGATATTGGGTGCAGCTATAAGGGTTATACAGTCTCTCACTGCATTAGCGTAACTGCACCCCCCACATTAGCCCCGACACCCCCAAACTTCACCGCTCACTGCAATAAGAGATGCCGCAGTCTCACAAACCCACTCTGTTCTACAGCAAAGGATTCATTTCCACTACTTTACCAAGCACTCCAGCTGTAAAAGGGTTAATGTAATTTGGAGAGTAGTAGTCAGCACCAAGCCTTGTGATTAGTTAGAAGTAGTGCAGGTTCCCCAATGGCCACTTCCCATCGGCATATCCAGGTACAGAAGAACAGGAACAGCACTTCTTGTGTTTTAGATTAAAATGCCTTTATTGCAAAGTTTTCTGGGGCAAACAGCAACAGCAGCAACGTATCAGGCCATATCTGACCTCTTATCAAGCTAATTGGCAATTACACACAGCACCTTTTATCCCCTGTGCTCCCTCTAGTGGAGATGTTCCTATATTACAACAATGTATCAAACAGCAGTGGAGCTGAGTAGACACTCATGTGTTACAATTAAGTGATCAATGTGTATCTCCAAGTGTTAGTTGAACTGCACAATACCCTTATAAATTAAAAAAAAAACATAAAAATGAAGTTAAAAACAAAGGCCAGGACAAGAGGAGAATAAGGGAGAAAGAGAGAATTTTTTTTTAATCTAAAGATTGGTCTTAAAAGACAAGGAAAGGTTAATATAAATTAAAAGTAAGGCTAAAGGCATTCTGTGTAAGTACTTACTGCATATCTACATTCCCAGATCCCTGCTTGCTTCTCTGAGATATGGTGCTGGCAGCCTACAGCAGTGTGAAGCCTACAGTGACATCACTGAAATCTCTCTCCCCTTCCTGTAGGTGCCAGCGGCAGCCTTCCTATTCTCTGAGCATGTGTGTAACTTGATCCTGTCTCCTGTTCTGAGCTACACATGCCCACCAGCCAATCAGAAGCGGATCTGGCAGAGGGGGGGGGGGAATGAAACACAAGTGCAGTATGAAGCAAGGAGGGAAAATAAGGGAGAATACCTTTTTAGAGATGGCTGCCTGTTCTATAAAATGTGCAGTAAGTGTGAGTGAGTAAATATGTGATTGGCTGAGCCAAAAGTGGGGCGTTTTTACTAAACAATAGGAGGGCTATTGGGCAGTATACTTTTTACATTTTGACTTGCATTCTCCTTTAAGTCATATTCTTTATTCAGCCCTAAAGGACTTAACATTTCCAGTTTACGTATCCAGTAAGCCTCTCTATATAGTATGGCGGCAGACAAGGGTGGTGCCTTGGTGATAATGAACAAAGAGGATTATGTTTCAGAAGTGAAACGGCAACTAATGGATTCCACAACTTATTGTAGGGTTGATAAAAATCCAGTATTTGAAATAAGTAAGAAGATAAAAGCACTAATCCAGGAAGCTCTAAATCTGAAAGTGATTGATGGGAAATTGGCATCTTATCTGCAATGTGCACATCCCCTCACTCCTATCTTCTATGTCTTGCCAAAGATCCATAAAAGTTTAGAGCATCCTCCAGGGAGACCAATAATTTCCAGTGTAGACTCCATTTTGTCTCCAATTGCCATTTTTGTAGATAAAGTAATAAGGCCTTATGTGTTGTTACACCAGTCCTATATTAGAGACACTAGTGATTTCATAGTGAAACTGTCAGAAGATATTGGTAATGTTGAGGACCTCTGGTTGGTCCCACTGGATGTGGAGAGCCTCTACACCTCCATCCCACATGTCTCGGTGGAGCTAACAGAGGATGTCTCTATGGATGGTTCCCAGAAAAAGTTTGTGATTCAATGCTTGGCACTACTTCTTTATAATAATTACTTCCAATTTCAAGATGAATTCTATGTACAGGTACGAGGTACAGCGATGGGGTCCAATGTGGCCCCTCCCTACGCAAACATCTATATGAACCAATTTGAAAAATGATTTGTATATACAAACACATTATATGGTAAATATTGTAAGAAATGGATACGCTATATCGATGATGTCTTTGCGCTATGGGCGGGGTCACGTTGGACCCTAGAAGCTTTTGTACAAGATATAAATAGTGCACTTCCTTTTATTAAATTTTCCTTGAATGTTAGCTCCATTGAAATTCCTATTCTCGATACAAAAGTTTATAAAGGCAATGACAGGTTACTGACTGGTCTCTATGTTAAACCCACAGACCGGAACTTCTTACTACATTTCAATTCTTTTCATCCCCCTCAGTTAAAAAGAGCGTTGCCGAAATCTCAATTAAGTAGAGTTAAAAGGATAGTTTCCTCTGAGCAAAGGGGGGATGAAAGATTGAAAGAAATGTGTAACAAGTTGAAAGATAGGGGGTATCCAAGGGATCTGTTACAGAGACAGCTACGAGAGGTTCAGACTCAATATAACACCTTGAGTAAACATGTTGCTCAAATTCTAAGGAGACACTGGTCACTGGTTAGAGATAATTTGCCATATATAAAGGGGTTGGAGAGGCCCCCAGTCATTGCTTACAAGAAAGGGAGGAGTGTGGGTAACTATTTAGTAAGATCAGACTTGGGAACTAACAATGTACATAGAGATGATATGAGAAGGAAACAAGGCACTTTTCCATGTTACAATTGCAATTGCTGCTCAAATGTACAAGTAGGAGAGGGGATATATCCCCCTAGGAAAGGTCATGCAGTCAGGTTACGTGGGAGATTCTCGTGTTGCTCAACCTACGCAGTATATGTCATCAAATGCCCATGTGGGCTGGCATATGTTGGGCAAACACCCGTGTGGGCTGGCATATGTTGGGCAAACGCCCATGTGGGCTGGCATATGTTGGGCAAACGCCCATGTGGGCTGGCATATGTTGGGCAAACACCCGTGTGGGCTGGCATATGTTGGGCAAACGCCCATGTGGGCTGGCATATGTTGGGCAAATGCCCGTGTGGGCTGCCATATGTTGGGCAAATGCCCGTGTGGGCTGCCATATGTTGGGCAAATGCCCGTGTGGGCTGGCATATGTTGGGCAAATGCCCATGTGGGCTGCCATATGTTGGGCAAACGCCCGTGTGGGCTGGCATATGTTGGGCAAACGCCCGTGTGGGCTGGCATATGTTGGGCAAATGCCCGTGTGGGCTGGCATATGTTGGGCAAATGCCCGTGTGGGCTGGCATATGTTGGGCAAATGCCCGTGTGGGCTGGCATATGTTGGGCAAATGCCCGTGTGGGCTGGCATATGTTGGGCAAATGCCCGTGTGGGCTGGCATATGTTGGGCAAATGCCCGTGTGGGCTGCCATATGTTGGGCAAACGCCCGTGTGGGCTGGCATATGTTGGGCAAACGCCCGTGTGGGCTGGCATATGTTGGGCAAATGCCCGTGTGGGCTGGCATATGTTGGGCAAATGCCCGTGTGGGCTGGCATATGTTGGGCAAATGCCCGTGTGGGCTGGCATATGTTGGGCAAATGCCCGTGTGGGCTGGCATATGTTGGGCAAATGCCCGTGTGGGCTGGCATATGTTGGGCAAATGCCCGTGTGGGCTGGCATATGTTGGGCAAATGCCCGTGTGGGCTGGCATATGTTGGGCAAATGCCGTGTGGGCTGGCATATGTTGGGCAAACGACGAGAATGGTTCACGAACGGATAAGAGAACATAAGTCAGCAATTAATACAGGAAAAATAGATCAGCCTGTTGCAGGCCATTTTATTGAATGCGGTGAATCAGCTTAAATTTCAAGTTGTTGGAATAGTTGAGCCCAAGAGGAGAGGAGGAAATAGACTAAAGGAATTACTATATAGAGAGGCTTACTGGGTACGTAAACTGGAAACGTTAAGTCCTTTAGGGCTGAATAAAGAATATGACTTAAGCAAAGGTGGCGAATGGATCTATTTATATAATCCATGCAGTACTTGGGAGACAAGGTGCCCAGGTTAACCCTTTCAATATCAGACTCCTACATGACAGGCTACATCAACATTTTTTGATGCCAGTTGCACTGTGCCCCTGTCTATTATTGGATTTTATATGGAGTCTATCACAGCAAACAAAACTAGTTTAGCAAAGGCCTCTCTAATGTGCCCCCCCCAACTGAATCCATTCTGAGGGACTGGGACAAGTAGAAAAGCCCCCAATCTTCCTGACAGGAAAGTGTTAATAAGTGAATTTATTTGAACTGCTGTCGTTCCAACAGGATTTACCAATAGGAATTGCAATAAATCTCCCCCAATGGCCAATTCAATTCCATGCAAGCAGGGTCGGACTGGGGGGTGCAGGGCCCACCGAGGCTGCCACCCCGGGGGCCCCGACCCCCAAGATGCCTCCTCCCACCGCACCCCACGCAGGGGACCCCGCCGCTGTGCACCCCTAACCCCCCCACAGGGGCCCCTGTCCGCCCCTGAATGCGCATATGTGAAACGCGTCAGGGGAGGACAATGGAGGCCAGAGGAAGTGGCAATAGGGCCGGGTCTGGGCTGCTGGGGCCCATTGGGTATTTTCCCGGTGTCCCCCTCTGATGTGTTTCACTTATGTGCGTTGAGGGGAGGATGTTTGGCGGGTGGGGGGGCAGCAGGGGCGGCAGTGCTGGTGGGCCCTACACCCCCAATACGACCCTGCCCCAGAGTGCTTATTCACAACAGAATTCTGCCGTTTAGACCAATAACGTGGCTTCTTCTTTAGCAAAAGGGACCTGGGAATCCAATTACCTTTACTGGATTTGCAATATTTTCCGCTCAGAGTAGAAATCCCTTTCCAGCAGAGAAAACTCAGCAGTCCCAGGAGCTTCAGGGAAATGGGGATCACGAGTCCGAATGTGGGTCCCATATATAAACTGTAGAAAAAAAATCTATTAGCAATTGCTTAAAGGAAAACTATACCCCCAGAATGATACTTAACTAACACACAAACAAGCCAAGGCACATGTACATGCTTGGCCCCATCAACCAATGAAAAAGATCTGTCTTTTGCTTCCACACTACTTCCTGTTTCAGTTAGAGCTGCATCACTTCCTGTCAGCTGATCTCTGAGGGAGCACACAGCCCATCACTTCCTGTCAGCTGATCTCTGAGGGCGCACACAGCCCATCACTTCCTGTCAGCTGATCTCTGAGGGAGCACACAGCCCATCACTTCCTGTCAGCTGATCTCTGAGGGCGCACACAGCCCATCACTTCCTGTCAGCTGATCTCTGAGGGAGCACACAGCCCATCACTTCCTGTCAGCTGATCTCTGAGGGAGCACACAGCCCATCACTTCCTGTCAGCTGATCTCTGAGGGAGCACACAGCCCATCACTTCCTGTCAGCTGATCTCTGAGGGCGCACACAGCCCATCACTTCCTGTCAGCTGATCTCTGAGGGAGCACACAGCCCATCACTAAATGGCAGCTGATCTCTGAGGGAGCACACAGCCCATCACTTCCTGTCAGCTGATCTCTGAGGGAGCACACAGCCCATCACTAAATGGCGGCTCAAGGGAAAGGATATAAAAGGGCAATATTTACTGATATATATATTCCAGTTTGGGGAGATTATTTAATAGGTCACTTAGTTTGTATTATGTTATCTGTTGGTTATTTATTCTGGGGGGATAGTTTCCCTTTAAAGTGGGGGCATTTTATAGTAGCTTAATGTGCGAAATGTCTCACTGTCCTTAATATAGTGATAATGGGTGAGTGCAGAGGATCTCTTGTCTGTGCAGGAATATTATCATCAGATCTTTATTGCCCCCCTCCACCCCACCTAGCGGTTTATAATTGTTTAGTATTGGGCACAACTTTCCTTTTTTGCTATAACCTATGTGAGAAGCCTGAGCTGCTTCTGTGATACAAACAGAACGTTATCGGCTGGAATAGAAACAGCTCAGAACAGGCCTAAGGGGCCTTTAGAATTGGAGCTTAAATGGGTATCAGCCCTATAAATAAATAAAGGGCCTGCCCTGTTTGGGTTGTGCCGGGCAAGTCTGTAGAGCTCCTTATTGGCCACAGGAACAGGGATATTGACTGGATAATCTACAGAAATTAACCCTTTGCTTCCTGGTCTGCTGTAACTGGAGCAAATAAACAGGTTTTATATCTAGAGAATTAAAGCTGGGAGCAACATAACTAAGTAGCCCAATGGGGCGTCCGGTTTCCCCTATTCCTAGATACTCCGAGTTGGGTCAACTTAACCCACGTTCAGCACAGAGATCAAAAGCAATTCATTAATCGTATCATTAACACTTTCAGCGGCATCAGACTCACTTCTGTCCTCACTGATAAACAGGTTTCCCAGATTGGGCCCCGCTGGATCCGTCGCTTGGAAACATTAACCCCAAACAGTTTAAATACGGAATACGATGCCCAGGCCATTTTTTAAATGAAATTAGTATTTAATTGTGGTTTTATTATTATTATTATTTTTTTTTTACGGATAATTGTCATTGCGCATGTGGCTGCTAGTAGGAGAAATAATATGTATGCAGAATACGTTTCTCTGTATGTGGAAGTTATATTGGGTGCATTTGTATTTTGCTGCCAGCAGAGGGCGCTGTTACACAGTCTATAAAGTGGAAATGTAACCACTGTGTCAGGAAACTTGGGAAAAGGCTGCTTGAGGCCTGAAATGTCACTTGTATTATCCAGGATATAAGATATAACATGGAATAAAGGCTTTTTAATCCTATTGGTGCTGTTTACTATTTATATATTTACCACTGAGTCTCAGTCTCACAACCTATTCATGGTTTCAGGCACAAGAGAAGCCAAAGCTTGGCCAGAGAAGCCATTTAAGAGACACCAATGACTAGAGACACCCAGAGATTCCCCACCTCCTGCGCTACTGTATGTGCAGCGCCCCCACTGGAAGGGACATCTCTAGACTTGTAGTTACAAAGCTCTAGCCAGGGGGCGCTAGACTAAAACTGAAAGGAATGTTGCATTTATGTTGCACAAAGTCTTCTGGAAATGAACAACACCAGGAATATTTAGGAGAAACTGTAAGTAGAGGGAAGGAGCCATAGCAACAGAGGGACGGGGGCATTGGCTCAGGGAACAGAGAAGAGCAGCGGTTCTGGGAATGTCCGATACTCACTCCCACGGGTCCCACGGGTGGATCTCAGTCTGGTTGATGACATGTGAGGGGCCCAAGGTAAAACCTAAGTGGAAAACAGAGAGACCTTCTATATCTTCATTCTGAGCCAATGAAACATGAAAAGCTTTGAATTTTTACATCCTGCCCTTGGTTGGCCAATCACACACAGACAAATGCTGTTGGCCAAGGTGATCCAATCCCAATCACAGTCTAATCAGGATCAAATACATTCTGATTGGATTGAATCTGCAGAGCTAATGGCCTGTGTATGTGATAATCTCTCAGTCCGTTGTGGTTCAGACCATTAAGCAAAAGGGCTTTGTGTGCCAGTAGCCAATCATAACAGCACGCTGGGCTACTCTGAGGACTCATATTGAAATCACGGCACCTAAATGCCTCAAACTGCCTGCTGACAAAACTGATAAAAGGCAAAAACAAGTCAAAAGGCATTGGGGAGACCACCTCATATGTATGCAAATAAACAAAAGGAATTCTGGGAACAAATCCCAAAGAGCTCAGAGAAAATCCCATTTACATGGGTTTATCCTATAGGCTAAAGCTCACTCATTAGGATTTTGAAGCAAAAACAAGGATAATAGCTGATCAGATTCCCAACTACAGACCGGTTTTGGCCTCCTTGGGGCTCATCAGTGTAGTGCGGATCCACAAAGTAATTTCTTTTGTTTATCTGCATAAATATGAGGCGGTCTCCTCAACCCTTTTAAAGAATAAAACCTTTTAAATGGGATTTTCTTGGAGCTCTTTGGGATTGGTACACCTGTATAGTGAGTCCAATTATTGTCCCACTGAGTCCAACTACTGTCCCACAGAGTCCAACTATTGTCCCACTGAGTCCAACTATTGTCCCACTGAGTCCAACTATTGTCCCACTGAGTCCAACTATTGTCCCACTGAGTCCAACTATTGTCCCACTGAGTCCAACTATTGTCCCACTGAGTCCAACTATTGTCCCAAAGAGTCCAACTCTTGTCCCACTGAGTCCAACTCTTGTCCCACTGAGTCCAACTCTTGTCCCACTGAGTCCAACTATTGCCCCACAGAGTCCAACTATTGTCCCACTGAGTCCAACTCTTGTCCCACTGAGTCCAACTCTTGTCCCACTGAGTCCAACTCTTGTCCCACTGAGTCCAACTATTGTCCCACAGAGTCCAACTCTTGTCCTACTGAGTCCAACTATTGTCCCACAGAGTCCAACTATTGTCCCACAGAGTCCAACTCTTGTCCCACTGAGTCCAACTCTTGTCCCACTGAGTCCAACTATTGTCCCACTGAGTCCAACTCTTGTCCCACTGAGTCCAACTATTGTCCCATTGAGTCCAACTATTATCCCACTGAGTCCAACTATTGCCCCACAGAGTCCAACTCTTGTCCCACTGAGTCCAACTATTGTCCCACTGAGTCCAACCTCAAGCAGATAAGGTTGGTTGCAATAACTCTCACTAATAATAAGTAGGTGGGGATTTACACAATAAAAACACTGGGTGCTACACAAGGAATATCTCTTACTGGTTTGTGAGCAGAACACGCGTGTCGTGTTCCACCTGTTTCCCGTGGCCTCCGGCACACACTGTAGGACCCTGACGTTGGGCTCAGACCCTTCTGGGCACCTGACTGTGACCTCCTCTCCGGGGCCATAATATTCCTGGTCGGGGAACAGAGTTATATTTGGGGAAAGGATTCCCACCCTCCTGCATTTCTCTAGGAAAAGAAACTCAATGTTAGTGCCTGGAAAAATACAAACAAAAGTAAATAAACGTGGATTTATAGTAGCAGGGCTGCCCAGGATCCAAATCCATTAAGCTGTGAAGGTAAATTAAATTGGGTCTGTGGTTCTCTGGACCTATTTCTTATTAATATTCACTCATAAATGTGCAAATATAATTATGTACGATTGCAGCAGTGTGACATGATACATTCATGCAGGCTCAATATGAGCAATTTACTGAAAGAGGATTGGTTAGATGTGTCTGGTCTATAGAGATTAAGATAAATTATTGAGGGTTCATATATCTTGTCGTGTCCCGATTCAATGTCGTTGGTGAAATGATACAATATTTATTGATGGGACCTCTAATGTTATAGGTGACCGATTGTGCTTTTAAAAATTGTGATTCCCCATTAATAATCTTCATTAGAAACCTTCTTGGGTGGTTGGTTTTCTTTCCAGACATCTCTAGATAAAGAATGAACGCTATGAAAAATGACTGGTGGTCTCTTTTAATCACTATTTATTCACTTTCTAATCACTTTTTAATCTTTAATCACTTTTTAATGAAAATATGTATTTGCGATTAGAAATGAGCCCCTTTGTTCCCCTTTAAATGGGAGGGCATGTATTTGGATATATTATCATGTTTAATTGATTGTGTAAAATGATTGGTTGTGTATCATCCTGACGACGATCCCTTGTGAATCCCTTGTGTCTATATGAGTGTGGAGCAATAAAATTTGTTTTGATATTCTGAAGTATATTGAGCCGTGAGTTTTTTTCAACTGATCACATGTGGATAATTTTTTGGTGAGCACCCGGCGTGTGGCTTTGGAGTGGTGAGTGCCGTCAAGGGAACACACGCAGGCGCAATAGATATATTAGATATATAATATTAGAAATATAATAGATCCTGTTGGGGAATGACTTGTCCACTTTCTCTTCTTTGCATGGCCTGACTGCCCTGGGGCAATAGACTTTAGGGCAGACCCTTCTTAGCGTAAGGTTCCTGGTCAAAATGCCATTGTGCCTGTCACCCCAAGATGGACACGTGGGACCAACACTTGTATTTGTTCATCATCCTGATATGTCTATTAGTTTGCTTGCTGAATATGCGGTGATTCGTGTTGCATTAATAGATGTGATCACCGCAAGATGCAGAGAATTATGGGTGGTTTAGGCATATGGTGTAGCGTTACCTTTACAACTGGTCAGTAAATCCCGTGGGAAAAAATGTATGTTCCCAGCCTCCTCCTTGCACTGTAGCATCAATGTCTTCTTCTCATACTGTTCCCTGCAGGAAACACCAATGGATTCACCCACGCTCAGCTCCTGAAAGGTTTCTGGAAAGTCCAGTACATCTGTCCATGGAGCTTCCCTCCTGCAAACACCTAAGGAATAACCCGACTCCAGAACCATTTTATTATTTCCAAATTAATTTGTTAAAGAAAAGCACCCAGGTTTGGTGAAGGGTTAGCAGAGCAAGGGTGGCAGTTGTGGAGGGTGAGAATAGCAAAGGATCAGAGTAGAGAACAGCGAAAGTTACAGTGCAAAGGCTGAGGGTACCCCGGAGCAAGAGTAGACGGGTGAGGGAGGCAATGAGTAACAGTTGGGAAGGGTGAGAATAGCGGAGGATCAGAGAAAGTTACAATACAAAGGCTGAGGGTACCCCGGAGCAAGAGTAGACGGGTGAGGGAGGCAACGAGTAACAGTTGGGAAGGGTGATGGCAGCAGAGAGTAAAAGAACAGAAGTGTCAGAGTAACAGAGTGTAAAATGAAACTGAGTACCGCAGAGTTCGGAAAGGTGATGTTACCACAGTGTAGAGAAGGAAGGGGGGTAGGAGTAAGAGTAGAGAAAGTTTATGGTGACAGAGAATAGTAGAGGAAGGTGACAGGTACTAAAAATAAATGTAGAGATGTTGAGTACCAAAGAGTAAGAGGAGAGAACGGCGAGGGAACCACAGAGTAAGTGGAAAGAAGGGTGAGGGTACCAAAGAGTAGAGAAAGGCTAGAGTACCATAAAATAAAAGTAAGATTATACGATAATGGTGAGGATACTGAAGAGTAACAGTAGAGAGAGTGAGAGTTGAGAAAGGTGAGTGTAGAAGGCTAAGACGACCATAGATTAAGATTAGAAAAGGCACCGCAGAGCAAGAGCAGAGATGGTAGAGTGTAGCACAAAGTAAGAGTAGACAAGTGTGAGGGTACCATAGAGTAGACAAGGATGAGGGTACCATAGAGTAGACAAGGGTGAGGGTACCCTAGAGTAGACAAGGGTGAGGGTACCATAGAGTAGACAAGGGTGAGGGTACCATAGAGTAGACAAGGGTGAGGGTACCATAGAGTAGACAAGGGTGAGGGCACCTTAGACTAGAGAAGGGTGAGGGTACCATAGAGTAAGAGAAGGGTGAGGGTACCATAGAGTAAGAGAAGGGTGAGGGCACCTTAGACTAGAGAAGGGTGAGGGTACCATAGAGTAAGAGAAGGGTGAGGGCACCTTAGACTAGAGAAGGGTGAGGGTACCATAGAGTAGACAAGGGTGAGGGAACCTTAGACTAGAGAAGGGAGAGGGTACCATAGAGTAAGAGAAGGGTGAGGGTACCATAGAGTAAGAGAAGGGTGAGGGTACCATAGAGTAAGAGAAGGGTGAGGGCACCTTAGACTAGAGAAGGGTGAGGGTACCATAGAGTAAGAGAAGGGTGAGGGCACCTTAGACTAGAGAAGGGTGAGGGTACCATAGAGTAACAGAAGGGTGAGGGCACCTTAGACTTGAGAAGGGTGAGGGTACCATAGAGTAGACAAGGGTGAGGGAACCTTAGACTAGAGAAGGGTGAGGGTACCATAGAGTAAGAGAAGGGTGAGGGCACCTTAGACTAGAGAAGGGTGAGGGTACCATAGAGTAAGAGAAGGGTGAGGGCACCATAGAGTAAGAGAAGGGTGAGGGCACCTTAGACTAGAGAAGGGTGAGGGTACCATAGAGTAGACAAGGGTGAGGGAACCTTAGACTAGAGAAGGGTGAGGGTACCATAGAGTAAGAGAAGGGTGAGGGTACCATAGAGTAAGAGAAGGGTGAGGGTACCATAGAGTAAGAGAAGGGTGAGGGCACCTTAGACTAGAGAAGGGTGAGGGTACCATAGAGTAAGAGAAGGGTGAGGGCACCTTAGACTAGAGAAGGGTGAGGGTACCATAGAGTAACAGAAGGGTGAGGGCACCTTAGACTTGAGAAGGGTGAGGGTACCATAGAGTAGACAAGGGTGAGGGAACCTTAGACTAGAGAAGGGTGAGGGTACCATAGAGTAAGAGAAGGGTGAGGGTACCATAGAGTAAGAGAAGGGTGAGGGTACCATAGAGTAAGAGAAGGGTGAGGGTACAACATCACTGTGTATCTCTCCTATGTGAACATTACCTGGAAGGACTGTCACTTTAATTTCATACATATCATCTGCCGTCCAGAAACGTTCCACTCCACAGAAATACGTGTCCTCATCCTCTTGGGTCACCCCTGTCATGGTCACAGAGAAGGTCCGTTGGGTCTGTTCATCTCTGATGGTGAACCTTCCACTTGTGGTATCTCCCTCTGTTCCTGAAGTTGTAATCACAATATCACAGTTCTTCCAGAACCCCCCTTTGCACCAGTACTTTTTATGGCTCTCAAACCCGGTCTGATAACTACACCTGACTGTCAGGGACTCCCTGGAACGGACTGGAACAGGACTGGCTGGGCCGGTGAGGCATCGGATACCTGTGAATGAAACCAGAGTAAGTTACATTCCCACCTAGATTGTAAGCTCTATGGGGCAGGGACCTCCATCCTCTTGTGTCTTTGACTCAAGATTTATCTATTATTATCTTTAATCCCCATGTTTGTATTAATGTATTCTACTTTACAGCGCTGCGTACATAAGTAGCACTTTATAAATAAAGATATACATACATACATACGTACTAAGTTATACCAAGGCATTGGCAGTACAATGGCACTGTAGCCTTGTGCCTTTATATGGGGGGCACAGAACCCCTCAGTGACTGCTAATATCCTTATCATTTACAGTAGGGGGTACAGTATCCCTTATAATACATGAGTGATACTCAGAGTTCCCTGTATAACTCAGCCTGCAGCCTTGTGCCTTTATATGGGGGGCACAGAACCCCTCAGTGACTGCTAATATCCTTATCATTTACAGTAGGGGGTACATTATCCCTTATAATACATGAGTGATACTCAGAGTTCCCTGTATAACTCAGCCTGCAGCCTTGTGCCTTTATATGGGGGGCACAGAACCCCTCAGTGACTGCTAATATCCTTATCATTTACAGTAGGGGGTACATTATCCCTTATAATACATGAGTGATTCCCTGGCCTGTAGAATGCAGCCTATAACAACAAATAATATTGGTCTGTGGGAAAAAGTCCAAATAAAGGTGAATATATAAATGGTTTACACACGGTGCTGGTGCTGAATAATGTGTGATTCCTCTGTGCTGATTGGCTCATTTAGTACCCCAGGGGGATCTATTGCACCAGTACAGGCACCTTTTTCCTAACAAATCAGACATTTGCTTTTGTTATTTGCACTTTTTCCCATTGTATCAGTATGTGCAGAAATGTTTAGACAATTTGGGTTCCGGTCCCTTGGGCTCAGGCAGGTATTGGGGCAGGTATTGGGGCAGTTATTGGGGCAGGTATTGGGGCAGTTATTGGGGCAGGTATTGGGGCAGGTATTGGGGCAGGTATTGGGGCAGTTATTGGGGCAGGTATTGGGGCAGTTATTGGGGCAGGTATTGGGGCAGTTATTGGGGCAGGTATTGGGGCAGGTATTGGGGCAGGTATTGGGGCAGTTATTGGGGCAGGTATTGGGGCAGGTATTGGGGCAGTTATTGGGGCAGGTATTGGGGCAGTTATTGGGGCAGGTATTGGGGCAGGTATTGGGGCAGTTATTGGGGCAGTTTCTGGGGCAGTTATTGGGGCAGTTATTGGGGCAGCTCAGCAGTTGATCCCATTACACAGACTGGGTTCCCTTTGCCCAGTTGGGCAGTGAATGGTACCAGTAAGTACAGAACACAGTAGAGCTGCCCCCCAACCCACTAGCAATGGGAACCCCAGTTCTGGTGACACCGTTGGCCCAAACTTACCTCTGAGAGTGGACAGAACAGTAACAAGGGCCCATTGTGCAGTGTAAATGGCCGGAACCTTCATCTCATTCCCTGAGCGGCTCCGGCTCTGTCAGTTATTTCTCTTGTAAAAACATGAAGTCTCATTTCCTCTCTTCTGCGGCTTTTCTGCAATTGGCTTTGGTCTCTGCTTAACTGTGTGTGTGTGTCTCTGTGTGTGTGTGTGTGTGTGTCTCTGTGTGTGTGTGTGTCTCTGTGTGTGTGTGTATGTATGTATGTGTGTGTGTGTGTGTGTGTGTGTGTGTGTGTATGTGTGTGTGTGTGTCTCTGTGTGTGTGTGTATGTATGTATGTGTGTGTGTGTGTGTGTGTGTGTCTCTGTGTGTGTGTGTGTCTCTGTGTGTGTGTGTATGTATGTATGTGTGTGTGTGTGTGTGTGTGTGTCTCTGTGTGTGTGTGTGTCTCTCTGTGTGTCTGTGTGTGTGTGTATGTGTGTGTATGTGTGTGTGTCTCTGTGTGTGTGTGTATGTATGTATGTGTGTGTGTGTGTGTGTGTGTGTGTCTCTGTGTGTGTGTGTGTCTCTCTGTGTGTCTGTGTGTGTGTGTATGTGTGTGTGTGTGTGTGTGTCACTGTGTGTATGTGTGTGTGTCTCTGTGTGTATGTGTGTGTGTGTGTCTCTCTGTGTGTGTGTCTCTGTGTGTGTGTGTCTCTGTGTGTCTGTGTGTGTGTCTCTGTGTGTGTGTGTGTCTCTGTGTGTGTGTGTGTGTCTCTGTGTGAGTGTGTGTGTGTGTCTCTGTGTGAGTGTGTGTGTGTGTGTCTCTGTGTGAGTGTGTGTGTGTGTCTCTGTGTGTGTGTGTGTGTGTGTGTCTCTGTGTGAGTGTGTGTGTGTGTCTCTGTGTGTGTCTCTGTGTGTGTGTGTGTCTCTGTGTGAGTGTGTGTGTGTCTCTGTGTGTGTGTGTGTGTCTCTCTCTCTGTGTGTGTGTGTCTCTGTGTGTGTGTGTGTGTGTGTCTCTGTGTGTGTGTGTCTCTGTGTGTGTGTGTGTGTGTGTGTCTCTCTGTGTGTGTGTGTGTGTGTGTGTGTGTCTCTGTGTGTCTCTGTGTGTGTGTCTGTGTGTCTCTGTGTGTGTGTCTGTGTGTCTCTGTGTGTGTGTCTGTGTCTCTCTCTGTGTGTGTGTGTGTCTCTGTGTGTGTGTGTCTCTGTGTGTCTGTGTGTGTGTGTCTCTCTGTGTGTGTGTCTCTGTGTGTGTGTGTCTCTGTGTGTGTGTGTCTGTGTGTGTCTCTGTGTGTGTGTCTCTGTGTGTGTGTCTCTGTGTGTGTGTGTGTGTGTGTCTCTGTGTGTCTGTGTGTGTGTGTCTCTGTGTGTCTCTCTCTGTGTATGTGTCTCTTTGTGTGTCTGTCTCTGTCTCTGTGTGTGTGTGTGTCTCTGTGTGTGTGTGTCTGTGTGTGTGTCTGTGTGTGTGTCTCTGTGTGTGTGTGTCTCTGTGTGTGTGTGTGTCTGTGTGTGTCTGTGTGTGTGTGTCTCTCTGTGTGTGTGTCTGTGTGTGTGTGTCTCTCTGTGTGTGTCTGTGTGTGTGTGTGTGTGTCTCTGTGTGTGTGTGTGTCTGTGTCTCTCTGTGTGTGTCTCTCTCTGTGTATGTGTCTCTTTGTGTGTCTATCTCTGTCTCTGTGTGTGTGTGTGTGTCTGTCTCTCTCTGTGTATGTCTCTTTGCCTCTCTGTCTCTGTGAGTGTGTGAGAGTGCTATACCAACTTAGTACCTGGGGGCCACTGACAAACAAAGGGACACAAACCCATCAGACCCCCAAGTACAATATCCCTGTGTGTGTGTTTCTCTCTCTCTCTCTGTGTCTCTGTCTCTCTGTGTGTGTGTCTCTGTGTGTGTGTCTGTCTCTCTCTGTGTCTCCCCCCCCCCCCCCCCCCCCCAGTTAGCTTATGTTACCACTGTTAAGGTTATATGGATACATATATATATATATTAATTAAACTATATAGAGCAATTTTAATACTATGTTATTCTTTCATTGTGTAAGTCAATATTTCTGAACTAGGCTGAATCACAAAATGACATTCTAAATGACAATCCTTTGGCTTCATATTCAACATTTGACCTTAACAGTTTGGCACCCCAGATTTTGGGTCTGGATGTGATTGAAAAGCCCCCCATCATACGCGGCTGTGACGCTAGTAACGGAACGTCCCCAGGCCGGCGGGTGAGCCCATTGCTTGCTTACCCAGGGACTTTCCCTCACAAGTGTCACTAGTCACACGAGTCTAGAACATCACACGTTCCAGATCACGGACCTCAGCTGTGGGGTTCAGTATATCTGTTTAACAGCTATATCTGTTTGAATCTGTTATATCTAGAATTATCTGTCAAATATCTGTTTCACAGCTGTTGTGGCTTATTTGCAAATAACTGTCGTTTCTATTTGTTTAAGTATCTATCAATATATATATATTAAGTATAGGTAGGTAGTATAGGTAGGTATTCACACATAGAATATCAAGATAAATGGGTAATATGTATATCTGATTAAGAATATCTGGTCTCTGTGCAACTATTTCCTTCTAGTTCTAGTACTTCTAGTGTATAAACCGCAAACTAAGAATATACACACAAGCAGTGGATAATTCCAAGTATCTACCTAACACAACACTACCTTTTTGTAAAAAGTTGTTTATTTTCTATTTTCCTATTTCTTCTTTTATTGCAACTGATAAGACTTGGTGAATGTTTAAAGTTAAGTTATTTGAAAAAAATTGTTAAAGTGAGTGAGTAGAAAACGGTTGGATAGAGAAATTGCTGTTACCCAGGTAAAACACCTCCAAGCTGTGTGACCAAGGTAGGTCCAGTTGGTAGGTGGGGAATTTTTGGTAAATTGGTTGGCCAACCACGTAAAAGAGATGGGTAATTGGGTGCTCCGTCTGAAACAGGACCCTAAGGAGAGGGTTGCTGACCCCCCTGGTCAAACAGCAATACAATGGATGGAGCAAAATCATGGGAATTGGGTTACGGCACCCCTTGAAGGTACATCTTAAATCAATAGTTAATTCAAACATTACTATTTACTGAACTTTACAAAAATGTCATTTTGTGATTCAGCCTAGTTCAGAAATATTGACTTACACAATGAAAGAATAACATAGTATTAAAATTGCTCTATATAGTTTAATTAATATAAATGTATCCATTTAACCTTAACACCACAAATCATTAATTTGGACACAAAATGGAAAATGCGCCAACACACGTTCCTTAGGGCTGTGCATGGGGAGTGTATGCACCCACAGGAGCTTGCAATCTAAAGTGAGACACAAGCTGGTCAGGGCTGGGATTCAAAATAGTCCCTGGCATTTTAAGTACACAGAGGACCAAACTGCCCCCCCCAGGCCCACAGTCTTCCCCTTGCTGCTATAACTGCCCCTGCCCTTCTGGGAAGGTTCCCACTAGATGGTGGAACAGTGTTGCTGGGAGTTGCTCCCATTCAGCCACAAGAGCATTAGTGAGGTTGGGCAGTGATGTTGGGGGTCAGGCTCACAGTCGGGGTTCCATCCCACAGGGGTTCAGTTGGGTTGCCCCTCCCCTTGCTGCTATACCTGCCCCTGCCCTTCTGGGAAGGTTCCCACTAGATGGTGGAACAGTGTTGCTGGGAGTTGCTCCCATTCAGCCACAAGGGCATTAGTGAGGTTGGGCAGTGATGTTGGGGGTCAGGCTCACAGTCGGGGTTCCATCCCACAGGGGTTCAGTTGGGTTGCCCCTCCCCTTGCTGCTATAACTGCCCCTGCCCTTCTGGGAAGGTTCCCACTAGATGGTGGAACAGTGTTGCTGGGAGTTGCTCCCATTCAGCCACAAGAGCATTAGTGAGGTTGGGCAGTGATGTTGGGGGTCAGGCTCACAGTCGGGGTTCCATCCCACAGGGGTTCAGTTGGGTTGCCCCTCCCCTTGCTGCTATACCTGCCCCTGCCCTTCTGGGAAGGTTCCCACTAGATGGTGGAACAGTGTTGCTGGGAGTTGCTCCCATTCAGCCACAAGGGCATTAGTGAGGTTGGGCAGTGATGTTGGGGGTCAGGCTCACAGTCGGGGTTCCATCCCACAGGGGTTCAGTTGGGTTGCCCCTCCCCTTGCTGCTATAACTGCCCCTGCCCTTCTGGGAAGGTTCCCACTAGATGGTGGAACAATGTTGCTGGGAGTTGCTCCCATTCAGCCACAAGAGCATTAGTGAGGTTGGGCAGTGATGTTGGGGATCAGGCTCACAGTCGGGGTTCCATCCCACAGGGGTCAGTTGGGTTGCCCCTCCCCTTGCTGCTATAACTGCCCCTGCCCTTCTGGGAAGGTTCCCACTAGATGGTGGAACAGTGTTGCTGGGAGTTGCTCCCATTCAGCCACAAGGGCATTAGTGAGGTTGGGCAGTGATGTTGGGGGTCAGGCTCACAGTCAGGGTTCCATCCCACAGCGGTTCAGTTGGGTTGCCCCTCCCCTTGCTGCTATACCTGCCCCTGCCCTTCTGGGAAGGTTCCCACTAGATGTTGGAACAGTGTTGCTGGGAGTTGCTCCCATTCAGCCACAAGGGCATTAGTGAGGTTGGGCAGTGATGTTGGGGGTCAGGCTCACAGTCAGGGTTCCATCCCACAGGGGTTAAGTTGGGTTGCCCCTCCCCTTGCTGCTATAACTGCCCCTGCCCTTCTGGGAAGGTTCCCACTAGATGGTGGAACAGTGTTGCTGGGAGTTGCTCCCACTCAGCCACAAGAGCATTAGTGAGGTTGGGCAGTGATGTTGGGGGTCAGGCTCACAGTTGGGGTTCCATCCCACAGGGGGTCAGTTGGATTGCCCCTCCCCTTGCTGCTATAACTGCCCCTGCCCTTCTGGGAAGGTTCCCACTAGATGGTGGAACAGTGTTGCTGGGAGTTGCTCCCATTCAGCCACAAGAGCATTAGTGAGGTTGGGCAGTGATGTTGGGGGTTAGGCTCACAGTCGGGGTTCCATCCCACAGGGGTTCAGTTGGGTTGCCCCTCCCCTTGCTGCTATAACTGCCCCTACCCTTCTGGGAAGGTTCCCACTAGATGGTGGAACAGTGTTGCTGGGAGTTGCTCCCATTCAGCCACAAGAGCATTAGTGAGGTTGGGGATCAGGCTCACAGTCGGGGTTCCATCCCACAGGGGGTCAGTAGGGTGAAGGTCAGGGCTCTGTGCAGTCAGGTTTAATCCAAATAAAACAACATTAAAAAATAATCAGCCCCAAACACCCCCTGCCAAAAAGTATCAGCACAAACCCAACCCAACTGATAGACCAATAGTCAGATCCCTATGTGGACATGTGACCTACGCAGATATGGGTTATTCCATGCTGAATAGTTGAAGTTTGTGCAATTGTGTGAGTTTTATTGGCCAAAGGTGATACAGACAATGAGATTCCATTGGTGGGAAACAAAGTCACACTGAGATCTGTAATATAGAGTTTTATTGAAATGGTTTAAATAAGCTTTGTATATATTACTAGCAATCTGTCTGGTACCATTGTCCAAAAATAATAATAATACAAATGAAGGAAACGAATGGGCAGTGCATGGTTACAGGGAAAGAAACCACAGGAGGAGAAACATTATTTACACCACTTCAAAAAAAAAAAAAAAAATATGGGAAGTGACCTCTGGCCACACCCACAACAGGGCAAATATCATAAAGGGGGAAAACAAACCCAGGGGCTTCAAGCAGATACGAGGGATTGTCGCTGAGGCTCTACGTGGCTTTCTGATATCTTAAATATTTCAGCCAACCCAACCGGTGAGGTGCAGCGTTATATCAACTTGTATAAACGAGGCTCAAGCACAGCCCTTAAGAAATAAACCCACTAAATAGTCGGGCAGGTTGCCGAGGGGGGCGGGGTCAACATTCCTCTCGTCATGGGGAGCAGCCATCTTCCTATGAGGGATCAGTTTCAGAGTTACAGTCAATGAGAAGCCAGTCATGATAATGAACCCTACAACCAACGGCTGATGGTTTCTTTGGCGCTAGGGTGGGATGAGGCCACATTCACACTGCAAGGTGAAGTAGGAGGCCTAAGAGATGAGGAGATGCACAAGTACTGCCATTGGGGTGCAGAAGAACCAGGGAAAGGACGGGGGGATGGAGGGAGCACAGTCATGATGGTGTTAGGAAGGCATCGATGACCAATGGTTCCATGGGTTGGGATGGGGACAGTCAGCAGGCTCCATGCGGTGGTCATTGTTGGGTTTAGTGGTGGAAAATGTCTACTACAGTACATAGAGAAGCTTGGTTCCCAAGGGCGTCATTCATAATGCTCTGTATGTACCCATGGTGCCCACGTGATGTAGTGAGGGAGCTATGTGCTGGGAAATTTTTGCACTAAGGAGAAGTCCTCATTCATCCAGGTCATGATACACAGTATCTAGTAGAATAAAGTCTAAAACAACTGGACTTTTCAGAGTTTTTTCTTGAAAACGTGTGACTTCTCCAGTTGACTGAAGAAGCCAACTGAAGAAGCCACTCAGATGAGTTGTGAAACAATTTCAAGTTGTTTTGGACTTAATTCTACTAGATACTCAGTCATTTTAGTGCTGTTATGAGGTGAAACATTTGCTCAGGACCCACGTAACAGTGCTGTAGATATCAGAGAACATGGCCGTCTGGGCACAGAGTATCTAGGAAAGCAATTTAGTGTCCACCAAAAGTGTTCCTTAATGGGCTGGTCTTTCAGGAGTATCTAGGAGATCGTAGATCTCCACCAAATCTTACCCCTAATGGAACTACCCTCCCAGCCATTGTATAGGGACCCCATAGAACTACTGATAAGGGATGAGATAAGATGCAGTTGGGAGCAGAAACCAGGCACAATGAGCAGTTGTATTGATAATGATGATGAGAGGACGTACAGGATTGGATGGGAAGGGGCCAGGGAAATACAGGTGTATTGAGTTGTGTTAGTGTGAGACAGAGGTGGGTATTTATATGCCTGGGCTTGTGGGAGTGGCATTAAGTTTAAAGAACTCCTAAACCCCTTCAAATGGGACCCAAAACATTCCAAATGACCCCCCCATTAGAGCAGCTAGATCAGCACCCCCCCCCATTGCCACTAGTGCCTCCATTTGCCCTGTGCTCCGTGTTCCTGTAGTGCCCAGCCAATGATTGTGGGGCAATAAGTGATTTATTGGTGAAAAAAAGCAAAAAAATCTGTGCAGCGGAAGGTGATGCCCCTATGTGATTAAACTACTTGTGTTCTACATGATGCGGAAGGTGATGCCCCTATGTGATTAAACTACTTGTGTTCTACAAACCTGCAGGTAAGTACTCAATATCATGCATGTCTCTGGCTTGGCTGTGGGGGAGGAGGACGGGGGACATTCTTGTGTGAGTGAAACATACAAAATTTTTACTTTTTAGCAGCTATATACAAAGTCATAGGCATTTGCCCCCCCACTTGCTGCCCCAGAGCTGCCGTACACCCGGTGAAGCAGAAGAATGTTTCCCAGTAAGTGCTTATTGTTCACCCAAAGTGTCAGAAGAAGTGCGTAGGATACACCAGGCAGTGCATAAAGTGCTTTTATAGGGCCAATAGAGCAAGCAGCCAATGGCAGGCTCACACGCGTGGGGAAACACAGCCGGGCTTCCTTAGTGGCCAAGACTAGACGGACATAAAGTGCTTCATAAGAACGAGGAGGTTGCAGAATATGTAAGTTATTCATATTAAAGTGCTCATTTAGGTATAAAATACAAAAAGCCAAGAAAGAAGAGCGCCGTTGGGTTCAGTTTCTTGTTATAGGATAAAGATGATGTTATTAAAGAAGGATTGTCTCCCTAGGGTTGGGCCTTCTCATACGTGTTGGGTGGTGACTCCCTCTACTGATCCGAGAACCTCCCAAGAACAGTCCCCAAGCCCCAGACAATGGGAAATATTACCCAGGAGCCTCCTCACTCTATCTGTAAGGCCTGAGGAGCATCTGTCATTGCAGAGAGTCTACGGTGATTAAGGTGCATTTCCCTCCATGAACCTTTCTCTGTCTTTGGAACCACTGGTTTGAGCTTTCCCACAGTTTGGGGACAAGTGTCCTGCGATGGACACGGCTGCCCCCCCTACGATTGTGCTTCTGATTGAGGGCGGCGGGCAGGTTCCCCAGGCCTGGGCAACGCTTCTGATACAGCGAATCTCAGCAAAAACCAGACATGGACGAAGAACCGCGTACAACTACGTGTACAACTATGCGTCTGTGATACATCTGGATTAGTGGTGAGATGTCCACCTCCGGCCCCGAGGTCGGAGAACCATAGATGAAGGGATATTATTAGACTCCACTGAAAATACAGATTCAGCCTTTCCTTGAGCACCTCTGAGTTCTCTTACCAGCCATGATGTTCTTCCAAGATCCCCTTGGTCTACAACACAAGTCCCGTTTATGCTCCATCAGGGTAACATTGTGCCATATAAGAAAGTGGCCTTCTCTGTGGGAGCCCCACTGACCCCCCATCACCACTTGGGGTTGCTACAGGTTCCATTGAGGGCATCTTTCAGCAGAACGGCCCACAGTAGGACTATACAACTGTACTTGGCAACGTATACATTCCGACGCCTGCGAAATTTCGGATCAATCACCCAAACCGACGTTCATTTACTTAAATAATCAAGAGAACAAATAAATATAGAAAAATAGAATTTCCGAGATACTCTATACAGTAGTCATTTCTCATAGTAAAAACACAATATTTCGTAAAGACATCGTCACGGTATTGATCCTAACGGGCTTAAACGCCCCCCGTCGAAGCTGCTCGACCAAAGACAAAGTAAATGAATAATAAACAGGAGCCCTCCAGGTCTTTGTTCATCATATGGATGCATGTTCAGCCAATCAGTAGTTAGTATTGCAGTGAAACGCCGCTAGTTCTATGCTATAGGCGCGTGTCTTACGGGACTTGATGAGGTTCAAAGTGTGAGGAGTCAAAACAGAAAATGCTACTCATCAGGCAACATATCTATATGATTGGAACCCGTTCTAAATGGCTCCTCCTCCCTTGCCCACCGTGTAACAGTATTCACAGAAGACTACAGTATATTCCTTGGTGGGGTTCAATGTTGGCCCCTAGTAGCACAGAGGGATTTGTCCGTGACTCAAGGTGCCCATACACGTGAGGTTGCCAAGCGAGCTGATCTTCACCCAATATCTCCACCTACGGGTGCCCGATATTGGGGAACATGTAGGCTAATTCGATCGTTTGGCCCCATTATAATGACGGCAATGGGGCAGTCGGTTGGGGGACCGCATCAACGAGCCATTGCGATCCCCGATCCGACTAAATCTTTAAACCTGCCGGATCGGTATCTGGCCAATTTTAGGCCAGATATCGGTCAGGTATGGCCGTCGTTTCTGCCCCTCGGGCCAATAAGCTGCCGAATCATTGGTCCAAGGGACCGATATCGGCAGCTACAATCGGCCCATGTATAGCCACCTTTAAGGCCCCCATACATCTCGCCAAGCGAGCGGATATTCACCCGATATCCCCACCTACGGGGCCCTGGGGCCAAACGATCGATTTACATTGGCGTCAATGGGGCAGTCGGTTCGGGGACCGCATCAATGAGCCGACTGAATCTTTTAACCTGCCCGATTGATATCTGGCCAATTACAGGCCAGATATCGGTCGGGTATGGCCATCGTTTTTGCCCCTTGGGGGCGCCCCAAGGGACCGATATCGGCAGCTACAATCGACCCATGTATGGCCACCTTTAGACTTGTTTTAGTACTGGGAAAATGGTTTCTGCCACATGAAGAGCCATGGAAGGACCCCTTTGTGATGTTCACATGGGGGAAGGACCCTAACAGGCCCCCTCTGTCATTGGCCGAAAGACTGTCTACTCTCCGCCTGTGTGGCCAAGGTGGTCACAGATATGGCCGCTATGGCATAAGGCCATGTGTCACAAGCATAACCCTTCCAGGTGGCAGATCTTGGGTTCCGATTTGAACCCCCACAATGATCGTTTTAAGGTGTCAGTGACTGCGCAATGAAGACCCAAGATGGCTGCAAAGGGGGGGGGGGGCATGTTAATAAGATTAGCGATCACAGCAGCATATTTGTAAACAACCCTTATCTACATGGTCATGCTTTTTGCTGAGATAGTCACAAGCCCCAAAAGCCCCCGCCCCCTAGGTTTGTGCTTCGGGTATCTTCCTGCTGGGCCCTGGCCTCGGAGCACTGATCCTCGGCGCTGTGTTTATCAGCCCACGACTCGCCTCACAGTTCAAATTCTGATAGCGAGAAGAGTCGGGGGGAGTCCGACGGCAGACCGATATGAAGCTGAAGCCCCCGAGGCAGCAAGCCGGGCAGGTAACCGTTTCTTCATGGTCCAAAACAGAATTGGAGGAAGCATGGAGGGGGGCGGTACTGCCGCTTTCTCCCCCCTCACAACCCAAACCAGGCAAACTGTCCTCCCACAAGTTCCCTTCTAACGATCCCAGAGAACGAGGGTGGAGAGACCCAACCCACCCCAGCGGTTTGCTGCACACCACATTGTTGTTGTCCGAAAGCTTAAGTCTGTTATGGGCGACTGGCGGCTCCTGCTGCCACGTGCTGATGGGCGGAGACGGAGAGCGGGAAGACGAGGGAGTAGAAGATAAGGAAGATTGTGGAGGCGGCGAGGGTGCTATGATTGGCCCGTTGGACCTTAACCGTGATGGTCTCTGGCAGAAGGTGTTCTCTTCTGTGCTATCCGGGCTGCTGGAGCAGTCCATTGGTTCCCCCGTCTCAGGTAGGTCTACACAGGGGTCTTGTTGGGAGTGCCTGTTCAACTCCCCGGTTCTGTCCTGATGAGGTGGAGATCCATATTCAGGAGATGAAGTGCCACCAACCCACTTATGGTCTATCTCTGGTTTGACTAAGTTCTCACCTCCCCATACCTGGCCCATCCTCAAGGGGATCGGATCAACTGTAAACTGACCCCCATTACACGTCTCCTCCACGCACTCCACAGTTTTCCCATGAGCGCTCTCTAATGGAAGCTGCTCGTTTTGCCTTTCATGATCCCCAGACGTTACGCTTGCCCTTGAAAGCGACTGATCCTCCCCACACAAAAGGTCCATATCTCCATTTGAGTTCAGACTGCAGGAAGGGGTCGCTCCTACAGAATGCTGGGGGTCCTCTAACCTCCTATGTGGCTCCTGTGGGACACCATTGGCTTTTGGTCTGTTTGTATCGGTTTCCACTGAATTTGCAGAAATGAGTTTCCGGCCCTTTATGTTCCGTTTTTCGGATGCCCACTGGACCGGCCGCTGTAGAGGGGTCCCGGTAGTGCAAGGGCTCCCCTTACGGCCTATCTCAGGGGATGAAGGGAGGGACCTACAGCGCCGAGGTCTCGCTGTTGGCTCAGAGAAGTCACATTGAGCTTCCATGATTGGCTCGGGGGTAACCGGCGTGTTCATCTGGTAGGTTATCGGTGGGGGAAGTTCGAAGGTCAGAGAAATGACCGACTTGCTTGGGGTGTCAAACAGCTTTATGCGCCCGCCCTTCAGATCCTCTCGTTGGGAGAAGGGGTTGACCCGGGCCGGAGTGTCGCGCAGGAGGTCATCGTAAGGGTCCTGAGGCTGCGGTGAGAACATGTCTGATTGGCTGCGGGACAGGCGCTGATCCGATGGGGAGGGAGTATCCCAGGCTTGCTGCTGATTGGTTGAGTGCAACGTGCTTTGGCTTCCTCCTGAAACAAACAAAAACACTCTGAGCAATCAATGGCTCCATCTTTGCTAATGAACCAATCAGAACCAATAGAAATATACAAAGCAGAGACTACACAGAAAGAACTGCTCATTTGTATTAACTGCCCAATAAGCTGCTTATTCCAGAGGCTACTGGATCCTGCAAATGGCTCGTTATGGTCTCTCGATTTCTTCCAAAGTTCTTTGGATTTCCACTCCCTCTTTACTCGCAGCCCTAAGCCATCAATTCTATCTTCCTCGGTCAGTTGGAACCTTTCCCCACTAAATAAAACACTCACTGGTCGCCTCTATTCTGGGAGCCTCTATCCTTTCTCTCTAAAGCAATGGACCTCTTACCAACGAAAAGACTAGAACCCTACTGCTACTCCTACTGTAGATCTCTCAGCTGCTTGTGGCACTACTGATCCCCTCTCCTCCTCCAGTCCCTCCATCCTCTTGGCCTTTGTGTCACTGCCCCCTGCTGGTTCTCCTCTCAAATCTCTCATTCAGGGCACCATCTTCTCCCTCACTTCTATCTGTTGGGGTTCCTCAAGGCTCTGTCCTTATTATTCTCTCTCTATACTGCCCCCTGCTGATTCTCCTCTCAAATCTCTCATTCACGGCACCATCTTCTCCCTCACTTCTATCTGTTGGGGTTCCTCAAGGCTCCGTCCTTATTATTCTCTCTCTATACTGCCCCCTGCTGGTTCTCCTCTCAAATCTCTCATTCAGGGCACCATCTTCTCCCTCACTTCTATCTGTTGGGGTTCCTCAAGGTTCTGTCCTTATTATTCTTTCTATACTTCCCAACTGTGGCCAATTACACAGCACATGGATCCCAATTCCCCCCTATAATGACGATACTCAAATTTAATCACCAGCACAGGCACCCCAATAAAATATTCACTTGGTGCCCAGTATGAAGGGTCTGCGCCCCCCTACAAGCCCAATATTGAAACACTACTGGCACGACAGAGCCAGGGAGCGGGGAGACCCCATACATGTGCAGGGATACATATTTTGAATGGGAAATGGTTTAGGTCACTGAAACTGAATTGTTTTTGGATTGGTCCTTCTGCCCCTACTGGGAGGCCATTCCATGTATCTACCCCTTTCTCCAGACTGCAGCTTCTGTATAATCTCATTTTCCTCTCCACCTTTCAGCTTCACACTGTGCTCTCTTGCCCCTCATTAACTGAAACGTACCCCCCAAACTCGACCCATGTACAGTAGTTAATGGTCTCCGCCTCCCATCTCTCACCTGTACTGAGCGCGCCCGAGCCTCATACACTTATTCATACCCCTCAAAACCCCATCTCAAATTTGCCTCAAAGGGGTAAAATTCATTTGTGACTCAAAAAAGGCGAAAGAAACCGGCGCTCGTGACTGCCGGGCAGGTTGCACTAGGACATGTACCTGGAACAGATAATTATTTTGGCCAATGACACTCACCGTTCCTGGGGCTTATTGTCTCATCCTCCAGGCTATTAGCTGATCGGAGTGGCGGAATCACTTTCTTCCTGTCCATGTTGTCTAACAAGGCCTCCAGCCATTGGCTCACCTCGCTGAAGGAAGGCCGGGCCTCCGGGGACATCTGACGGGGACAGGGACATAATACTATAAGGTGGGGCTACAGAGGCACTTTATCAGGGGCAGCTGAACACTAACGATGTTGACAGCTTGGGAGAGTGAGAGTGCAAACTATCCCGACGGCCTGGGAGTGAAGGAGTTAATCATGTTTCGTAATAATGAAACACGGGAACCGCTGCAGAACATGTGACAGTTGCGTAGCCATGAGGTGTAACTTCCCCTTTGTGGTTGTCGGGGAGAGTTGTGCAGTTGTGCGGTTGCGCTGCACAGTGAGGGGGGAAACTCATCTGCACCAATATTTCCTCTGCGCAAACATAATAGGGACCCCCCTTACTTCCTGCAACTCCTCAGCACTGGGGGGAACACTGAGCAACTCCCCTGATTCCTCACTGACTCCCCCTGCTATAAACCCCACCTACCAGGCCCCGACTGGCAATCTGTGGGTACTGGGAATGCCGGGGGGGGGGGGGGCAGTTTGTGCCTGTTGGTACTGGGAATCCCAGGGCCTATTTTGAATCCCAGTCCAGACCTGCCACCTACCCAGCTACAGACCCCACCTACCCAGCTACAGACCCCACCTACCCAGCTAAAGACCCCACCTACCCAGCTACAGACCTGCCACCTACCCAGCTACAGACCCCACCTACCCAGCTACAGACCCCACCTACCCTGCTACAGACCCCATCTACCCAGCTAAAGACCCCTCCTACCCAGCTACAGACCTGCCACCTACCCTGCTACAGACCTGCCACCTACCCTGCTACAGACCCCACCTACCCAGCTACAGACCCCACCTACCCTGCTACAGACCCCACCTACCCTGCTACAGACCCCACCCACCCTGCTACAGACCCCACCTACCCTGCTACAGACCCCACCTACCCAGCTACAGACCCCACCTACCCTGCTACAGACCCCACCTACCCAGCTACAGACCTGCCACCTACCCAGCTACAGACCTGCCACCTACCCTGCTACAGACCCCACCCACCCTGCTACAGACCCCACCTACCCTGCTACAGACCCCACCTACCCAGCTACAGACCCCACCTACCCTGCTACAGACCCCACCTACCCAGCTACAGACCCCACCTACCCTGCTACAGACCCCACCTACCCAGCTACAGACCTGCCACCTACCCAGCTACAGACCTGCCACCTACCCTGCTACAGACCCCACCCACCCTTCTACAGACCCCACCCACCCTGCTACAGACCCCACCCACCCTGCTGCAGACCCCACCTACCCTGCTACAGACCCCACCTACCCTGCTACAGACCCCACCTACCCTGCTACAGACCCCACCCACCCTTCTACAGACCCCACCCACCCTGCTACAGATCCCACCCACCCTGCTGCAGACCCCACCCACCCTGCTACAGACCCCACCCACCCTGCTACAGACCCCACCCACCCTGCTACAGACCCCACCTACCCAGCTGCAGACTCCACCTACCCTGCAACAATGAAACGCTAACTGCAGGAAGGCCGAAGGGCAGTCCACCGGCACCAGCTCCCGAAAAGCCTTAATGTCCAACCCGAAATTCTGTGGTTGGGGGAAATAAAGAACATAGAACACGACAGTAGCCAATGGGTGAGAAGGGGTTAAACATAGGGAGATTCAGAAGAGCAAAACATATTAATGTCACGTGTACCCTGAGTACCACAATAGCACATACGTGTGTGTATACAGTGGTGTGAAAAACTATTTGCCCCCTTCCTGATTTCTTATTCTTTTGCATGTTTGTCACACAAAATGTTTCTGATCATCAAACACATGTAACTATTAGTCAAAGATAACACAAGTAAACACAAAATGCAGTTTTTAAATGAGGGTTTTTATTATTTAGGGAGAAAAAAAATCCAAACCTACATGGCCCTGTGTGAAAAAGTAATTGCCCCCTGAACCTAATAACTGGTTGGGCCACCCTTAGCAGCAATAACTGCAATCAAGCGTTTGCGATAACTTGCAACGAGTCTTTTACAGCGCTCTGGAGGAATTTTGGCCCACTCATCTTTGCAGAATTGTTGTAATTCAGCTTTATTTGAGGGTTTTCTAGCATGAACCGCCTTTTTAAGGTCATGCCACAACATCTCAATAGGATTCAGGTCAGGACTCTGACTAGGCCACTCCAAAGTCTTCATTTTGTTTTTCTTCAGCCATTCAGAGGTGGATTTGCTGGTGTGATTTGGGTCATTGTCCTGCTGCAGCACCCAAGATCGCTTCAGCTTGAGTTGCCGAACAGATGGCCGGACATTCTCCTTCAGGATTTTTTGGTAGACAGTAGAATTCATGGTTCCATCTATCACAGCAAGCCTTCCAGGTCCTGAAGCAGCAAAACAACCCCAGACCATCACACTACCACCACCATATTTTACTGTTGGTATGATGTTCTTTTTCTGAAATGCTGTGTTACTTTTACGCCAGATGTAACGGGACACGCACCTTCCAAAAAGTTCAACTTTTGTCTCGTCGGTCCACAAGGTATTTTCCCAAAAGTCTTGGCAATCATTGAGATGTTTTTTAGCAAAATTGAGACTAGCCATAATGTTCTTTTTGCTTAAAAGTGGTTTGCACCTTGGAAATCTGCCATGCAGGCCGTTTTTGCCCAGTCTCTTTCTTATGGTGGAGTCGGGAACACTGACCTTAATTGAGGCAAGTGAGGCCTGCAGTTCTTTAGATGTTGTCCTGGGGTCTTTTGTGGCCTCTCGGATGAGTTGTCTCTGCGCTCTTGGGGTCATTTTGGTCGGCCGGCCACTCCTGGGAAGGTTCACCACTGTTCCATGTTTTTGCCATTTGTGGATAATGGCTCTCACTGTGGTTCGCTGGAGTCCCAAAGCTTTAGAAATGGCTTTATAACCTTTACCAGACTGATAGATCTCAATTACTTTTGTTCTCATTTGTTCCTGAATTTCTTTGGATCTTGGCATGATGTGTAGCTTTTGAGGTGCTTTTGGGCTACTTCTCTGTGTCAGGTAGCTCCTATTTAAGTGATTTCTTGATTGAAACAGGTGTGGCAGTAATCAGGCCTGGGGGGGACTACAGAAATTGAAAATTGAAATTGATAAACCACAGTTAAGTTATTTTTTAACAAGGGGGGCAATCACTTTTTCACACAGGGCCATGTAGATTTGGAGTTTTTTTCTCCCTTAATAACGTAAACCTTCATTTAAAAACTGCATTTTGTGTTCAATTATGTTATCTTTGACTAATAGTTAATGGTTTTTGATGAGCAGAAACATTTAAGTGTGACAAACATGCAAAAGAATAAGAAATCAGGAAGGGGGCAAATAGTTTTTCACACCACTGTATATATGTATATGTGCCTCATACAAGCAGCACTCAGTGCCCGGGGGGGGGGGGGGGGGGACAAGGATTTATTTCCCTAAAAATCTCCATTCTTAGAATATTCCCGTAAGGGACAGGGGTACAGATTATACCCAATCAGAAGCTGAGCAGTGAGATATGAAGGTGCCATGCAGGGGGGGGGGGGGGTCTCGGCCCTAAGGTACAGTAACCTTGTCCCTCAGGGGGGCCCCCCACCCAGAGACAACTGAAGGGAAGGGCCCCACTTACCTCAGTGCGGGGCAGATAATCCGGGTCGGCTGGAATCCGCGCGATCAGCTCACACAGAATGATCCCAAATGCAAAGACGTCTGCCTGGGGGGGGGGGGCGAAAGGGGGGTCAGACTCCCAATGTCACACAGTGGGACACACAACTATATATAGTTACACAATATGGGGGGGTATGTACACCAGGCACACAGGGCACAGTATGGGGGGTATATACACCAGGCACACAGGGCACAGTATGGGGGGTATATACACCAGGCACACAGGGCACAGTATGGGGGGTATATACACCAGGCACACAGGGCACAGTATGGGGGGGTATATACACCCGGCACACAAGGCACAGTATGGGGGGTATATACACCAGGCACACAAGGCACAGTATGGGGGGTATATACACCAGGCACACAGGGCACAGTATGGGGGGGTATATACACCAGGCACACAGGGCACAGTATGGGGGGGTATATACACCAGGCACACAGGGCACAGTATGGGGGGGTATATACACCAGGCACACAAGGCACAGTATGGGGGGTATATACACCAGGCACACAGGGCACAGTATGGGGGGGTATATACACCAGGCACACAGGGCACAGTATGGGGGGTATATACACCAGGCACACAGGGCACAGTATGGGGGGGTATATACACCAGGCACACAAGGCACAGTATGGGGGGTATATACACCAGGCACACAGGGCACAGTATGGGGGGGTATATACACCAGGCACACAGGGCACAGTATGGGGGGGTATATACACCAGGCACACAGGGCACAGTATGGGGGGGTATATACACCAGGCACACAGGGCACAGTATGGGGGGGTATATACAGTGGAGGAAATAATGATTTGACCCCTCACTGATTTTGTAAGTTTGTCCAATGACAAAGAAATGAAAAGTCTCAGAACAGTATCATTTCAATGGTAGGTGTAACAGTGGCAGATAGCACATCAAAAGGAAAATGGAAAAAATAACTTTAAATAAAAGATAGCAACTGATTTGCATTTCATTGAGTGAAATAAGTTTTTGAACCCTCTAACAAAAAAAGACTTAATACTTAGTGGAAAAGCCCTTGTTTGCAAGCACAGAGGCCAAACGTTTCTTGTAATTGATGAGCAAGTTTGCGCACATTTTAGTAGGAATGTTGGTCCCACTCCTCTTTGCAGATCATCTCTAAATCCCTAAGGTTTCTGTCTCTGTGCAACTCTGAGCTTGAGCTCCCTCCATAGGTTTTCTATTGGATTAAGGTCCGGAGACTGACTAGGCCACTCCATGACCTTAATGTGCTTCTTCTTGAGCCACTCCTTTGTTGCCTTTGCTGTATGTTTTGGGTCATTGTCGTGCTGGAACACCCATCCACGACCCATTTTCAGTTTCCTGGCAGAGGGAAGGAGGTTGTCGTTCAGGATTTCACGATACATGGCTCCGTCCATTTTCCCGTTAATGCGAATAAGTTGTCCTGTGCCCTTAGCAGAAAAACACCCCCAAAGCAAAATGTTTCCACCCCCATGCTTGACGGTGGGGACGGTGTTTTGGGGGTCATAGGCAGCATTTTTCTTCCTCCAAACACAGCGAGTTGAGTTAATGCCAAAGAGCTCTATTTTGGTCTCATCAGACCACAGCACCTTCTCCCAGTCACTCACAGAATCATTCAGGTGTTCATTGGCAAACTTCAGGCCTGCACATGTGCCTTCTTGAGCAGGGGGACCTTGCGAGCCCTGCAGGATTTTAATCCATTGCGGTGTAATGTGTTTCCAATGGTTTTCTTGGTGACTGTGGTCCCTGCTAATTTGAGGTCAGTAACTAACTCCTCCCGTGTAGTTCTAGGATGCTTTTTCACCTTTCTCTGAATCATTGACACCCCACGAGGTGAGATCTTGCGTGGAGCCCCAGAGCGAGGTCGATTGATGGTCATTTTGTGCTCCTTCCATTTTCCAACAATCGCACCAACAGTTGTCACCTTCTCTCTCAGCTTCTTGCTAATGGTTTTGTAGCCCATTCCAGCCTTGTGCAGGTCTACAATTTTGTCTCTGACATCCTTGGGCAGCTCTTTGGTCTTTCCCATGTTGGAGAGTTTGGAGTCTGCTTGATTGATTGATTCTGTGGACAGGTGTCTTTTATACAGGTGACTAGTTAAGACAGGTGCCTTAATGAGGTTGACTAATTGAGTAGAAGTGTCTAACCACTCTGTGGGAGCCAGAACTCTTAATGGTTGGTAGGGGTTCAAAAACTTATTTCACTCAATGAAATGCAAATCAGTTGCTATCTTTTATTTAAAGTTATTTTTTCCATTTTCCTTTTGATGTGCTATCTGCCACTGTTACACCTACCATTGAAATGATACTGTTCTGAGACTTTTCATTTCTTTGTCATTGGACAAACTTACAAAATCAGTGAGGGGTCAAATAATTATTTCCTCCACTGTATATACACCAGGCACACAGTATGGGGGGGGGTATATACACCAGGCACACAGGGCACAGTATGGGGGGGGGTATATACACCAGGCACACAGGGCACAGTATGGGGGGGGGTATATACACCAGGCACACAGGGCACAGTATGGGGGGGTATATACACTAGGCACACAGGGCACAGTATGGGGGGTATATACACCAGGCACACAGGGCACAGTATGGGGGGGGTATATACACCAGGCACACAGGGCACAGTATGGGGGTATATACACCAGGCACACAGGGCACAGTATGGGGGTATATACACCAGGCACACAGGGCACAGTATGGGAGGGTATATATACTAGGCACACAGGGCACAGTATGGGGGGGTATATACACTAGGCACACAGGGCACAGTATGGGAGGGTATATACACCAGGCACACAGGGCACAGTATGGGAGGGTATATATACTAGGCACACAGGGCACAGTATGGGGGGGTATATACACTAGGCACACAGGGCACAGTATGGGGGGGTATATACACCAGGCACACAGGGCACAGTATGGGAGGGTATATACACTAGGCACACAGGGCACAGTATGGGAGGGTATATACACCAGGCACACAGGGCACAGTATGGGAGGGTATATACACCAGGCACACAGGGCACAGTATGGGAGGGTATATACACTAGGCACACAGGGCACAGTATGGGAGGGTATATACACCAGGCACACAGTATGGGGGGGTATATACACCAGGCACACAGGGCACAGTATGGGGGGGGTATATACACCAGGCACACAGGGCACAGTATGGGGGGTATATACACCAGGCACACAGGGCACAGTATGGGGGGGTATATACACCAGGCACACAGGGCACAGTATGGGGGGGTATATACACCAGGCACACAGGGCACAGTATGGGGGGTATATACACCAGGCACACAGGGCACAGTATGGGGGGGTATATACACCAGGCACACAGGGCACAGTATGGGGGGGTATATACACCAGGCACACAGGGCACAGTATGGGGGTATATACACCAGGCACACAGGGCACAGTATGGGGGGGGTATATACACCAGGCACACAGGGCACAGTATGGGGGTATATACACCAGGCACACAGGGCACAGTATGGGGGTATATACACCAGGCACACAGGGCACAGTATGGGGGGGTATATACACCAGGCACACAGGGCACAGTATGGGGGTATATACACCAGGCACACAGGGCACAGTATGGGGGGGTATATACACCAGGCACACAGGGCACAGTATGGGGGTATATACACCAGGCACACAGGGCACAGTATGGGGGGTATATACACCAGGCACACAGGGCACAGTATGGGGGGTATATACACCAGACACACAGGGCACAGTATGGGGGGTATATACACCAGGCACACAGGGCACAGTATGGGAGGGTATATATACTAGGCACACAGGGCACAGTATGGGGGGGTATATACACTAGGCACACAGGGCACAGTATGGGAGGGTATATACACCAGGCACACAGGGCACAGTATGGGAGGGTATATATACTAGGCACACAGGGCACAGTATGGGGGGGTATATACACTAGGCACACAGGGCACAGTATGGGGGTATATACACCAGGCACACAGGGCACAGTATGGGGGGGGTATATACACCAGGCACACAGGGCACAGTATGGGGGGTATATACACCAGGCACACAGGGCACAGTATGGGGGGGTATATACACCAGGCACACAGGGCACAGTATGGGGGGGTATATACACCAGGCACACAGGGCACAGTATGGGGGGTATATACACCAGGCACACAGGGCACAGTATGGGGGGGTATATACACCAGGCCACAGGGCACAGTATGGGGGGTATATACACCAGGCACACAGGGCACAGTATGGGGGGGTATATACACCAGGCACACAGGGCACAGTATGGGGGGGTATATACACCAGGCACACAGGGCACAGTATGGGGGGTATATACACCAGGCACACAGGGCACAGTATGGGAGGGTATATACACCAGGCACACAGGGCACAGTATGGAGGGGTATATACACCAGGCACACAGGGCACAGTATGGGGGGGGTATATACACCAGGCACACAGGGCACAGTATGGGGGGTATATACACCAGGCACACAGGGCACAGTAATGGGGGGGTATATACACTAGGCACACAGGGCACAGTATGGGGGGTATATACACCAGGCACACAGGGCACAGTATGGGGGGTATATACACCAGGCACACAGGGCACAGTATGGGGGGTATATACACTAGGCACACAGGGCACAGTATGGGGGGGTATATACACCAGGCACACAGGGCACAGTATGGGGGGTATATACACCAGGCACACAGGGCACAGTATGGGGGGTATATACACCAGGCACACAGGGCACAGTATGGGGGGTATATACACCAGGCACACAGGGCACAGTATGGGGGGTATATACACCAGGCACACAGGGCACAGTATGGGGGGTATATACACCAGGCACACAGGGCACAGTATGGGGGGGGTATATACACCAGGCACACAGGGCACAGTATGGGGGGGTATATACACTAGGCACACAGGGCACAGTATGGGGGGGTATATACACCAGGCACACAGGGCACAGTATGGGGGGTATATACACTAGGCACACAGGGCACAGTATGGGGGGTATATACACTAGGCACACAGGGCACAGTATGGGGGTATATACACTAGGCACACAGGGCACAGTATGGGGGGTATATACACTAGGCACACAGGGCACAGTATGGGGGGTATATACACTAGGCACACAGGGCACAGTATGGGGGGGTATATACACCAGGCACACAGGGCACAGTATGGAGGGGTATATACACCAGGCACACAGGGCACAGTATGGGGGGTATATACACTAGGCACACAGGGCACAGTATGGGGGGTATATACACCAGGCACACAGGGCACAGTATGGGGGGTATATACACCAGGCACACAGGGCACAGTATGGGGGGTATATACACTAGGCACACAGGGCACAGTATGGGGGGGTATATACACTAGGCACACAGGGCACAGTATGGGGGGTATATACACCAGGCACACAGGGCACAGTATGGGGGTATATACACCAGGCACACAGGGCACAGTATGGGGGGTATATACACCAGGCACACAGGGCACAGTATGGGGGGTATATACACCAGGCACACAGGGCACAGTATGGGGGGTATATACACCAGGCACACAGGGCACAGTATGGGGGGTATATACACCAGGCACACAGGGCACAGTATGGGGGGGGTATATACACCAGGCACACAGGGCACAGTATGGGGGGGTATATACACTAGGCACACAGGGCACAGTATGGGGGGGTATATACACCAGGCACACAGGGCACAGTATGGGGGGTATATACACTAGGCACACAGGGCACAGTATGGGGGGGTATATACACTAGGCACACAGGGCACAGTATGGGGGGTATATACACTAGGCACACAGGGCACAGTATGGGGGGTATATACACTAGGCACACAGGGCACAGTATGGGGGGTATATACACTAGGCACACAGGGCACAGTATGGGGGGGTATATACACTAGGCACACAGGGCACAGTATGGGGGGTATATACACTAGGCACACAGGGCACAGTATGGGGGGGGTATATACACTAGGCACACAGGGCACAGTATGGGGGGGTATATACACTAGGCACACAGGGCACAGTATGGGAGGGTATATACACCAGGCACACAGGGCACAGTATGGGGGGTATATACACCAGGCACACAGGGCACAGTATGGGGGGGTATATACACCAGGCACACAGGGCACAGTATGGGAGGGTATATACACTAGGCACACAGGGCACAGTATGGGGGGGTATATACACCAGGCACACAGGGCACAGTATGGGGGGTATATACACCAGGCACACAGGGCACAGTATGGGGGGGTATATACACCAGGCACACAGGGCACAGTATGGGGGGTATATACACCAGGCACACAGGGCACAGTATGGGGGGGTATATACACCAGGCACACAGGGCACAGTATGGGGGGTATATACACCAGGCACACAGGGCACAGTATGGGGGGTATATACACTAGGCACACAGGGCACAGTATGGGGGGGTATATACACCAGGCACACAGGGCACAGTATGGGGGGTATATACACTAGGCACACAGGGCACAGTATGGGGGGGTATATACACCAGGCACACAGGGCACAGTATGGGGGGTATATACACCAGGCACAGGCACAGTATGGGGGGGGTATATACACCAGGCACACAGGGCACAGTATGGGGGGGTATATACACCAGGCACACAGGGCACAGTATGGGGGGTATATACACCAGGCACACAGGGCACAGTATGGGGGGGGTATATACACCAGGCACACAGTATGGGGGGTATATACACCAGGCACACAGGGCACAGTATGGGGGGGTATATACACCAGGCACACAGGGCACAGTATGGGGGGGTATATACACCAGGCACACAGGGCACAGTATGGGGGGTATATACACCAGGCACACAGGGCACAGTATGGCGGGTATATACACCAGGCACACAGGGCACAGTATGGGGGGGTATATACACTAGGCACACAGGGCACAGTATGGGGGGTATATACACCAGGCACACAGGGCACAGTATGGGGGGTATATACACCAGCACACAGGGCACAGTATGGGGGGTATATACACCAGGCACACAGGGCACAGTATGGGGGGGGTATATACACCAGGCACACAGGGCACAGTATGGGGGGGTATATACACCAGGCACACAGGGCACAGTATGGGGGGGTATATACACCAGGCACACAGGGCACAGTATGGGGGGTATATACACCAGGCACACAGGGCACAGTATGGGGGGTATATACACCAGGCACACAGGGCACAGTATGGGGGGGGTATATACACCAGGCACACAGGGCACAGTATGGGGGGGTATATACACCAGGCACACAGGGCACAGTATGGGGGGGTATATACACCAGGCACACAGGGCACAGTATGGGGGGTATATACACCAGGCACACAGGGCACAGTATGGGGGTATATACACTAGGCACACAGGGCACAGTATGGGGGGGTATATACACCAGGCACACAGGGCACAGTATGGGGGGTATATACACCAGACACACAGGGCACAGTATGGGGGGGGTATATACACCAGGCACACAGGGCACAGTATGGGGGGGGTATATACACCAGGCACACAGGGCACAGTATGGGGGTATATACACCAGGCACACAGGGCACAGTATGGGGGGGTATATACACCAGGCACACAGGGCACAGTATGGGGGGTATATACACCAGACACACAGGGCACAGTATGGGGGGGGTATATACACCAGGCACACAGGGCACAGTATGGGGGGTATATACACCAGGCACACAGGGCACAGTATGGGGGGGTATATACACCAGGCACACAGGGCACAGTATGGGGGGTATATACACCAGGCACACAGGGCACAGTATGGGGGGGTATATACACCAGGCACACAGGGCACAGTATGGGGGGTATATACACCAGGCACACAGGGCACAGTATGGGGGGTATATACACCAGGCACACAGGGCACAGTATGGGGGGGTATATACACCAGGCACACAGGGCACAGTATGGGGGGTATATACACCAGGCACACAGGGCACAGTATGGGGGGTATATACACTAGGCACACAGGGCACAGTATGGGGGGTATATACACCAGGCACACAGGGCACATTGGGGGTATATACACCAGGCACACAGGGCACAGTATGGGGGGGGGGGTATATACACCAGGCACACAGGGCACATTGGGGGTATATACACCAGGCACACAGGGCACAGTATGGGGGGGGTATATACACCAGGCACACAGGGCACATTGGGGGTATATACACCAGGCACACAGGGCACAGTATGGGGGGGGGGGTATATACACCAGGCACACAGGGCACAGTATGGGGGGGGGTATATACAGCAGGCACACAGGGCACAGTATGGGGGGGGTATATACACCAGGCACACAGGGCACAGTATGGGGGGGGGTATATACACTAGGCACACAGGGCACAGTATGGGGGGGGTATATACACTAGGCACACAGGGCACAGTATGGGGGGGTATATACACTAGGCACACAGGGCACAGTATGGGGGGGGGTATATACACCAGGCACACAGGGCACAGTATGGGGGGGGGTATATACACCAGGCACACAGGGCACAGTATGGGGGGGGGGTATATACACCAGGCACACAGGGCACAGTATGGGGGGGGGTATATACACCAGGCACACAGTATGGGGGGGGGTATATACACCAGGCACACAGTATGGGGGGGTATATACACCAGGCACACAGGGCACAGTATGGGGGGGGGTATATACACCAGGCACACAGGGCACAGTATGGGGGGGGGTATATACACCAGGCACACAGTATGGGGGGGTATATACACTAGGCACACAGGGCACAGTATGGGGGGGTATATACACCAGGCACACAGGGCACAGTATGGGGGGGGGGGGTATATACACCAGGCACACAGTATGGGGGGTATATACACCAGGCACACAGGGCACAGTATGGGGGGTATATACACCAGGCACACAGGGCACAGTATGGGGGGGTATATACACCAGGCACACAGGGCACAGTATGGGGGGGGTATATACACCAGGCACACAGGGCACAGTATGGGGGGGTATATACACTAGGCACACAGGGCACAGTATGGGGGGGGGTATATACACCAGGCACACAGGGCACAGTATGGGGGGTATATACACCAGGCACACAGTATGGGGGGTATATACACTAGGCACACAGGGCACAGTATGGGGGGGGGGGGTATATACACCAGGCACACAGTATGGGGGGGTATATACACTAGGCACACAGGGCACAGTATGGGGGGGGTATATACACCAGGCACACAGGGCACAGTATAGGGGGTATATACACCAGGCACACAGGGCACAGTATGGGGGGGGGGGTATATACACCAGGCACACAGGGCACAGTATGGGGGGGTATATACACCAGGCACACAGGGCACAGTATGGGGGGGGGTATATACACCAGGCACACAGGGCACAGTATGGGGGGGGGGGGGGGGGTATATACACCAGGCACACAGGGCACAGTATGGGGGGGGTATATACACCAGGCACACAGGGCACAGTATGGGGGGGGGGTATATACACCAGGCACACAGGGCACAGTATGGGGGGGGTATATACACCAGGCACACAGGGCACATTGGGGGTATATACACCAGGCACACAGGGCACATTGGGGGTATATACACCAGGCACACAGGGCACATTGGGGGTATATACACCAGGCACACAGGGCACAGTATGGGGGGGGTATATACACCAGGCACACAGGGCACAGTATGGGGGTATATACACCAGGCATACAGGGCACAGTATGGGGGGTATATACACCAGGCACACAGGGCACAGTATGGGGGGGTATATACACCAGGCACACAGGGCACAGTATGGGGGGTATATACACCAGGCACACAGGGCACAGTATGGGGGGTATATACACCAGGCACACAGGGCACAGTATGGGGGGTATATACACTAGGCACACAGGGCACAGTATGGGGGGTATATACACTAGGCACACAGGGCACAGTATGGGGGGTATATACACCAGGCACACAGGGCACAGTATGGGGGGTATATACACTAGGCACACAGGGCACAGTATGGGGGGTATATACACCAGGCACACAGGGCACAGTATGGGGGGGTATATACACCAGGCACACAGGGCACAGTATGGGGGGGTATATACACCAGGCACACAGGGCACAGTATGGGGGGGTATATACACCAGGCACACAGGGCACAGTATGGGGGGGTATATACACCAGGCACACAGGGCACAGTATGGGGGGGTATATACACCAGGCACACAGGGCACAGTATGGGGGGGTATATACACCAGGCACACAGGGCACAGTATGGGGGGGGGTATATACACCAGGCACACAGGGCACAGTATGGGGGGTATATACACCAGGCACACAGGGCACAGTATGGGGGGTATATACACCAGGCACACAGGGCACAGTATGGGGGGTATATACACCAGGCACACAGGGCACAGTATGGGGGGTATATACACCAGGCACACAGGGCACATTGGGGGTATATACACCAGGCACACAGGGCACAGTATGGGGGGGTATATACACCAGGCACACAGGGCACAGTATGGGAGGGTATATACACCAGGCACACAGGGCACAGTATGGGGGGGTATATACACCAGGCACACAGGGCACAGTATGGGGGGGTATATACACCAGGCACACAGGGCACATTGGGGGTATATACACCAGGCACACAGGGCACAGTATGGGGGGGTATATACACCAGGCACACAGGGCACAGTATGGGGGGGGTATATACACCAGGCACACAGGGCACAGTATGGGGGGGTATATACACCAGGCACACAGGGCACAGTATGGGGGGGTATATACACCAGGCACACAGGGCACAGTATGGGGGGGGTATATACACCAGGCACACAGGGCACAGTATGGGGGGGGTATATACACCAGGCACACAGGGCACAGTATGGGGGGGTATATACACCAGGCACACAGGGCACATTGGGGGTATATAATATACACCAGGCACACAGGGCAGATTGGGGGGTATACACCAGGCACACAGGGCACAGTATGGGGGGTATACACCAGGCACACAGGGCACAGTATGGGGGGTATAAACACCAGGCACACAGGGCACAGTATGGGGGGGTATATACACCAGGCACACAGGGCACAGTATGGGGGGGTATATACACCAGGCACACAGGGCACAGTATGGGGGGTATATACACCAGGCACACAGGGCACAGTATGGGGGGTATATACACAGGCACACAGGGCACAGTATGGGGGGTATATACACCAGGCACACAGGGCACATTGGGGGTATATACACCAGGCACACAGGGCACATTGGGGGTATATACACCAGGCACACAGGGCACAGTATGGGGGGGTATATACACCAGGCACACAGGGCACAGTATGGGGGGTATATACACCAGGCACACAGGGCACATTGGGGGTATATAATATACACCAGGCACACAGGGCACATTGGGGGTATATAATATACACCAGGCACACAGGGCACAGTATGGGGGGGGTATATACACCAGGCACACAGGGCACAGTATGGGGGGTATATACACCAGGCACACAGGGCACAGTATGGGGGGTATATACACCAGGCACACAGGGCACAGTATGGGGGGGTATATACACCAGGCAAACAGGGCACAGTATGGGGGGTATATACACCAGGCACACAGGGCACCTTGGGGGGTATATACACCAGGCACACAGGGCACAGTATGGGGGGTATATACACCAGGCACACAGGGCACAGTATGGGGGGTATATACACCAGGCACACAGGGCACAATATGGGGGGTATATACACCAGGCACACAGGGCACAGTATGGGGGGTATATACACCAGGCACACAGGGCACAGTATGGGGGGGTATATACACCAGGCACACAGGGCACAGTATGGGGGGTATATACACCAGGCACACAGGGCACAGTATGGGGGGTATATACACCAGGCACACAGGGCACAGTATGGGGGGTATATACACCAGGCACACAGGGCACCTTGGGGGGTATATACACCAGGCACACAGGGCACAGTATGGGGGTATATACACCAGGCACACAGGGCACAGTATGGGGGGTATATACACTAGGCACACAGGGCACAGTATGGGGGGTATATACACCAGGCACACAGGGCACAGTATGGGGGGGTATATACACCAGGCACACAGGGCACAGTATGGGGGGTATATACACCAGGCACACAGGGCACAGTATGGGGGGTATATACACCAGGCACACAGGGCACAGTATGGGGGGTATATACACTAGGCACACAGGGCACAGTATGGGGGTATATACACCAGGCACACAGGGCACAGTATGGGGGGTATATACACCAGGCACACAGGGCACAGTATGGGGGGTATATACACCAGGCACACAGGGCACAGTATGGGGGGGTATATACACCAGGCACACAGGGCACAGTATGGGGGGTATATACACCAGGCACACAGGGCACAGTATGGGGGGTATATACACCAGGCACACCAGGGCACAGTAATGGGGGGTATATACACCAGGCACACAGGGCACAGTATGGGGGGTATATACACCAGGCACACAGGGCAACAGTATGGGGGGGGGGTATATACACCAGGCACACAGGGCACAGTATGGGGGGGTATATACACCAGGCACACAGGGCACAGTATGGGGGGTATATACACCAGGCACACATTGGGGGTATATGGGCACAGCCACCTTTTCGTTGTACACCTCCCCACGAAGAACCTCCGGCGCCATCCAATAAGGGGAACCGACCACTGACAGGGGCTCAGTTTGGCTGGAAGGAGAGAGAAGCAGAGAAAGGTGAGTGGGGGGCACAGAGAATACAATGGGGGGTACGTGGGGGACACTAAGGGCAGGGGTAGAACCATGGGAGCTGCCATAGGGGGAATTTATTTGCAGTTCCCTTGCACCACAGGATCCTATTGGCTGTTACTCCTGGCACTGACCTGTACCCGCCCCTAACACTGGGTTACTATGGCACGCAGGCTGCGGGGAGTTACGGGGAGTGATCGCTGCTCTGTCCCCCCCCGCCCTTAGATAACAAGCTGATAATGAGGGGGTCAGTTTGTGCCGCCATAACTGCCACCGGAACCAGCACCGGTACCTGCCTGGGCTCACACACCCGTCACTAAGGTCCCAGTGCAGGAAGGGGCATATAATGGGCATCTATAGGGTCCAATTGGGAAATAAGGGCACGAGACTTCACCTGTGATCCGGAATCTTCTCTGCCAAACCGAAATCTCCGACAACAACCGTGTATCCGCTCTCCTCACAGCGCACCAGGCAGTTCTATGGGCAGAGAGGGGGCACGGGTACATTAGGGCAGTGAGTGGCACAGGGATGTATGGGCAGAGGGGGGGCACGGGTACATTAGGGCAGTGAATGGCACAGGGATGTATGGGCAGAGAGGGGGCACGGGTACATTAGGGCAGTGAGTGGCACAGGGATGTATGGGCAGAGAGGGGGCACGGGTACATTAGGGCAGTGAGTGGCACAGGGATGTATGGACAGAGAGGGGGCACGGGTACATTAGGGCAGTGAGTGGCACAGGGATGTATGGGCAGAGGGAGGGCACGGGTACATTAGGGCAGTGAGTGGCACAGGGATGTATGGGCAGAGAGGGGGCACGGGTACATTAGGGCAGTGAGTGGCACAGGGATGTATGGGCAGAGAGGGGGCACGGGTACATTAGGGCAGTGGGTGGCACAGGGATGTATGGGCAGAGAGGGGGCACGGGTACATTAGGGCAGTGAGTGGCACAGGGATGTATGGGCAGAGGGGGGGCACGGGTACATTAGGGCAGTGGGTGGCACAGGGATGTATGGGCAGAGGGAGGGCACGGGTGCATTAGGGCAGTGAGTGGCACAGGGATGTATGGGCAGAGAGGGGGCACAGGTACATTAGGGCAGTGAGTGGCACAGGGATGTATGGGCAGAGGGGGGGCACGGGTACATTAGGGCAGTGGGTGGCACAGGGATGTATGGGCAGAGGGGGGGCACGGGTACATTAGGGCAGTGGGTGGCACAGGGATGTATGGGCAGAGAGGGGGCACGGGTGCATTAGGGCAGTGAGTGGCACAGGGATGTATGGGCAGAGGGGGGGGCACAGGTACATTAGGGCAGTGGGTGGCACAGGGATGTATGGGCAGAGGGGGGGCACGGGTACATTAGGGCAGTGAGTGGCACAGGGATGTATGGGTAGAGGGAGGGCACGGGTACATTAGGGGCAGTGAGTGGCACAGGGATGTATGGGCAGAGAGGGGGCACGGGTGCATTAGGGCAGTGAGTGGCACAGGGATGTATGGGCAGAGGGAGGGCACGGGTACATTAGGGCAGTGAGAGGCACAGGGATGTATGGGCAGAGGGAGGGCATGGGTACATTAGGGCAGTGAGAGGCACAGGGATGTATGGGCAGAGGGAGGGCACGGGTACATTAGGGCAGTGAGTGGCACAGGGATGTATGGGCAGAGGGAGGGCACGGGTACATTAGGGCAGTGAGAGGCACAGGGATGTATGGGCAGAGGGAGGGCACGGGTACATTAGGGCAGTGAGTGGCACAGGGATGTATGGGCAGAGGGGGGGCACGGGTACATTAGGGCAGTGAGTGGCACAGGGATGTATGGGCAGAGGGGGGGCACGGGTACATTAGGGCAGTGAGTGGCACAGGGATGTATGGGCAGAGGGGGGCACGGGTACATTAGGGCAGTGAGTGGCACAGGGATGTATGGGCAGAGAGGGGGCACGGGTACATTAGGGCAGTGAGTGGCACAGGGATGTATGGGCAGAGGGGGGGCACGGGTACATTAGGGCAGTGGGTGGCACAGGGATGTATGGGCAGAGAGGGGGCACGGGTACATTAGGGCAGTGGGTGGCACAGGGATGTATGGGCAGAGAGGGGGCACGGGTACATTAGGGCAGTGGGTGGCACAGGGATGTATGGGCAGAGAGGGGCACGGGTAAATTAGAGTAGTGAGTGGCACAGGGATGTATGGGCAGAGGGGGGCACATTAGGGCAGTGAGCGGCACAGGGATGTATGGGCAGAGGGGGGCACATTAGGGCAGTGGGTGGCACAGGGATGTATGGGCAGAGAGGGGCACGGGTAAATTAGAGCAGTGAGTGGCACAGGGATGTATGGGCAGAGGGGGGGCACGGGCACATTAGGGCAGTGGGTGGCACAGGGATGTATGGGCAGAGGGGGGCACATTAGGGCAGTGGGTGGCACAGGGATGTATGGGCAGAGGGGGGGCACATTAGGGCAGTGAGTGGCACAGGGATGTATGGGCAGAGGGGGGGCACATTAGGGCAGTGGGTGGCACAGGGATGTATGGGCAGAGGGGGGGCACATTAGGGCAGTGGGTGGCACAGGGATGTATGGGCAGAGGGGGGCACATTAGGGCAGTGAGAGGCACAGGGATGTATGGGCAGAGGGGGGCACATTAGGGCAGTGAGAGGCACAGGGATGTATGGGCAGAGGGGGGGCACATTAGGGCAGTGGGTGGCACAGGGATGTATGGGCAGAGGGGGGCACATTAGGGCAGTGAGAGGCACAGGGATGTATGGGCAGAGGGGGGGCACATTAGGGCAGTGGGTGGCACAGGGATGTATGGGCAGAGGGGGGCACATTAGGGCAGTGAGTGGCACAGGGATGTATGGGCAGAGAGGGGCACGGGTACATTAGGGCAGTGAGTGGCACAGGGATGTATGGGCAGAGGGGGGCACATTAGGGCAGTGGGTGGCACAGGGATGTATGGGCAGAGGGGGGGCACATTAGGGCAGTGGGTGGCACAGGGCAGCGGGTACGGGATACGTCTCTGTACCTTGGAGGTGAGGTCTCGGTGGAAGACGCCCTTGGAGTGGAGGTAGCGGAGGCCGCGGGCAATATCCAGACTCAGCTTCACCCTCTCCCCCCAGCCCAGCGGCTCGGGGCTCTGTAGGAGCTGCTCCAGGTTCCCCCCATTAATGTACTGAAAGGCAAAGACACCGACTGAGATGAACCAATCAAATACCTCCCATTCCCTCTCTGGGCTCTGATTGGCCCTTCATGTTCTATAAAAAGGGCCAATAACATATTGTGATGTGGGGTCTATTTCCTGCTATTGTCCCGGAACATTAAGCTGACACTCTAATTGAACAGCCTGTGCCCAACTCACTGTTATAGGGAACCAGAGACCCCCCCCCCCCCATTACACACAAAGCTGATTCCTGGGGTCACATTCATGGGGTATCTACTGTTTATACTGCCCCAAATCATTAACTCTCTGTAGGAAGTATCAGGTCAGTGTGATATAAACAATATCCGTACATACAGTGCCCCCCCCGACACTGCCAGTCATGCCCACTTACCTCTGTGAGAGCGTGGAGCTGCCCCTGCTGCACACAGACCCCCATAAACCTTGGGAGAGAAGGAACATCATTAGCGCAGAGAATCCAGGGGGAGACACTAGGGGGGGCACAGGAGACAGTACCAGTGAGTGACACTAGGGGGGCACAGGAGACAGTACCAGTGAGTGACACTAGGGGGGCACAGGAGACAGTACCAGTGAGTGACACTAGGGGGGGCACAGGAGACAGTACCAGTGAGTGACACTAGGGGGGGCACAGGAGACAGTACCAGTGAGTGACACTAGGGGGGGCACAGGAGACAGTACCAGTGAGTGACACTAGGGGGGGGGGCACAGGAGACAGTACCAGTGAGTGACACTAGGGGGGGGGGCACAGGAGACAGTACCAGTGAGTGACACTAGGGGGGGCACAGGAGACAGTACCAGTGAGTGACACTAGGGGGAGCACAGGAGACAGTACCAGTGAGTGACACTAGGGGGGGCACAGGAGACAGTACCAGTGAGTGACACTAGGGGGGGCACAAGAGGCAGTACCAGTGAGTGACACTAGGGGGGGCACAGGAGACAGTACCAGTGAGTGACACTAGCGGGGGCACAGGAGACAGTACCAGTGAGTGACACTAGGGGGGGCACAGGAGACAGTACCAGTGAGTGACACTAGGGGGGGCACAGGAGACAGTACCAGTGAGTGACACTAGGGGGGGCACAAGAGGCAGTACCAGTGAGTGACACTAGGGGGGGCACAGGAGACAGTACCAGTGAGTGACACTAGGGGGGGCACAGGAGACAGTACCAGTGAGTGACACTAGGGGGGGCACAGGAGACAGTACCAGTGAGTGACACTAGGAGGGCACAGGAGACAGTACCAGTGAGTGACACTAGGGGGGCACAGGAGACAGTACCAGTGAGTGACACTGGGGGGGGGGGGGGCACAGGAGACAGTACCAGTGAGTGACACTAGGGGGGGCACAGGAGACAGTACCAGTGAGTGACACTAGGGGGGGCACAGGAGACAGTACCAGTGAGTGACACTAGGGGGGGCACAGGAGACAGTACCAGTGAGTGACACTAGGGGGGGCACAGGAGACAGTACCAGTGAGTGACACTAGGGGGGGCACAGGAGACAGTTACCAGTGAGTGACACTAGGGGGGGCACAGGAGACAGTTACCAGTGAGTGACACTAGGGGGGGGGGCACAGGAGACAGTACCAGTGAGTGACACTAGGGGGGGCACAGGAGACAGTACCAGTGAGTGACACTAGGGGGGGCACAGGAGACAGTTACCAGTGAGTGACACTAGGGGGGGGGCACAGGAGACAGTACCAGTGAGTGGCACTAGGGGGGGGGGCACAGGAGACAGTACCAGTGAGTGACATTAGGGGGGGGCACAGGAGACAGTACCAGTGAGTGACACTAGGGGGGGGGCACAGGAGACAGTACCAGTGAGTGACACTAGGGGGGGGCACAGGAGACAGTACCAGTGAGTGACACTAGGGGGGGCACAGGAGACAGTACCAGTGAGTGACACTAGGGGGGGCACAGGAGACAGTACCAGTGAGTGACACTAGGGGGGGCACAGGAGACAGTACCAGTGAGTGACACTAGGGGGGGGCACAGGAGACAGTACCAGTGAGTGACACTAGGGGGGGCACAGGAGACAGTACCAGTGAGTGACATTAGGGGGGGGCACAGGAGACAGTACCAGTGAGTGACACTAGGGGGGGCACAGGAGACAGTACCAGTGAGTGACACTAGGGGGGGCACAGGAGACAGTACCAGTGAGTGACACTAGGGGGGGCACAGGAGACAGTACCAGTGAGTGACACTAGGGGGGGCACAGGAGACAGTACCAGTGAGTGACACTAGGGGGGGGCACAGGAGACAGTACCAGTGAGTGACACTAGGGGGGGCACAGGAGACAGTACCAGTGAGTGACACTAGGGGGGCACAGGAGACAGTACCAGTGAGTGACACTAGGGGGGGCACAGGAGACAGTACCAGTGAGTGACACTAGGGGGGGCACAGGAGACAGTACCAGTGAGTGACACTAGGGGGGCACAGGAGACAGTACCAGTGAGTGACACTAGGGGGCACAGGAGACAGTACCAGTGAGTGACACTAGGGGGGGCACAGGAGACAGTACCAGTGAGTGACATTAGGGGGGGGCACAGGAGACAGTACCAGTGAGTGACACTAGGGGGGGCACAGGAGACAGTACCAGTGAGTGACACTAGGGGGGCACAGGAGACAGTACCAGTGAGTGACACTAGGGGGCACAGGAGACAGTACCAGTGAGTGACACTAGGGGGCACAGGAGACAGTACCAGTGAGTGACACTAGGGGGGGCACAGGAGACAGTACCAGTGAGTGACATTAGGGGGGGGGCACAGGAGACAGTACCAGTGAGTGACACTAGGGGGGGCACAGGAGACAGTACCAGTGAGTGACACTAGGGGGGGCACAGGAGACAGTACCAGTGAGTGACACTAGGGGGGGCACAGGAGACAGTACCAGTGAGTGACACTAGGGGGAGGCAGAGGGACAGAAGTACAATATTACTATAATATTATTCCAATATTTTGCCATATATATATATATATATATAAGGGGGTGTCACATGACCTACCGCAGGATGTTGGGGTGACAGAGTCGGTTCATGAGTTGCACCTCCCTCAGCATATTTGCCCGATTGCTCATCATCTTGTTCATTTTCAGTACCATGATCTGCCCGGATTGGCGGTGGCGCACCTACGGGCACAAGGTCAGGCATTTTATTACAGCAACTTCTACTTACCCTGGGAGAGACTGCGCCCCCTAGGGCTTGGGTAGGGCAAACAGCTAGGGGTAAATAGGGAGGGGTTACAGGTACAGAGGGAGGGAGCAGAACTAACACAACTGAATCCCGGCCAATCAAAAAGCACACACAGTCCAACCCCAGGAGAGAGGGTGGGGGGGCGTTATGCACCAGGGTGGGACAGCTATGAGCTCATACTGGGAATATACTGGGAATATACTGGGAATATACTGGGAATAACGGCCCCCACCCCATCATCTCATTGCCTCTCTCAGTGCCAACGGTCACTGGCTGACACTGCGATGTGGAACAGAGACAGACAGACACACAGACAGAAATACAGACACACAGAGACACAGACAGAAATACAGACACACAGACAGAGACACAGACAGACAGAGACAGACACACAGACAGAAATACAGACACACAGAGAGAGACACACAGAGACAGACACACAGACAGAAATACAGACACACAGACAGAGACACAGACAGAAATACAGACACACAGAGAGAGACACACAGACAGAAATACAGACACACAGACAGAGACAGACACACAGACAGAAAGACAGACAGAGACACAGACACACAGACAGAGATACAGACAGACAGAGACAGACAGACACATAGACAGAGACACAGACAGACAGACAGAGACAGACACACAGACAGAGACACAGACAGACAGACACAGACACACAGACAGAGACAGACACACAGACAGAGACAGACACACAGACAGACAGAGACAGACACACAGACAGACAGACACACAGACAGAGACAGACACACAGACAGACAGAGACACAGACAGAGACAGACACACAGACAGACAGAGACACGGACACACAGACAGAGACACAGACAGACAGAGACAGACACACAGACAGAGACAGACACACAGACAGACAGAGACAGACACACAGACAGACAGACACACAGACAGAGACAGACACACAGACAGACAGAGACACAGACAGAGACAGACACACAGACAGACAGAGACACGGACACACAGACAGAGACACAGACAGACAGAGACAGACACACAGACAGAGACACAGACAGAAATACAGAATCACAGACAGAGACAGACACACAGACAGACACACTGACAGAGACAGACACACAGACAGAGACACAGACAGAAATACAGAATCACAGACAGAGACAGACACACAGACAGACACACTGACAGAGACAGACACACAGACAGAGACACAGACAGAAAGACAGACAGAGACACAGACACACAGACAGAGATACAGACAGACAGACAGACACATAGACAGAGACACAGACAGACAGAGACAGACACACAGACAGAGACACAGACAGACAGACAGACACAGACACACAGACAGACAGAGACAGACACACAGACAGAGACACAGACAGACAGAGACAGACACACAGACAGAGACACAGACACACAGACAGAGACAGACACACAGACAGACAGAGACACACAGACAGAGACACAGAGACAGACAGAGACACAGACAGACAGAGACAGACACACAGACACAGAGACAGACATACAGACAGAGACACAGAAAGAAAGACAGAGACAGACACACAGACAGAGACACAGACAGACAGACAGAGACAGACACACAGACAGACAGACAGAGACTGACACACAGACAGAGACACAGACAGACAGAGACAGACACACAGACAGACAGACAGACAGAGACACAGACAGACAGACAGACAGAGATTGACACACAGACAGACACAGACAGACAGAGACAGACACACAGACAGACAGAGACTGACACACAGACAGAGACACAGACACACAGACAGAGACACAGACAGACAGACAGAGACAGACACACAGACAGAGACACAGACAGACAGACAGAGACTGACACACAGACAGAGACACAGACAGACAGACAGAGACAGACACACAGACAGACAGAGACACAGACAGTCAGTCAGCTCAGGGCCAATGACGCTCACAGTGCCCCGCTGGGAGTTGCACCCCCTGCACCCTTCTCTATGGAACATTCCCAGTGTCGGTGCTTCCTGCAGTGCAACAACTCCCTGTATCTATTCTTATTGGTGCTGTTTCTCTTATCCAATCAGGGCTTGATTTTTCATTGCACCAATAAGGGCCAATGAGAGCTTGATTTCCTTACTCCCAACTGCCCCAATCAGGGCTTTCCTTACCTCACCAATCAGGGGTCATGTCAATATATATAGTGTTTGTCAGGTTTCAAACTTAACGGTTATCTGGTTGCTAAAGCTCATTACCCTAGCAACCAGGTAGCAGAACTAAAGCTGAACCGAAGCACACAGCGTAACCCCCCTATAACGCTGGGGGTTACAGTACGGGGGGGGGGCGTTCCCTCTCCCTATATCTCTATATATAACGCTGGGGGTTACAGTACGGGGGGGGGCGTTCCCTCTCCCTATATCTCTATATATAACACTGGGGGTTACAGTACGGGGGGGGCGTTCCCTCTCCCTATATCTCTATATATAACGCTGGGGTTACAGTACGGGGGGGGGGCGTTCCCTCTCCCTATATCTCTATATATAACGCTGGGGGTTACAGTACGGGGGGGGCGTTCCCTCTCCCTATATCTCTATATATAACGCTGGGGGTTACAGTACGGGGGGGGGGCGTTCCCTCTCCCTATATCTCTATATATAACGCTGGGGGTTACAGTACGGGGGGGGCCGTTCCCTCTCCCTATATCTCTATATATAACGCTGGGGGTTACAGTACGGGGGGGGGTGTTCCCTCTCCCTATATCTCTATATATAACGCTGGGGGTTACAGTACGGGGGGGGCGTTCCCTCTCCCTATATCTCTATATATAACACTGGGGGTTACAGTACGGGGGGGCGTTCCCTCTCCCTATATCTCTATATATAACGCTGGGGGTTACAGTACGGGGGGGGGGTGTTCCCTCTCCCTATATCTCTATATATAACGCTGGGGGTTACAGTACGGGGGGGGGTGTTCCCTCTCCCTATATCTCTATATATAACGCTGGGGGTTACAGTACGGGGGGGGGTGTTCCCTCTCCCTATATCTCTATATATAACGCTGGGGGTTACAGTACGGGGGGGGGGTGTTCCCTCTCCCTATATCTCTATATATAACGCTGGGGTTACAGTACGGGGGGGGGGTGTTCCCTCTCCCTATATCTCTATATATAACGCTGGGGGTTACAGTACGGGGGGGGCGTTCCCTCTCCCTATATCTCTATATATAACGCTGGGGTTACAGTACGGGGGGGGGCGTTCCCTCTCCCTATATCTCTATATATAACACTGGGGGTTACAGTACGGGGGGCGTTCCCTCTCCCTATATCTCTATATATAACACTGGGGGTTACAGTACGGGGGGCGTTCCCTCTCCCTATATCTCTATATATAACACTGGGGGTTACAGTACGGGGGGGGTGTTCCCTCTCCCTATATCTCTATATATAACACTGGGGGTTCCAGTACGGGGGGGCCGTTCCCTCTCCCTATATCTCTATATATAACACTGGGGGTTACAGTACGGGGGGGGCGTTCCCTCTCCCTATATCTCTATATATAACGCTGGGGGTTACAGTACGGGGGGGGCGTTCCCTCTCCCTATATCTCTATATATAACGCTGGGGGTTACAGTACGGGGGGGTGTTCCCTCTCCCTATATCTCTATATATAACGCTGGGGTTACAGTACAGGGGGGGTGTTCCCTCTCCCTATATCTCTATATATAACGCTGGGGGTTACAGTACGGGGGGGGGCGTTCCCTCTCCCTATATCTCTATATATAACGCTGGGGGTTACAGTACGGGGGGGGGGCGTTCCCTCTCCCTATATCTCTATATATAACGCTGGGGGTTACGGTACGGGGGGGCCGTTCCCTCTCCCTATATCTCTATATATAACGCTGGGAGTTACAGTACGGGGGGGGGGGGGCGTTCCCTCTCCCTATATCTCTATATATAACGCTGGGGGTTACAGTACGGGGGGGGGGCGTTCCCTCTCCCTATATCTCTATATATAACGCTGGGGGTTACAGTACGGGGGGGGCGTTCCCTCTCCCTATATCTCTATATATAACGCTGGGGGTTACAGTACGGGGGGGGTGTTCCCTCTCCCTATATCTCTATATATAACGCTGGGGGTTACAGTACGGGGGGGCCGTTCCCTCTCCCTATATCTCTATATATAACGCTGGGAGTTACAGTACGGGGGGGCCGTTCCCTCTCCCTATATCTCTATATATAACGCTGGGAGTTACAGTACGGGGGGGGCGTTCCCTCTCCCTATATCTCTATATATAACGCTGGGAGTTACAGTACGGGGGGGCCGTTCCCTCTCCCTATATCTCTATATATAACGCTGGGAGTTACAGTACGGGGGGGGCGTTCCCTCTCCCTATATCTCTATATATAACGCTGGGGTTACAGTACGGGGGGGCGTTCCCTCTCCCTATATCTCTATATATAACGCTGGGGGTTACAGTACGGGGGGGCCGTTCCCTCTCCCTATATCTCTATATATAACGCTGGGAGTTACAGTACGGGGGGGGGGCGTTCCCTCTCCCTATATCTCTATATATAACGCTGGGGGTTACAGTACGGGGGGGGGGGCGTTCCCTCTCCCTATATCTCTATATATAACGCTGGGGGTTACAGTACGGGGGGGGGCGTTCCCTCTCCCTATATCTCTATATATAACGCTGGGGGTTACAGTACGGGGGGGGGGCGTTCCCTCTCCCTATATCTCTATATATAACGCTGGGGGTTACAGTACGGGGGGGGCATTCCCTCTCCCTATATCTCTATATATAACGCTGGGGGTTACAGTACGGGGGGGGGGCGTTCCCTCTCCCTATATCTCTATATATAACGCTGGGGGTTACAGTACGGGGGGTGAAGCTCCGCCCACAGGGTATTTAGTGGTTTTTGCCCCTGGTTAGTTGCAGTTTCCCACAGTTGGTTCTACGCACAATAACCCTTTATTCGCCTCCCGGGATCCAAGAGAAAGAGAAACAAGTAAACGCCCAAATGAGGCCCCGCCCTGTTCCGCGCTCATTCCTAGCAGCGAGGAGCGTAGTTTGCCTTTAATTGCTCCCATTGTAACCATGACAACAGATCCCACCCCGGGGCCCTCGGCCTCCAACAAACACAACTCACTCGTAATATTATTATCTTTTCATTATGTGCGATGGGTGTGGCGCTACACGCGTGTGTATGTGGGGGGGGGGGGCGGGTGTGACCTGCGGGGCCATTACTCATTCACTTTCTGCTTTTTAACCCCCAAATATTCTCCACTAACCGAATAATAGGGGGACAATGTAATGGGGGTCAGTATCTGCCCCTTCAACTAACCCATAGCAACCAACCAGCAGTGACTCTATTGGTCTAATGCACATGGAACTGTCAACCAAACACATGATCAGTTGCAGTCACTTACTGGGCTGGATCCGGCCAATCAGAACCAGAGGCAGTTCATTGTGACCTTGAGCAACTACCCCACACCCAGACTGATAAGGGTAATAGAGGGGGTAAGTTATGGGGAAAGGCTGGCCCAGTTGGGATTGGTTACACTGGGGAAGGGGCAGTTAAGGGGGGGTCACTATATATAAATATATAAGGGGGGCAGTAATGAAATAGAGAAAGTACAGGAAGAGCGACTAAGCTGATAAAGGGAATGGGCTCAGTTATGGGGAAAGGCTGGCCCAGTTGGGATTGGTTACACTGGGGGGGGGGGGGGCAGTTAAGGGGGGGGGTCACTATATATAAATATATAAGGGGGGGCAGTAATGAAATAGAGAAAGTACAGGGAAGAGTGACTAAGCTGATAAAGGGAATGGGCTCAGTTATGGGGAAAGGCTGGCCCAGTTGGGATTGGTTACACTGGGGGGGGGCAGTTAAGGGGGGTCACTATATATAAATATATAAGGGGGGGGCAGTAATGAAATAGAGAAAGTACAGGGAAGAGCGACTAAGCTGATAAAGGGAATGGGCTCAGTTATGGGGAAAGGCTGGCCCAGTTGGGATTGGTTACACTGGGGAAGGGGCAGTTAAGGGGGGGTCACTATATATAAATATATAAGGGGGGGCAGTAATGAAATAGAGAAAGTACAGGGAAGAGCGACTAAGCTGATAAAGGGAATGGGCTCAGTTATGGGAAAGGCTGGCCCAGTTGGGATTGGTTACACTGGGGGGGGGGGGGGCAGTTAAGGGGGGGGTCACTATATATAAATATATAAGGGGGGGCAGTAATGAAATAGAGAAAGTACAGGGAAGAGCGACTAAGCTGATAAAGGGAATGGGCTCAGTTATGGGGAAAGGCTGGCCCAGTTGGGATTGGTTACACTGGGGGGGGGGGCAGTTAAGGGGGGGGGGGGTCACTATATATAAATATATAAGGGGGGGGTCACTATATATAAATATATAAGGGGGGGCAGTAATGAAATAGAGAAAGTACAGGGAAGAGCGACTAAGCTGATAAAGGGAATGGGCTCAGTTATGGGGAAAGGCTGGCCCAGTTGGGATTGGTTACACTGGGGGGGGGGGGGGCAGTTAAGGGGGGGGTCACTATATATAAATATATAAGGGGGGGCAGTAATGAAATAGAGAAAGTACAGGGAAGAGCGACTAAGCTGATAAAGGGAATGGGCTCAGTTATGGGGAAAGGCTGGCCCAGTTGGGATTGGTTACACTGGGGAAGGGGGGGCAGTTAAGGGGGGGGGCACTATATATAAATATATAAGGGGGGGCAGTAATGAAATAGAGTATATGTTTAACTGTATAGTTGCCAGTAGATCCTTTCTAGAAGGGGGCACCCCCATTAGCTCACATTTGATTGGTTTGCTGCTCTTGAGTTGGAATCCCCCCCCCTTCCCATAATTCTTAGATTTGTGGGAGGTCCTTATGTGGGGGGGGGGGGGGTATATAGGAATAAGCTCCGGGGCAGAACAAACAAGCGGATCTGCTTTACGGAACACAAACAGGACAGGCAGTCGGGCGCTGAGCATGCTGGGATATGCACCCAAGCACTTACCCCTTTGTGGGTGGATGAAGTTTGGGAGTCACATTGGGGAATTCCCACCCCCGGGGCCCCCAGTCAGTATCAGGTTCATTCCAACCCACAAGCAATGGGACCCGGGGCCCCCAACCCAGAACTGACAGGCATCAATAATGGGGTGCGCTTATGGGGTGACCCTGGGGGTTACATCGGTCAGTAGGGCGCAACTGCCCCAGAGTCATAGGCGCCCGGTTCCGTGTTGCCCCTGTGCCAATCTCCTGCAGGGCCCGAAGGCATCGGAACTGGCAAACAACTAACTGTGCCAACAGATAAGCTCCTCCCCCTCAGCAAATCTACCCAGCAGCCCCAGTGCCCCCGTGGGAGGGGTAAGTGCCCCCATGGGAGGGGTAAGTGCCCCCGTGGGAGGGGTTAGTGCCCCCGTGGGAGGGGTAAGTGCCCCCGTGGGAGGGGTAGGTGCCCCCGTGGGAGGGGTAGGTGCCCCCGTGGGAGGGGTAAGTGCCCCCGTGGGAGGGGTTAGTGCAACACAATAGCTACAAACACACATTTCCAGGAGTCTCCTCTTATTAACCCATTCAATCCCAGCACACTCCCAATACAGCCAGTGGCGCCTTTCAGTTTACATTGTGCAAAGAGAAATTCCATAGGGATTAACCCTAAATATACAGATTCAAAAGAAAGTGTAATATCCGGGCCATGTGCTATATACAGTTTGGGGGCCCCGTGCTATATACAGTATGGGGGGGCCTGTGCTATATACAGTATGGGGGCCCCGGGCTATATACAGTATGGGGGCCCTGGGCTATATACAGTATGGGGGCCCTGTGCTATATACAGTATGGGGGCCCCGGGCTATATACAGTATGGGGGCCCCAGGCTATATACAGTATGGGGGCCCTGGGCTATATACAGTATGGGGGCCCTGTGCTATATACAGTATGGGGGCCCTGGGCTATATACAGTATGGGGGCCCCGGGCTATATACAGTATGGGGGCCCCGGGCTATATACAGTATGGGGGCCCCGGGCTATATACAGTATGGGGGCCCCGTGCTATATACAGTATGGGGGCCCCGGGCTATATACAGTATAGGGGCCCCGGGCTATATACAGTATGGGTGCCCTGGGCTATATACAGTATGGGGGCCCTGGGCTATATACAGTATGGGGGCCCTGGGCTATATACAGTATGGGGGCCCTGTGCTATATACAGTATGGGGGCCCTGTGCTATATACAGCATGGGGCCCTGTGCTATATACAGTATGGGGGCCCTGTGCTATATACAGTATGGGGGGGCCTGGGCTATATACAGTATGGGGGCCCTGTGCTATATACAGTATGGGGGGGCCTGTGCTATATACAGTATGGGGGCCCTGGGCTATATACAGTATGGGGGCCCTGGGCTATATACAGTATGGGGGGGTCCTCGGGCCCTGTGCTATATACAGTATGGGGGGGTCCTCGGGCCCTGTGCTATATACAGTATGGGGGGGTACTCGGGCCCTGTGCTATATACAGTATGGGGGGGTACTCGGGCCCTGGGCTATATACAGTTTGGGGGTGTAACGATACAGAACAAACAGCACATGGGGGCCCCAGTATCGGAGGCAGGGCGGCGGCGCCACACACGGGCAACTGATAAGCAGTGAATAGTAGGGGTGTCGCAGTAGAAGAGTGATTGCTGGGAGGACAATGCTACTGGGTTATTTATTAATTCCCAGGGGGGGGGCCGAGCCCAGGGACTCGCTGTTCTCTGACCAACCTGTGCCAACTCCTTCCCTGGGAACCGCCTGATACTCACATTGTTATTTACCCACCCCGGTGCCCGTCAGGCAGGGAAATGTGGCAGACTAAACATCACATGCTCAGCGAGTCAGTCAGCTGAAAAAAAATAGGGTACATATGGGGTTCCCTGCCTATTAGCTCCCTGTCAGTAACGTGTTACAGAATATAGGGTACATGTCTCACTGACACCTGATTCCCTGCCTATTAGCTCCCTGTCAGTAACGTGTTACAGAATATAGGGTACATGTCTCACTGACACCTGATTCCCTGCCTATTAGCTCCCTCTCAGTAACGTGTTACAGAATATAGGGTACATGTCTCACTTACACCTGATTCCCTGCCTATTAGCTCCCTGTCAGTAACGTGTTACAAATATAGGGTACATGTCTCACTTACACCTGATTCCCTGCCTATTAGCTCCCTGTCAGTAACGTGTTACAGAATATAGGGTACATGTCTCACTTACACCTGATTCCCTGCCTATTAGCTCCCTCTCAGTAACGTGTTACAGAATATAGGGTACATGTCTCACTGACACCTGATTCCCTACTTATTAGCTCCCTGTCAGTAACGTGTTACAGAATATAGGGTACATGTCTCACTTACACCTGATTCCCTACCTATTAGCTCCCTGTCAGTAACGTGTTACAGAATATAGGGTACATGTCTCACTTACACCTGATTCCCTACCTATTAGCTCCCTCTCAGTAACGTGTTACAGAATATAGGGTACATGTCTCACTGACACCTGATTCCCTGCCTATTAGCTCCCTGTCAGTAACGTGTTACAGAATATAGGGTACATGTCTCACTGACACCTGATTCCCTGCCTATTAGCTCCCTGTCAGTAACGTGTTACAAATATAGGGTACATGTCTCACTGACACCTGATTCCCTGCCTATTAGCTCCCTGTCAGTAACGTGTTACAGAATATAGGGTACATGTCTCACTTACACCTGATTCCCTGCCTATTAGCTCCCTCTCAGTAACGTGTTACAGAATATAGGGTACATGTCTCACTGACACCTGATTCCCTACTTATTAGCTCCCTGTCAGTAACGTGTTACAGAATATAGGGTACATGTCTCACTTACACCTGATTCCCTACCTATTAGCTCCCTGTCAGTAACGTGTTACAGAATATAGGGTACATGTCTCACTTACACCTGATTCCCTACCTATTAGCTCCCTCTCAGTAACGTGTTACAGAATATAGGGTACATGTCTCACTGACACCTGATTCCCTACTTATTAGCTCCCTGTCAGTAACGTGTTACAGAATATAGGGTACATGTCTCACTTACACCTGATTCCCTGCCTATTAGCTCCCTGTCAGTAACGTGTTACAGAATATAGGGTACATGTCTCACTGACACCTGATTCCCTGCCTATTAGCTCCCTCTCAGTAACGTGTTACAGAATATAGGGTACATGTCTCACTGACACCTGATTCCCTACTTATTAGCTCCCTGTCAGTAACGTGTTACAGAATATAGGGTACATGTCTCACTTACACCTGATTCCCTACCTATTAGCTCCCTGTCAGTAACGTGTTACAGAATATAGGGTACATGTCTCACTTACACCTGATTCCCTACCTATTAGCTCCCTGTCAGTAACGTGTTACAGAATATAGGGTACATGTCTCACTTACACCTGATTCCCTGCCTATTAGCTCCCTGTCAGTAACATGTTACAGAATATAGGGTACATGTCTCACTTACACCTGATTCCCTGCCTATTAGCTCCCTGTCAGTAACATGTTACAGAATATAGGGTACATGGCTGTACGGCACAAAATGCTTTCAGGAAGCTGTTGTGGATCCAGTTGCCCCAGTGCTGGTTCTGTGCAGCAATGCTTTATTCATACTATATAGCACAGGGGGAAACTGGCTGATCCCTTTCTCAGTATAGGAGAGTGTAAGAGCCCCAAGCCGCCTGTCACACTGGGCCGGAGAGCCCCAAGCCGCCTGTCACACTGGGCCGGAGAGCCCCAAGCCGCCTGTCACACTGGGCCGGAGAGCCCCAAGCCGCCTGTCACACTGGGCCGGAGAGCCCCAAGCCGCCTGTCACACTGGGCCGGAGAGCCCCAAGCCGCCTGTCACACTGGGCCGGAGAGCCCCAAGCTGCTCAGTCCGGTAATTACAGTCGGTTCCACTCTCACTGGTCCAACCGGCTCCTCATTCCGCACATTTCATCTCCTCGGCACCATGTGTAACGTCCCAGCTGAGCCCAACTAATTATCTCTGCCTGCATCTCAGTGGCACGCAACCTGATGCCCCACATAGGCCTGACTGCCAGCCTCCTCCTTCCCCTCCTGCCTGACTGCCAGTCTCCTCCTTCCCCTCCTGCCTGACTGCCAGTCTCCTCCTTCCCCTCCTGCCTGACTGCCAGTCTCCTCCTTCCCCTCCTGCCTGACTGCCAGTCTCCTCCTTCCCCTCCTGCCTGACTGCCAGTCTCCTTCTTTCCCTCCTGCCTGACTGCCAGTCTCCTTCTTTCCCTCCTGCCTGACTGCCAGTCTCCTTCATCCCCTCCTGCCTGACTGCCAGTCTCCTTCATCCCCTCCTGCCTGACTGCCAGTCTCCTTCATCCCCTCCTGCCTGACTGCCAGTCTCCTTCTTCCCCTCCTGCCTGACTGCCAGTCTCCTTCTTCCCCTCCTGCCTGACTGCCAGTCTCCTTCTTCCCCTCCTGCCTGACTGCCAGTCTCCTCCCTCTCCTCCTGCCTGACTGCCAGTCTCCTCCTTCCCCTCCTGCCTGACTGCCAGTCTCCTCCTTCCCCTCCTGCCTGACTGCCAGTCTCCTCCCTCTCCTCCTGCCTGACTGCCAGTCTCCTCCCTCCTACCTGGCTGTCAGTTCTTTCATAATTAAATCTCGTTACCAGCAGTGATGCAAGTCAGGGCGGCCATCAGAAACTTTGGGGCCCCACACAAGTCATTTATATGGGCCCCCCATGAACACAAGCCACAGTACCAAAATAGTGGCCATACCAATTGTGTGCCAATATAAACAGTTGATGTTTTACTATAATAAGCAGTTCATATAAATAGTTTAAATGAACAATAAAGTGCTAATAAGTCAGTCAGTTCATTGGGGCAGTGGGATTTACCTTAAGTTCTTTAATTCATTGTTGGTCACTGGAGTTTGTCTCTGAAAAGCCTCTCTGCCTCTCTTTTGCTTCATACGCAAGTTACTTAAGTCCAAGGCATGTTACGTAGCTTTCAAAGCAGTTTTTGCGTAAGTTACGTCAATTGCGTACATTTTGGCGTAACTTCATGCGTAGCTTACGCAAATTGCGTAACCATCGCGACGAGACCGGGCCCCATAAGAGAGAAGATTTTTTATGGGGCCCGGTACAGTTGTACCCTCTGTACCCCCCTGATGGCGGCCCTGATGCAAGTAATTAGGCCCAGAACCTCTATAACAGTGATCCCCAACCAGTGGCTCGAGGGGAACATGTTGCTCCCCAACCCCTTGGATGTTGCTCTCAGTGCCCCCAAACCAGGGAGTTATTTTTGAATTCCTGACTTGGGGGCAAGTTTTGGTTGAATAAAAACAAGATTTCCTACCAAATAAAGCCCCTGTAAGCTGATAGGGTGCATAGAGGCCCCTAATAGCCAATCACAGCCCTTATTTGGCTCCTCCATGAACTTCTATGGTGCTTGTGTTGCTCCCCAAGTCTTTTTACCTTTGACTGTGGCTCCCGAGTAAGAAAGGTTGGGGATCCCTACTCTATAAGTACCCTCCAGGGAGAATCTGCCACCCAGGGGGTAGTAATCTCAATATGCCCCTGCCTTATACTTCTTTCTGTAAATTAGATCTCTGTACCTTTAGTCTTACAAAAAATCATTTAACCATGAAATAAACCCAATAGGGCTGTTCTGCCCCAATAAGGGGTAATTATATCTTAGTTGGGATCAAGTACAGGTACTGTTTTATTATTACAGAGAAAAGGGAATCATTTAACCATTAAATAAACCCAATAGGGCTGTTCTGCCCCAATAAGGGGTAATTATATCTTAGTTGGGATCAAGTACAGGTACTGTTTTATTATTACAGAGAAAAGGGAATCATTTAACCATGAAATAAACCCAATAGGGCTGTTCTGCCCCCAATAAGGGGTAATTATATCTTAGTTGGGATCAAGTACAGGTACTGTTTTATTATTACAGAGAAAAGGGAATCATTTAACCATTAAATACACCCAATAGGGCTATTCTGCCCCAATAAGGGGTAATTATATCTTAGTTGGGATCAAGTACAGGTACTGTTTTATTATTACAGAGAAAAGGGAATCATTTAACCATTAAATACACCCAATAGGGCTGTTCTGCCCCAATAAGGGGTAATTATATCTTAGTTGGGATCAAGTACAGGTACTGTTTTATTATTACAGAGAAAAGGGAATCATTTAACCATGAAATAAACCCAATAGGGCTGTTCTGCCCCAATAAGGGGTAATTATATCTTAGTTGGGATCAAGTACAGGTACTGTTTTATTATTACAGAGAAAAGGGAATCATTTAACCATTAAATAAACCCAATAGGGCTGTTCTGCCCCAATAAGGGGTAATTATATCTTAGTTGGGATCAAGTACAGGTACTGTTTTATTATTACAGAGAAAAGGGAAATCAGTTTTAAAATTTAGAATTATTATCTTAAAATGGAGTCTATGGGAGATAATTTTGAACTTTCTGGATAATGGGTTTTCAGATAACAGATCCCATACCTGTGTATATATTGGGTGGCATTATGTGGGACTCAGAGTGACTCTATGTAATGCCATGATCCTCATCCTTGGGGGGGGGGGGGCAATTCTATTTGCAATTCCCAATGGCACCGCTGTTTAAAGGGGAACTTGACCCAAAAACAGAAATACAATTTCTAAGTCACTTTCCAAAGTGGTTTCTACGTCACTCGAGTTATAAAAATGGACATTTCTGAAAGCTCCTCCCCCTAATACTAAGTGTCAGTTACAGGTACAAGGACCTACACAGACTGGGAAACCCCCTGCTAGTGGCACGGCCCGTACATAATGAAGTTAATGACACAATTAGCGCATATCAGTGACAGTCTGGCTGAGAGCGAGACGTTCATTTGTGGGCGAGACCCTGGAGCTTGCACTCTAGGGCCCGAGGGGCTGATTTATGGGCACAGGAGCTGACAGTCCAGGCTATATCTATATATAATATACATTATGCATGGGACACTCCTGATTACAATACACTGAGCGTTAATCTCACAGTTACTGGGCCACAGAGCTTACAATCTTTGGGTGCACAACACATGCCCAAGGTCACCTTATAATGAATTACCCACAAAGCCTCAGCCTCTCAGCGCTTCTATTCCAGTAAATGTTAATATGCTTTCCTGGTTTAGCGCAGCTTAGCAGAAACGCTCCCTTCCCTGCGCTCCAGCCAGCAGCACTCAGCCCAATGGAATGATAATTAATCCCATCGCCCCCCCCTGCGCCCCCACCTTCCCTTTAATTACATAAGATTACGAGTATTTAGCGAGGGACACTAACCCTCCTTTCATCTCTCCCCTCGGGGGTGTCAGTCTATTGGCAACATTAATTAACTGTATTCGTTATTCCCCTCTCGCTCTGTCTCCTCCGGCTTCTACTGAGATGTCACCGTCGTTCCTCTCCTGCAGGGGGGGCTTTATAGCAAAGGGGGTGCAATCTGGTATTGTAGGGGGTTTGGCAGGAACAGACCCCTAAGTTTGCTCATAGCCTGTACAGAGAGATACCATAAAACTATGGCACATAGGGATTCCCCTGTACTAAGCACAATTCAGCAGGAACAGCCCCCTAAGTTTGCTCATAGCCTGTACAGAGAGATACCATAAAACTATGGCACATAGGGATTCCCCTGTACTAAGCACAATTCAGCAGGAACAGCCCCCTAAGTTTGCTCATAGCCTGTACAGAGAGATACCATAAAACTATGGCACATAGGGATTCCCCTGTACTAAGCACAATTCAGCAGGAACAGCCCCCTAAGTTTGCTCATAGCCTGTACAGAGAGATACCATAAAACTATGGCACATAGGTATCTAGTATAAATAAATTTGAAGCAACTGGACTTGTTTAGTAATCATTGAAGACGTTTCACTACTCATCCGAGCAGCTTCTTCATAGACTGAATGAAAATCTTCATAGACATATGGCACATAGGGATTCCCCTGTACTAAGCACAATTCAGCAGGAACAGCCCCATAAGTTTGCTCATAGCCTGTACAGAGAGATACCAATAAAACTATGGCACATAGGGATTCCCCTGTACTAAGCACAATCAGCAGGAACAGCCCCCTAAGTTTGCTCATAGGCCTGTACAGAGAGATACCATAAAACTATGGCACATAGGGATTCCCCTGTACTAAGCACAATTCAGCAGGAACAGCCCCCTAAGTTTGCTCATAGCCTGTACAGAGAGATACCATAAAACTATGGCACATAGGGATTCCACTGTACTAAGGCACAATTCAAGCAGGAACAGCCCCTAAGTTTGCTCATAGCCTGTACAGAGAGATACCATAAAAACTATGGCACCATAGGGATTCCCCTGTACTAAGCACAATTCAGCAGGAACAGCCCCTAAGTTTGCCCATAGCCTGTACAGAGAGATACCATAAAACTATGGCACATAGGGATTCCCCTGTACTAAGCACAATTCAGCAGGAACAGCCCCCTAAGTTTGCTCATAGCCCATAGGTGAGAGGGATCTGGCTGTTTGGGGATGGGGGGGAGAGGGGCCAATGAGGAAGCAGATGTGTGAGTGCTGGGGACGGGGTGGCACATTCGGGGCCCATATAGGGAGTGGGGGCCGCACATTGTGTGACAGTTTGGGGAAGAGGCTGGTGAGACAGTAACACATACCCGGGGGCACGGGGGGGGGGGGCAGTTGGTGCCGTTCCATAGACTTGTGGCAAAGAGATATCACCCAGCTCTTCCTCTTCTTCTTCCTCTCTGAGCTGATAAGGAACTCAACTCCTCTCTCTCTCTCTTGGTAACTGTCTCTCTCCCTCCTCTCTCCCTTCTCTCTCTTGGTAACTGTCTCTCTCCCTCCTCTCTCCCTTCTCTCTCTCTCTCGCCCACATCCCCAATTTCTCGTTCTGCCCCTCCTGTTCCTGCGCATCTCCCTGCTGCCCCCCCTATTAGCCCCGCGGCGCTGCTGGCTGGGATTCACGCGGCGGTTACTACAGGTCACAATCGAGATCCCCTGACGCTGCGCAGCTCTCGGCCTGTATATGGCGCTGGAATGTCTCTAGTAATGAGCTGTCTCTGCCAAGCTGGGCCGGGGAACTGGATCCGGATACAGGGAAGCGGCTGCCAGTGGGACACGGACCCCTATAGCTCACCCACCCCCGGGGATGCCCAAGGGCACAGTTCCAGGGGAGGGGGCTCAGCTGAGAGGGCAATTCTAAGGGCAGAGGTCCAACGGGAACCACAAGGGATTTCACCATATGAAACAGGAGAGGGTGTGGGAGCAAACCTAGGGGGCTGTTCCTGCTGAATTGTGCTTAGTACAGGGGAATCCCTATGTGCCATAGTTTTATGGTTTCTCTCTGTACAGGCTATGAGCAAACTTAGGGGGCTGTTCCTGCTGAATTGTGCTTAGTACAGGGGATTCCCTATGTGCCATAGTTTTATGTATCTCTCTGTACAGGCTATGAGCAAACTTAGGGGGCTGTTCCTGCTGAATTTGTGCTTAGTACAGGGAATTCCCTATGTGCCATAGTTTTATGGTATTCTCTCTGTACAGGCTATGGGCAAACTTAGGGGCTGTTCCTGCTGAATTATGCTTAGTACAGGGGAATCCCTATGTGCCATAGTTTTATGGTATCTCTCTTGTACAGGCTATGTGCAAACTTAGGGGGCTGTTTCCTGCTGAATTGTGCCTTAGTACAGGGGATCCCTATGTGCATAGTTTTTATGGGTTATCTCTCTGTACAGGCTATGGGCAAAAATAGAGGGTTGTTCCTGCTGAATTGTGCTTTCAGACAGGGGAATCCCTATGTGCCATAGTTTATATGGTATCTCTCTGTTACAGGCTATGGGCAAACTTAGGGACTGTTCCTGCTGAATTGTTGCTTAGTACAGGGGAATCCCTATGTGCCATAGTTTATGGTAATCTCCTCTTACAGCTATTGCTGCAAACTTAGGGGTGCTGTTCCTGCGAATTTGATAGTACAAGAGGAATCCCTATGTGCCAGTAGTTTTGTATGGTATCTCTCTGTACGGGCTATGATCAACTGGTAGGGGGCTTGTTCCTGGCATTGAATTTTGTGCTAGTACGGGAATCCCTATGTGCCATAGTTTTATGGTATCTCTCTGTACAGGCTATGGGCAAACTTAGGGGGCTGTTCCTGCTGAATTGTGCTTAGTACAGGGGAATCCCTATGTGCCATAGTTTTATGAGGGTTTGTGGGCAGCACCCACTGAGGCTGAAACCAAAAACACGTGCCCATCCCAAGGGCAGAGAATATACCATCTGCCCATGGGGGGCGCCACTCTCTCAACTTGGGGATATTTCCCCCCATTAAATCTGCCTGTGATCCCCTGGTCTGAATGTGCCCCCTATATTGCCCCACTAATTGCCCTCTCTCCCTGTACAGAAAGACTGTGACGGGGGCGTGTGAGTGTATATATGCCCCCCCCCCGGGCTCCCTGCCCGGAACCCCCCCATATTATTTACAGCTGAAATCAAGTCTATGGGGGGGGGGAATGCTGCTCGGAGCTCTAGTAACGCTGGGGGGGGGGCAGAATTCAGCCATTGGCACCCGTCCTGGTGTATAGAGTTCAGCTGGAGGGGGGGGGGCAAGTCACAGGGGCCCCATCACTTCCAGTGTGAGAGCCAATCACAGCAGCATTAGGGCAAGACAGTGGCACAGTCCAGAATTTCATTTTCTTGTTGTTGCTGAACTACAACTCACATCACCTCCCACAGCCCAGCAATGAGCAGACACAGAGGCAGATGGCATCATGCCCATAGACAGTAGGCAGCCCAGCAGTGGGCACAGGGAAGAAGCTGGCACCGTGCCCACACAAAGATATCAGAACCCCATCACCCAGTACGGACACAGTAAGGATTTATTGCCCCGATCCAATCTGGCACCTGTCAGTGTGAATCAGGGATTAGAGGGCACAGAGGCTCCTGGCTACCGTTTCCTACACGGAGGCTACGGGTCACTGTGCTAGCGAGTCAGACAGCTGCTCGGAGCTTTATCCCCCTAATTCTGCAGAGAAAGCCAAACTGATGGGATTATAGTATTAGTGACGCACTCCGGACTGACAGTTGCACCAGTGCCACCCGTGCCAGGCCAGACAACCAACAGGCCTAAATGGCTCCATCTGGTTGGCAAGTCGGGGGCACAGAGTTTGCCGTAAACAGGAGTGGAGCAATGGTACATTCCCTTACCCCCCTGCAATGGTATATTCCTTCCTTTCCTGAGTACATATGTACAGGCAATAGGCAAAGAGACTTAAGGGGGTATCATCACTGAATCATTTGGCCCCTGGGCCAACGACTGGATCCCAACTGGGGTCTGTGGAGCCCCGTCGTAGTGGGACCGCATCCAACAGAAGTTTAGACCTGCCTGATCTGATATATGGCTAATATTGGTCAGGCCGCTGGCACTGGTTGGCACTGGTTGGGCCATCCCTTTTATTAAGGACCTAGTTTGAGCCCTGTTGGCGCCCATTTGCAATGACTTGGTTAAACTGCAGGAACCGGTCCAACGCCTCTACGGGCACCAACCCAAAGCCACTGCCGATTGGTTGGGATGGGACAAAATGTCTTCTCTAAACCTGTTACTGTGAGGTGGGAATTCATCAGCTATGCCTATTTATATAGATACATTTCCTTCTACAAGAGAAAATAGTCATAGTTGGATCTTAAGCAATTGTTGGGACATGAAGCTGATCCTACAACTTAAAGGGGAACTAAACCCTGCGGCAATGGTCTCATTCACCAAAAGTCATGGTCCGCAAAGAACTTTCAGAACGGGGGTACAAAAAAGTCTCTAAATCATGAAACATTCCATGGAGCATAGAGAAGACAGTCATCAACAAGTGAAGAAAATATGGTTCAATGGTGACTGTACCAAGATCAGGAGCTGGTCCCTCCAAGACTGATGAGAAGGAGACAACTGGTCAAGGAGGCCACCAAGAGGCTGACAGAAACAGTAGAGGGGCTGCAGGATTTCTAGGCAAGTACTGGTTGTTCCCCACATGTGACCCTAATCAGTAGGATTTGTATTCCAATGTCTGGGCGGTGGGGAAGGGGAGCAAGATGGAAGCCTTTACTTATGAATAGCTAAGCTAAGTGTCAGTTTATTTTGTCACAAAACCTTCAAACATCTGGTGGAAAGCTGAGGATAAAGAGGAAGGTCACCTTTCGGTACGACCCAAAACATACATCTAAATCAACAAAGCAATGGCTATATTAAAGGAGGATCAATGTTCTGGAACGGCCCAGCCAGAGCCCAGACCGTAATCCAACTGAAACCCTGTGGGGTGACCCAAAGAGAGCTGTGCCCAGGGGATGCCCTTACAATCTGGCAGATCTGGGAATTTTTTGCAAGTAAGAGTGGGCAAAACTTGCCAAGTCCAGATGTGCCAAACTGGTAGACTCTTGCACAAAAAGACTGTGTGCTGTAATAAGGGCTGCCATCAGAAATCCCAGGGCCCCATACAACATAATTATCAGGGCCACCCTGCCCCTGTGCTGGTAGGTCGGCCACATAAGGAAGTTCCGGTATGCGCATAATGAACGAGTTGTGTCACTTATTCCTCATGTGCATGTGCGTGTCATTATCTTAAAAAACAAACAAACAAAAGGGTATACAGAGTAACAATGGGATCAGAAGGCCCTGCTCGCAAGATCTTACAATCTACAGGGGTTAGGGGTACATTTAAACTAAAGGAGTATGGATACTGATTGATGAGTAGAGTAGAGTTAAGTGCCATCAGCATAAAGGTGGTCCTGTCCAAATGACTGAATAAGTTTCCCTAGAGAGGTTGTATAGATTGGGAACAGCAGGGGGCCTAAGGCAGAGCCTTGAGGAACCTCAACAGAAAGAGGGAGTGAGGTGGAGCTAGAGTTTGAGAAGGCAACTTCTTCCAACATGGTCGCCCACTCATGGAGGTCCCTCCCGGTACAGGTTTGTTTTCAACTTCTTTGTACAGACTGCAAGTTTGCAATAACGGTGGCATAGGTTCTTACAAGTATAAACTTTTTATATCCACTGTATAGGGAGCTAATAAGTAGAGCTAGGAATATATTTGAAGTTGAGTAGAAGATCTAAGAATATACTGGAAATTGGGTTGTTGATCTAGAAATATATTGGGTGTTGAGATAGAAGATCTAGGAATATACTGGAAATTGGGTTTGTAGGTCTAAGAATATATTGGATGTTGAGAAGCAGATCTAGGATTATATTGGGACTTGGGGACTAGATCTAGGAATATATTTGGAGTTGGGTAGTAGATCTAGGAATATATTGAGAACTGGTAATTATAAATAAGGTGTAAATCCAAATCCGTATTTGTCTTCCTTTCCCTTCAATCACAGAAGGTTCCACCCCAGCAATAAATTTTACAAACCATTATTAAGGTTCTAATTATTTACAAAGCCCGTAAAGCCCTGCTCGGTTCTACATATATGACTTGCCACCTAGAGAATAAACTACAAATTCCTATAATTATCCTATAATTATACTTCTTCCTAAAGTTACTCCCGGGATTGGGAATCACAAATCAGTTTTTGAAGTTTTTAGAACTTTTCAGTTTTTAGAAGGAATCTGGGGCAATATTCAGTTGACGCATCAAACGGAACCTTTACAACCACCAAAGGGATGGTCCTGTCTCATTCTAGAGCTGAAACCTGGTCAGAAATTTATTCTAGCCCTTTTTTTTGGCCAATTCAACCATCTGTCCAGGTATCCCATGGTACAGTGGGATGTTTTGACAACCAATTATGTGATTACAAGGGATCTATCAGATCTGTAATTGTAATCTCCCAATGTACATGTTGCCAAGTGTATTGTACGCTGGCAGATGAAGCAGATCCAACTGTCCGGCAGTTACCTAAATAAGAAGAACAAAGGGAAGGGGGGCAAACACTTGTATGGACACGCGTATGGTGTCTGTCTATTCAGTATGAGGAATGGCAGGTCGGTTCCCATAGAGCAATGGGTTCCCAGCTCAGCATGAAGGCCACTTATTGTGAGATTTAGGGAGAACATGAGACTGATCTCCTAGATCAGTGACCCTCAACCAATGGCTCGCGAGCAACATGTTCCTCACCAACCCCTTTGATGTTGCTCCCAATGGCCTCAATGTAGGTGCCCATTTTTAAATTTCTGGCTTGGAGGCAAGTTTTAGAAGCATAGAAACACAGTTTTACTTCAATCAGAGCCCCCAACAGGCTATCAGACCACATGGGGCTACCAATTAGCCAACCTCAGTCCTTATTTGGCACCCCTAAAGAACTTTTTTCATGCTTGTGATATTTAACTCATCAACACTTTTTACATCTGAGTCGGGATCACCAATAACAAAGGTTGGGGATGCCTGTCCTAGATAGACCCAGAAGCTCAGTTTAAAGGCCAGTTAGGGTCAAATCTGGGTAAAATGTATTTGACATCTTACATGTTCTTGGAAGTATTGGGACCTCTATTGGGGGCTTGAAATAAAAAAAGTCTATAAACCACTGCAGGATCGCCAAGTGTATAACTATAAGTTAGGCAGGTTATATATAGTCATTATGGTTGAATGTGATGGACGTACGTCTTTTTTCAACCCAACTTACTTACTATGTTACTATAACCACCCTTACAGTTAAAAAGTCCATAGAGCGTCATACACATTCGCTCCCAATTTGCTGCTTCTCTGTGTCTGGGGTGAGATACTTCCCCTGATATATATCTAAACGGCCAAGGGTTCCGTGGGAATAGCAGGCATCTAGACAAGACAAGTCTTTGCTCAAGTCTCAAGGAACCCAGGGTCCATTATTGCTCGGAGATTTTCAGTTGGCCGGGAAATAACCAAATCGTGTTTTCTGGCCAAAATCCAGGTTGTTTCTAATAAAACTAATGGCAGGCTCCTTGGGTGAATACGCCCCGTGCCAAGAGCCTAAAGCCAGTGCTTGTGGGCTAAAGACGGTGCCTGTGGGCTAAAGACGGTGCCTGTGGGCTAAAGCCGGTGCTCGTGGGCTAAAGCCGGTGCTCGTGGGCTAAAGCCGGTGCTCGTGGGCTAAAGACGATGCTCCTGGGCTAAAGCCGGTGCTCGTGGGCTAAAGCCGGTGCTCGTGGGCTAAAGCCGGTGCTCGTGGGCTAAAGCCGGTGCTCGTGGGCTAAAGCCGGTGCTCGTGGGCTAAAGCCGGTGCTCGTGGGCTAAAGCCGATGCTCGTGGGCTAAAGCCGGTGCTCGTGGGCTAAAGCCGGTGCTCGTGGGCTAAAGCCGGTGCTCGTGGGCTAAAGCCGGTGCTCGTGGGCTAAAGCCGGTGCTCGTGGGCTAAAGCCGGTGCTCGTGGGCTACAGGAGTCTGCGGATACCTTTTCTGGAATTCATGAGATGGTTACAAAGGACCCAAGGGATATTATTGAGCTGGAAGCGATAACGTTGGGATGTTTATGGTTTGGGGTCGATGAGTGAAGTTCAGGGTGAAGGCCCGGAGAGAATAGAGGAATGCTGCGGATAAGGCCCAGCCCTGCCCAAGTTCACCTGTTATACAATCCTGCCAGCAGCAAAGTCCAGATCTTATCTGCCACATTCCTCCCTCCCGACTGCCATTGTATCCCCTGACAACATCCCATAATAGGGACCCGGGCAGGAGAATCCTGGTGCTTTCTGATAGGGTCACTCTGTCAGTGGGGCAGCCGTGCAGCCTCGAGACACCTACACAGAGGCTGTAAGACTAGACCCTACTAGGATACTCGCGAGCTTATTTTACATCCTTTTTAAACATGGCAGCTTCATGTTCTTGGCCATATTATGTTACTTCTGTCCAGTTCTATTTTTAGTTTCAAACGATTATGGTTGGGTTTTCTTTCCCTTTGTTTTGCTTTTCTTATCTTAGCATGTAAGGGCTGTCAGTGAATGCCCTATTTTAATTAGCTGCCTTTTAATTGCCACCACTAATTAGCAGAGAATAAATACCCTCCATTCCCCAACACCTAATGTAACAGTGGTACCCCAGCAACGAGGATAGGATCTGTGCCACTGTGACAGAATGCTCTGTTATACAGATAGCTAGAATCTCAGCCATAAAGCAGGGCAGGACTGCTGCTTACAATGGGGGGGGATCAGATAGGATCTGTGCCACTGTGACAGAATGCTCTGTTATACAGATAGCTAGAATCTCAGCCATAAAGCAGGGCAGGACTGCTGCTTACAATGGGGGGATCAGATAGGATCTGTGCCACTGTGACAGAATGCTCTGTTATACAGATAGCTAGAATCTCAGCCATAAAGCAGGGCAGGACTGCTGCTTACAATGGGGGGGGATCAGATAGGATCTGTGCCACTGTGACAGAATGCTCTGTTATACAGATAGCTAGAATCTCAGCCATAAAGCAGGGCAGGACTGCTGCTTACAATGGGGGGTCAGATAGGATCTGTGCCACTGTGACAGAATGCTCTGTTATACAGATAGCTAGAATCTCAGCCATAAAGCAGGGCAGGACTGCTGCTTACAATGGGGGGATCAGATAGGATCTGTGCCACTGTGACAGAATGCTCTGTTATACAGATAGCTAGAATCTCAGCCATAAAGCAGGGCAGGACTGCTGCTTACAATGGGGGGGGATCAGATAGGATCTGTGCCACTGTGACAGAATGCTCTGTTATACAGATAGCTAGAATCTCAGCCATAAAGCAGGGCAGGACTGCTGCTTACAATGGGGGGATCAGATAGGATCTGTGCCACTGTGACAGAATGCTCTGTTATACAGATAGCTAGAATCTCAGCCATAAAGCAGGGCAGGACTGCTGCTTACAATGGGGGGATCAGATAGGATCTGTGCCACTGTGACAGAATGCTCTGTTATACAGATAGCTAGAATCTCAGCCATAAAGCAGGGCAGGACTGCTGCTTACAATGGGGGGGATCAGATAGGATCTGTGCCACTGTGACAGAATGCTCTGTTATACAGATAGCTAGAATCTCAGCCATAAAGCAGGGCAGGACTGCTGCTTACAATGGGGGGGGATCAGATAGGATCTGTGCCACTGTGACAGAATGCTCTGTTATACAGATAGCTAGAATCTCAGCCATAAAGCAGGGCAGGACTGCTGCTTACAATGGGGGGATCAGATAGGATCTGTGCCACTGTATTTGATACATTACTCTCTGACTGTTTCAGGCACGGGATCCCTATTAGGGTGACTGCACCCCGTTAAATCTGAACCCCCCAGCACACACACACACACACACACATATAAACTCCGTGAGTCACAAACACATATAAAAGCGGCTGCACAAGACACAAACCTGCTCATTTTAATTACATATTTAACGAGTTGATCCAGGGATTCGCCTAATGGATCTGAGCCGTTAACCCTTCTGTTACCGCCTGGGGTTTCTGTCGCTGACACTTCCCCTTTAACCTTCACCCATTGGGCGGAATTCCTGCCCCCGAGTTCGCACAAATTACCCCCCGGAGCTGACGATCCCATTTTGCATTTGTGCGAGTGTCGCACCATCACAAACACGTGGGTGTGCGGAGACTGCAGAGCGACCCCCCCCCCGCGCTGTACATAGAGACATATCCCATACAGACAGAGGAAGGCTACAGAGCTGCCATGTCGATTTATAGGTGCCAGAGGAGATTATCTGATGGGCCGCGTCCCCTCCCTGCCGTTAACCCATTAGCAGCTGTCACGCAGGCGAATGCGGAATTATCGACCCGTCGCCTGGCGCTGCTGATTCAGGTAATCTCCCTCCGACATCGAGATAATGGCGGTCTCTGCGCGAGTGGGGGGGCTCCCTGCATACACCTGTATATATAGGGATGGAGCCGACCTCGCTGGCACCAGGGGCCACAAATGGAAAAAGACTTGGGGAGCAACACCTGTATATATAGGGATGGAGCCGACCTCGCTGGCACCAGGAGCCACAAATGGAAAAAGACTTGGGGAGCAACACAAGCACCATAAAAGTTCATAGAGGAGCCAAATAAGGGCTGTGATTGGCTATTAGGGGCCTCTATGCACCCTATCAGCTTTATTTGGTACTAAATCCTTTTTTTATTCACCAAAACTTGCCCCCAAGTCAGGAATTCAAAAATAACTCCCTGGTTTGGGGGCACTGAGAGCAACATCCAAGGGGTTGGGGAGCAACATGTTCCCCCCGAGGCACTGGTTGGGGATCACTGGGCTAAACCATAGGGTCCACCAGTTGCACCTGAACGGTTCCACCACAAGCAAACATTTACTCTCATTGGCTTCAAACAAGTCCAAACCCACCAATCAGACTTCTGAAAACATACTTTAGTCACCCCCAATAGCCCCCCCTACTAGCACAATGAACACAACGTGTAGGGTTCCCAGAAGAAGACCATAAACCCCTATAGGCCCAGAAGCTTCTTACCTTGAAGACCTCAGAGAAGAAGCCGGATCCGATCTTCTCGCAGTAGAAGTCATCAATGCGGGCCAAGTTGGACACGGCGCTGCGCAAGGCCCGGTAGGACGAGGGGCGCAAGCGGCCAGTCCCTTGGGGGTTCGGCGTGAGTCCATGAATGTCCAAGGCACTGTGGGTCCCCAACTCTGAGTCTCCATCAGGTTCCATATCAGAGAACTGATCACATACCCGACAGATCACAGAACCAGAACGGGGTCCCTGGGGCAGGGGACAGGGGTCTCATAGGTCCGTATGGAACAAGTTACGGGGGGCTGAGGGTGGTCCAGTCTCCTCCATTCAGAGTAACAGGAGCAGGGAGTCTGGGAGTGGGACATTCCCTGTGGGATCTAATGGGCTTCAGGGAAATACTCTGCCCCCCTATAGGCCTGGGGGGTCCCAGTAACTCAATATACCCCCAGTAATTATGGCTGCAGCCCATACACACCAAGCTAAAGCCCCCCTGTAGGAAAGTGCCCCTGGTGATGCCACCAACCTACCCACCTCTTCTACCTCTACCCACCTAGAGTCACCAACCTACCCACCTCTCCTACCTCTACCCACCTAGTGCCACCTACTAACCCACCTCTTCTACCTCTACCCACCTAGAGTCACCAACCTACCCACCTCTCCTACCTCTACCCACCTAGTGCCACCTACCTACCCACCTCTCCTACCTCAACCCACCTAGTGCCACCAACCTACCCACCTCTCCTACCTCAACCCACCTAGTGCCACCAACCTACCCACCTCTCCTACCTCTACCCATCTAGTGCCACCTACCTACCCACCTCTCCAACCTCTACCCACCTAGTGCCACCTATCTACCCACCTCTCCTACCTCAACCCACCTAGTGCCACCAACCTACCCACCTCTCCTACCTCTACCCATCTAGTGCCACCTACCTACCCACCTCTCCAACCTCTACCCACCTAGTGCCACCTACCTACCCACCTCTCCTACCTCAACCCACCTAGTGCCACCTATCTACCCACCTCTCCTACCTCTACCCACCTAGTGCCACCTACCTACCCACCTCTCCAACCTCTACCCACCTAGTGCCACCTATCTACCCACCTCTCCTACCTCTACCCACCTAGTGCCACCTACCTACCCACCTCTCCTACCTCTACCCACTTGGTGCCACCAACCTACCCACCTCTTCTAAATCTACCCACCAATCTACCCACCTCTTCTACCTCTACCCACCAACCTACCCACCTCTTCTACCTCTACCCACCTAGTGCCACCTACCTACCTACCTCTTCTACCTCTACCCACCAACCTACCCACCTCTCCTACCTCTACCCACCTAGTGCCACCAACCTACCTACCTCTTCTACCTCTACCCACCTAGTGCCCTTCCCAACCCAGTGGATCCAGAACCCAGTGATAGCCCAGAACCAGAACCTACACCCTCCTCACAGCCAGCCCGGGGCCCTTACAATATATAACTGCCCCCCTACTCACAGCTGTAATGGGTCCCGCAGAACCAGCACCTAACAAAGCCCAAAGCAGCGAGGAGCCCGCCCCACTCCCCCCAGACTAGAGACCTTCTTCTTTCCAGGCTCCGACCCGGTGTCCCCACGGCTGGTTCCGAATTACAATCCCAGTGAGAATACGGTTCTCTCCGGCCGGACCTGGATCTCGGTGTCGGTGCCTCCGCCGCCTGTTCTGTTGATCCCGGGGCTGCGGGCCGCGGCCAGACCTGACTGGAGGCCTAGAGTGGGCGGGGAACTATGGGCGGGGAGGGGCGTGACCGGCTGTCAGAGGAAAGGGCAGAAAGGCGTGGCTGGGATAGGGTGGGCGGGGCTGGAATTTGACAGGGAATATCAGGGGGCGGGACTAAGACTTCGTGACAGAAGGGAGGGGCTGAGAGAGACCGGAGGGGCGGGGCGGGTTGGGCTGCAGAGAAGAGGCGAAGTGCCTTATTCGAAGCCCCAATTGCCCCAATTGCCCCTTGTGCAACTGCCCTGAATGCCCCCAGGGGTGTGGCATCTTGCCATTATTTACTGTAAGGTGTGTGGCTTGTGGGGGGGGGTCCCTAATGTGCTTTTTGGGGCCCCCTTTTCTATATAGTACTTTGGCATTCTGTTAGGGTCTCATAGACTGAAGCTGCTTTTCATTTTATTCTATTTTAGCCTTTACCAGCCTGGTTACCGGGGTCACCGACCCTAACAACTTGTTGTACAGCGCTGCGGGGTATGTTGGCGATTTATAAATAAATGTTAATAATAATAATAACAAAGTGGCCCTGCAAGTGTATAATGTATTATTTGTCTTTTCAGGGTAACTATAGCCCCCCGGCCCCCACACTCCCACCCACATAGGAGGCTGACAATGCTGCGGTGCCCGGGGGGGGGGCAGGCCCAGGTGATGTTGCCCCCCGGCCCCCACACTCCCACCCACATAGGAGGCTGATAATGCTGCGGTGCCTGGGGGGGGGCAGGCCCAGGTGATGTTGCCCCCCGGCCCCCACACTCCCACCCACATAGGAGGCTGACAATGCTGCGGTGCCCGGGGGGGGGGCAGGCCCAGGTGATGTTGCCCCCCGGCCCCCACACTCCCACCCACATAGGAGGCTGATAATGCTGCGGTGCCCGGGGGGGGGGCAGGCCCAGGTGATGTTGCCCCCCGGCCCCCACACTCCCACCCACATAGGAGGCTGATAATGCTGCGGTGCCTGGGGGGGGGCAGGCCCAGGTGATGTAGCCCCCCGGCCCCCACACTCCCACCCACATAGGAGGCTGATAATGCTGCGGTGCCCGAGGGGGGGGGGCAGGCCCAGGTGATGTTGCCCCCCAGCCCCCTGGGTAGTTACACCACTGCTCAATAGGACTCTGTGGAGGGGAAGGCAAAACCCACACTCAGACCCCCCAGTGATTAAAATGTGGCCCCCACACGAGGATCCCCCCCTACTCCAGGGCAGGAGCTGCCCCAGTAACACATTTACATTGCCCCCTCGTGGGACGTTCTGCCATTGGTGAACCCACCAGGCCCAGTCGGACTGGGGAAGGGTCTCTGTTTTTTCCATTGGGATTTGGCCGCCAGTGCCCATGTTGTTGGCCAGTACCAGCCATTATATGGGCAGTGCCAGTAGGTAGAGCAGCGAGGGCACTTTGCTGTAATGCGCAGGGACGGGAGGCGCACAGTTCTGCCCATAAATACGAGCGCATACAGTTCTTCCAAGGGTTAATGGTGATGTCATCCCAACATTGCACCAACAGCCTATAAGCTGCCTCCTCCACGGTCCCTCACTGGGCTGCAGGGAGTTGTAATTCAACCACAGCTGGATGGCAGGCAATGGCCTATAAATGATAGTACTCTGTACATTTATCTGCACCCCCCCCCCTTAGGGGCACCACATACCAGGGCACATCCCTAACCCACATAATACAAACCCACAGGGCTGCCGTATGCGCCCCCAGATACACCATCCCATTCACTGCAGTCTGACTGCAACTACATATACTGTAGCACATAATCATTCTATTGGCCTTGTGGGGCCGGAGTGTGGGCACAATCTGACTGACAGTTTGCATTACAAGAGAGATCCCCCCCCCCGAATCAGTGGTACTGGCAGATACATTAGATAGGTACAAGGAAGGGGAGTTACAGGGGGGCTGGGAAGTTGTGGGATCCCCCCCCCGAATCAGTGGTACTGGCAGATACATTAGATAGGTACAAGGAAGGGGAGTTACAGGGGGGGCTGGGAAGTTGTGGGATCCCCCCCCCTGAATCAGTGGTACTGGCAGATACATTAGATAGGTACAAGGAAGGGGAGTTACAGGGGGGGGGCTGGGAAGTTGTGGGATCCCCCCCTGAATCAGTGGTACTGGCAGATACATTAGATAGGTACAAGGAAGGGGAGTTACAGGGGGGCTGGGAAGTTGTGGGACCCCCCCCCTGAATCAGTGGTACTGGCAGATACATTAGATAGGTACAAGGAAGGGGAGTTACAGGGGGGCTGGGAAGTTGTGGGATCCCCCCCCCTGAATCAGTGGTACTGGCAGATACATTAGATAGGTACAAGGAAGGGGAGTTACAGGGGGGGCTGGGAAGTTGTGGGATCCCCCCCCCTGAATCAGTGGTACTGGCAGATACATTAGATAGGTACAAGGAAGGGGAGTTACAGGGGGGGCTGGGAAGTTGTGGGATCCCCCCCTGAATCAGTGGTACTGGCAGATACATTAGATAGGTACAAGGAAGGGGAGTTACAGGGGGGCTGGGAAGTTGTGGGATCCCCCCCCCCCCTGAATCAGTGGTACTGGCAGATACATTAGATAGGTACAAGGAAGGGGAGTTACAGGGGGGCTGGGAAGTTGTGGGACCCCCCCTGAATCAGTGGTACTGGCAGATACATTAGATAGGTACAAGGAAGGGGAGTTACAGGGGGGGCTGGGAAGTTGTTGGACCCCCCCCTGAATCAGTGGTACTGGCAGATACATTAGATAGGTACAAGGAATGGGAGTTACAGGGGGGCTGGGAAGTTGTGGGACCCCCCCTGAATCAGTGGTACTGGCAGATACATTAGATAGGTACAAGGAAGGGGAGTTACAGGGGGGCTGGGAAGTTGTGGGACCCCCCCCCTGAATCAGTGGTACTGGCAGATACATTAGATAGGTACAAGGAAGGGGAGTTACAGGGGGGGCTGGGAAGTTGTGGGATCCCCCCCCTGAATCAGTGGTACTGGCAGATACATTAGATAGGTACAAGGAAGGGGAGTTACAGGGGGGGCTGGGAAGTTGTGGGACCCCCCCTGAATCAGTGGTACTGGCAGATACATTAGATAGGTACAAGGAAGGGGAGTTACAGGGGGGCTGGGAAGTTGTGGGATCCCCCCCCCCCGAATCAGTGGTACTGGCAGATACATTAGATAGGTACAAGGAAGGGGAGTTACAGGGGGGCTGGGAAGTTGTGGGATCCCCCCCCCTGAATCAGTGGTACTGGCAGATACATTAGATAGGTACAAGGAAGGGGGGTTACAGGGGGGCTGGGAAGTTGTGGGATCCCCCCCCCCCCTGAATCAGTGGTACTGGCAGATACATTAGATAGGTACAAGGAAGGGGAGTTACAGGGGGGCTGGGAAGTTGTGGGATCCCCCCCCCTGAATCAGTGGTACTGGCAGATACATTAGATAGGTACAAGGAAGGGGAGTTACAGGGGGGGCTGGGAAGTTGTGGGATCCCCCCCCCTGAATCAGTGGTACTGGCAGATACATTAGATAGGTACAAGGAAGGGGAGTTACAGGGGAGCTGGGAAGTTGTGGGACCCCCCCCCCCTGAATCAGTGGTACTGGCAGATACATTAGATAGGTACAAGGAAGGGGGGTTACAGGGGGGGCTGGGAAGTTGTGGGACCCCCCCCCTGAATCAGTGGTACTGGCAGATACATTAGATAGGTACAAGGAAGGGGAGTTACAGGGGGGGGGGCTGGGAAATTGTGGGATCCCCCCCCCCCCCCGAATCAGTGGTACTGGGTACAAGGTATAATAATAATATATGATGACAATCAACTGAATAATTAAAAATTGTTGCAAATGTTTTTTTTTTACCCACAATTCAGTGTCTTTGCCTAGAATTCCAGGACGCAGGTTGCAAACAATTGAATCTCCCCAATTTTGCTTAGTGCATTGGGGGCCAAATTGGCCAAACTAATGTGTTTATAGTCAGTGCCCACCTTATAGCCACCTATTGTTTCATACAATATTCAGTACAGGTATCGGATCCATTATCCAGAATGCTTGGGACCTGGGGTTTTCCGGATAGGGGGTCTTTCTGTAATTTGGATCTCCTACCTTAAGTCTATTTAAAAATAATTTAACCATTAAATAAACCCAATAGGGCTGTTCTGCCCCCAATAAGGGGTAATTATATCTTAGTTGGGATCAAGTACAGGTACTGTTTTATTATTACAGAGAAAAGGGAATCATTTAACCATGAAATAAACCCAATAGGGCTGTTCTGCCCCAATAAGGGGTAATTATATCTTAGTTGGGATCAAGTACAGGTACTGTTTTATTATTACAGAGAAAAGGGGATCATTTAACCATTAAATAAACCCAATAGGGCTGTTCTGCCCCAATAAGGGGTAATTATATCTTAGTTGGGATCAAGTACAGGTACTGTTTTATTATTACAGAGAAAAGGGAATCATTTAACCATTAAATAAACCCAATAGGGCTGTTCTGCCCCAATAAGGGGTAATTATATCTTAGTTGGGATCAAGTACAGGTACTGTTTTATTATTACAGAGAAAAGGGAATCATTTAACCATGAAATAAACCCAATAGGGCTGTTCTGCCCCCAATAAGGGGTAATTATATCTTAGTTGGGATCAAGTACAGGTACTGTTTTATTTTTACAGAGAAAAGGGAATCATTTTCAAAAATGTGAATTCTTTGATTAAAATGGAGTCTATGGGATGGCCTTTCCTTAATTTGGAACTTTCTGGATAACAGATTTCCATATAAGGGGTCCGATACCTGTACATATATGGGGACCTGCCAGTCACAAGTAACTATGGTTATTGGTTGGATTGGGGATCCGGCTGCTGGATCTGACAGTATGAGGCTGATTGGCTGATGGAGAAGTGAGGAGGAGTCACAGTCCTTCCAGTACAGTTGCTGGGGGGCCGCAGGTTAGGGGCCCCTGTGTCTGTGTGAGTGAGGGGCCCATACTGAGTGCTCTATCCCTTACCCCGGCACATCTCAGTTTATTGTCAGTTTGGGGGGCGCTGAGGGCTCTTGGGGCTGATTATCTCCCCCCGGGGGCCAATCAATTATTGATCGGCCATGTTCATTGTTCTGCCCGGGACTCTCTGCATATTTAATGCCCCGTGTTCTCCTCTCAGCCCGGATCACTTTACTCTCTGATGTCTCATTGGGAAAGGTGTCTGTCTCTTGTCTGATTGTGCAGGAGAGACAGGGGCAATAGAATGGGAGGGGGGCAATTGAAAGGTAGGGGGGCAATTGAAAGGGACAGAGGCAATAGAAAGGAACGGGGGCAATAGAAAGGAACAGGGGCAATAGAAAGGAACAGGGGCAATAGAAAGGGATGGGGCAATTGAAAGGGACAGAGGCAATAGAAAGGAATGGGGCAATAGAAAGGGATGGGGGCAATTGAAAGGGACAGAGGCAATAGAAAGGAAGGGGGGCAATAGAAAGGGATGGGGGCAATTGAAAGGGACAGAGGCAATAGAAAGGGATGGGGGCAATAGAAAGGGATGTGGGCAATTGAAAGGGATGGGGGCAATTGAAAGGGTTGGGGGCTTGCCCATGGTCAACACAATACAATATCTACCCCAAGCCCTGTCAGATCACTCCCCACTTAGCCTTTCTCGCTGCTGGAACCCATCCCCGGTAGACAGGTTATGGCGATTGAGCCCTCTATGGCTTAAAAATGAAATAGTTGCAATTCAGAATCAAAAAGCAAACACAGAATTCTGGGAATTAAACAATAACTCTGCCTCGCCATTAACGCTTTGGGACGCCTCTAAGGCAGTCATGAGGGGCAAACTAACAGCAGTAATACCCCAAGCGAGAAATGAGAAAAAAGAGCAATTAAATGAGGCAGAGAAAAGTTTTATAGCAGCAGAAACTACACACGCCCAGAACCCTACAGAACCCTGCAGAACCCTACAGAACCCTGCAGAACCCTGCAGAACCCTACAGAACCCTGCAGACCCCTACAGAACCCTACAGAACCCTACAGAACCCTGCAGAACCCTACAGAACCCTACAGAACCCTACAGAACCCTGCAGAACCCTACAGAACCCTGCAGAACCCTACAGAACCCTACAGAACCCTACAGAACCCTGCAGAACCCTACAGAACCCTACAGAACCCTACAGAACCCTGCAGAACCCTACAGAACCCTACAGAACCCTACAGAACCCTACAGAACCCTGCAGAACCCTACAGAACCCTACAGAACCCTACAGAACCCTGCAGAACCCTACAGAACCCTACAGAACCCTGCAGAACCCTACAGAACCCTACAGAACCCTGCAGAACCCTACAGAACCCTACAGAACCCTACAGAACCCTGCAGAACCCTACAGAACCCTACAGAACCCTACAGAACCCTACAGAACCGTGCAGAACCCTACGGAACCCTACAGAACCCTACAGAACACACATACAAACAGCTTCTATCTGCAAGGAACTCCCTTAGTCGGGCGACTATCTCATTAACAAGAAAAGCAGCATTATACCAAAATCAGCGCATTTTTGAGCAGGGGGACAAGACTAGCAAACTCCTAGCCCACCTCTCCAAACCCCAAAATAACTCCACAGCGATACCCCACATTCCCCAAGATGACGGCATGCTTACCACAGAACCACAGAAGATCATTGCACAACAGTTTGCCTCCTACTACAAAAACATATACACAACTACAACCACCTACTCTAAGACACAACTAGCACAGTACCTAGCAAGCATACCCATCCCACAAATAGCCCCAGCAGATAAGGCATATTTAGATGCCCCAATCACAAAACAAGAAGTTGCTGATGCAATTGCCACCCTCCCCTCTAATAAGACACCAGGCCCAGATGGACTACCTTCCAACTGGTATAAGGCACTAGCTGAATACATTCCCACTAAATTATTAGAAACTCTACAATATGCCTATGACAACCAAGCGCTACCTGCATCCTTTGCTGAGGCGCTAATAGTGGTCATTCTGAAGCCGGGTAAAGATCCATCCCTCTGCTCCTCATACCACCCCATTTCTCTAATTAACACAGATGCTAAAATTTTGGCCAAAATTCTGGTGGCGAGGCTCCAAAGGGCGGTTCCCGACCTTGTACACCCTGACCAATCAGGCTTTATGCCCGGGAGATCCACTGACATTAATTTAAGAAGACTCTTCACCAATCTACAAATCCCTCATTTGGAGACCGATACCAGAGTTGTTGCCTCCCTAGACTCAGCCAAAGCCTTTGATTCAATTGAATGGGGATACCTATGGGAGGTCTTGTCCGGCTTCGGCCAAACATTTTTAAAGTGGATCAAGCTACTATACCAACGTCCCACAGCAAGAGTCAGAGTAAATGGGATTACATCCCCCTTATTTTCCCTGGAAAGAGGGACCGGTCAAGGCTGTCCACTCTCACCAATATTATTTGCCCTAGCAATAGAGTCTCTAGCCATACTGATCAGGAACTCCCCAGATATTAGAGGGCTTACATATGGTAATATTAAAGAAAAATGATCACTGTATGCAGACGACTTATTAATATACCTTGCAGATCCCAAGGATTCGCTGACCTCTCTGCTGCAGCAAGTGGACAACTTTGGTCACTATTCCGGTCTGCGAATCAACTGGGATAAACCAATCCTCTGCCCTATAGACCCTCTTCAACCACAACCAATAATACCCAATATACCCTTAAAGTGGGCCAACCAATTTAAATATTTTGGAGTCTGGATAACTGTAATTACATAGCACTTAGACCCCTTACTGTCAGATCTCAAAATCCAACTGACCCAATGGTCCAAGTTACCACTTTCACTCTGGGGCCACATAAATATGATAAAAATGATATATGTTCCACAATGCCCCAATCTTTATCACTAAAACCTTTTTTAAGAAACTTAACCAGAGTATCCTTCCATTTATTTGGAATAATCGACCCCCCAGAATGGCCTGGACAAAACTATGCGCTCCCCTTGCCAAAGGAGGCCTAGCCCTCCCCCACTTTTATCATTACTTCTTAGCCTCACAGATACACTACCTACACTGGTGCTTCATTCATGACCCCTACATGGCTACATGGCTCCAGGCAACAATACTCGGCTCCCTGGAAGGATTAAGTAGTTTTCCAAACCGACACCTTAAGGATACAGCCCCACTGCCAACAACTCTAACTATCCTGCATAAAGCCTGGACCATAGTACTCACACTACTCAAACACCCGCCACCTTTACTCACGTCTAGACTTCCACTCTGGGGCAACCAATATTTACCACAATTTAGGTCACTACACAACTTCATGTATTGGCCTCACCACAATATTAAATATCTGGGAGATCTTACGGAACACTCAACCTTCCCAACATATCTGCAGATCCGAGAGAAAGCTCAACAACCTACTCTCCCCTTTTATAAATATTTACAGTTGCGATCAGTGTTCAGAGACCAATTTGCCACTCTTACCCCCCAACTCATTTCTTTACCAGCGGAGGCTACTCTACAATCTAGCAACCCAGTAAAGCTTACCTCAAATCTATATCAAAATCTACTTTCAACAGCCCCAAACCCTTTCACTCAGCACAAATATGGTGGACTCCCCAAATACCAGCACTCACCCAAGACAGACACAATGTACAACTGTCTTATATCTACTAGAGACCGATTGATACAGTATAAAACCTTCCATCACCTGTATATCACACCACTAAGGTTGCCCCGGATGGGCCGTACCCCAACAGAGATGTGCAGCAAGCTCAGGTAACTTTTTTCACATGATCTGGTCATGTCCCCTTATCGCTAAATTCTGGTCAGCAGTGACCCAATATCTATCAAATAACTTAGCCTTTCCCACTGTGACTGCTCCTGAAACCTGCTTGCTAGGAGTCCTAGACACCATAATTGCCCCAAATAACTCCCGGATATGCTACAGAAGTTGCAATGCACTGGATGGGCGCTACCCCCCCACCATCACAGCCTGGAAGAATCTAGCGAATGCCGTTGTCCCTCTCTACAAAGTCACATATGAGAATAGGGGCGCGCCCGACAAATTTGACAAAGTTTGGGGCCCTTGGTGTGACCTGGAGGGAAACTGAAGGACTCCACTCCCATTTACATGGTAAAACCCCCGGCATCTCCCCACTTTTCTCTACCACATCCTGAGCACTTAGTTCAGTAGGTTGATGAACCCAATATCTTGTAACTGCCGCCACATTCATCTCACACCCAGTGTTACACCTTCCCCTTTAATGTCTGGAACAAACCTTAAACATAGACCTGAAAAGAAAGACCAGCATATTCTCTTTATTGTTATGTTAAATGTGTTATTTTATGTTTTTGTTTGTATGAAAATTAATAAAATACACCTTTCAAAAAAGAAAGGGATGTGGGCAATAGAAAGGGACAGAGGCAATATAATGGGACGGGGGCAATAGAATGGGACGGGGGCAATAGAAAGGGATGGGGAAATAGAAAGGGATGGGGGCAATAGAAAGGGACAGAGGCAATAGAAAGGGATGGGGCAATGGAAATGGATGGGGTAAATAGAAAGGGACAGGGGCAATAGAATGGGAAGGGGGCAATAGAAAGGGATGGGGACAATGGAAAGGAACGGGGGCAATAGAAAGGGACAGAGGCAATAGAAAGAGACAGGGGCAATAGAATGGGACGGGGGCAATGGAAAGGAATAAGGGCCATTGAAAAGGACAGAGGCAATAGAAAGGGACAGGGGCAATAGAAAGGGATGGGGCAATGGAAAGGGATGGGGTAAATAGAAAGGGACAGGGGCAATAGAATGGGACAAGGGCAATAGAAAGAGATGGGGCAATAATAAGGGAAGGGGGCAATAGAAAGGGACAGATGCAATAAAATGGGGTGGGGGCAATAAAATGGGACAGGGCAGTAGAAAAGAACGATAAGCTGGATATGAAACCCAATTCAGAGGAAGACTGCAATGTAAGACAGGGGCGTCACACACATGATTACCTGCAGGGGGCGCTTTACCCATCAGGGCACTTTAAATGATACAAAAAATGTGCAAACACAGAACTTAAAGGCACGGTATGTCCTTTATTACCCCAAGTGCCCAAAACTTGCACCATTGGTTGAACTGCACAGGAACCGTGTGAAGCAAATACATGTAAGTACAATATGTGTCTCCTAATCCCATAGGTGTAAAGTCCGTGGCCCCAGGGCCCCTGGGTACCAACCATAACTGCCCATAACCTACAGGCCAGGGCAAATAAGCAACACGGTCTGCGTTCCAGCAACTCGTCACTATACTGTGTTATTGAGATACATTACTGGGGCATTAACAATGATCCGGGCAAATGGGAAAAATTACTAAGGGGCACAAGGGGCACTTCTGCCCAACTTATGCCAGTGTTGGGCCATCACTGTCCTTTTACCTGCCCCACACCCCAAGATAGGGGGGCTGGAAGGGGTTTTACAAAGTACCCCTTGCCTCCCACACAGCCAATCACAGGCAGCATTGTATTTATGGCCGCAGGTTCTGCCCCTTTAATGGCAGCAGTTAAGATGGGAAAAGAAGCCTTGTTTATTTATAAATTAATTGCCCTTGGCCGCTCAGAGAGATCTGCCCCCCACATGTGTTTCCCGTTTTTTTATATTAGAACAAGGTTTTCTCAATAATGAATTTACCAGAAGTTTTGTCATTTTATGGGATAGACCAATATTTGTAAATCACTGGGGGGGGGGGGGGGGACATTGAATTTCTACTCATAAAATCTCTTTTTAATTGAGGAACCTTTTTTATTTGCCTTTTATTGGAATCTTTTATTATAACACATTGGTTTTCATTCAGTTCATCAGATAAAGAAATTGCCCTGGTGAGTGTAAATGGGAATTTGGAATCTCTATGGCGCCCCCTTGTGGAGAGAAACTCAATAACAACTGTATTTATTTTGCTCTAATGCCGTCATTTAGCCCTAGTGCCACCCTATTTCCATACTGTCACCTTCTTGCCCAACTTTCAATTACCCAACAGGTGTCAGATTTCTCTAATATTGTGCCCACCTGTTGCCATGTTACCCAGCTTTCCAGGAAATGTTACGTCTGCCTCTAATGTTTTCTTTTCTTTCCATACCTTTGCCTTTTCCCCCAACTTTCCATCTTACCCCTTGTCCTTTTGTTTCGTTTTGTCTATTGTCATCTTGCCTTTATGGTCATCATCTTACCCTACCTTCTCCATCATGTTTTACTGTCTCCTACTGTCTCCATCTTGCCCTACTGTCTCCATCTTGCCCTACTGTCTCCATCTTGCCCTACTGTCTCCATCTTGCCCTACTGTCTCCATCTTGCCCTACTGTCTCCATCTTGCTCTACTGTCTCCATCTTGTCCTACTGTCTCCATCTTGCCCTACTGTCTCCATCTTGTCCTACTGTCTTTACTTTGCCCTACTGTCTCCATCTTGCCCTACTCTCTCCATCTTGCCCTACTGTCTCCATCTTGCCCTACTCTCTCCATCTTGCCCTACTGTCTCCATCTTGCCCTACTGTCTCCATCTTGCCCTACTGTCTCCATCTTCCTCTACTGTCCCCATCTTGCCCTACTGTCTTCATCTTGCTCTACTGTCTCCATCTTGCTCTACTGTCTCCATCTTACCTTACTGTCTCCATCTTGCTGTACTGTCCCCATCTTACCCTACTTTCTTCATCTTACCTTACTGTCTCCATCTTGCTCTACTGTCCCCATCTTGCCCTACTGTCTCCATCTTGCTCTACTGTCTACATCTTGCTCTACTGTCTCCATCTTACCTTACTGTCTCCATCTTGCTCTACTGTCCCCATCTTGCCCTACTTTCTCCATCTTACCTTACTGTCTCCATCTTGCTCTACTGTCCCTATCTTGCCCTACTGTCTCCATCTTGCCCTACTTTCTCCATCTTACCTTACTGTCTCCATCTTGCTCTACTGTCTCCATCTTGTTCTACTGTCTCCATCTTGCCCTACTTTCTCCATCTTACCTTACTGTCTCCATCTTGCCCTACTGTCTCCATCTTGCCTTACTGTCTCCATCTCGCCTTGCTGTCTCCATCTCGTCCTAGTGTCTCCATTTTGTCCTACTGTCTCCATCTTGTCCTACTGTCTCCATCTTGCCCTACTGTCTCCATCATGCCCTGTTTTCTCTATCTTGCCCTACTGTCTCCATCATGCCCTGTTTTCTCTATCTTGCCCTACTGTCTCCATCATGCCCTACTGTCTCCATCTTGCCCTGTTATCTCCATCTTGCCCTACTGTCTCCATCTTGCCCTACTGTCTCCATCTTGCCTACTGTCTCCATCTTGCCCTACTGTCTCCATCTTGCCCTACTGTCTCCATCTTGCCTTACTGTCTCCAGCTCGTCCTAGTGTCTCCATTTTGTCCTACTGTCTCAACCTTGGCTTACTGTCTTCATCTTGCCATACAGTCTCCATCTTGCCCTACTGTCTCCATCTTGCCCTACTGTCTCCATTTTGTCCTACTATCTCCATCATGCCCTACTGTCTCCATCTTGCCCTACTGTCTCCATCTTGCCCTACTGTCTCCATCTTGCCCTACTGTTTCCATCTTGCCCTACTGTCCCCATCTTGCCCTACTGTCTCCATCTTGCCTACTGTCTCCATCTTGCCCTACTGTCTCCATCTTGCCTACTGTCTCCATCTTGCCCTACTGTCTCCATCTTGCCTACTGTCTCCATCTTGCCCTACTGTCTCCATCTTGCCCTACTGTCCCCATCTTGTCCTACTGTCTCCATCTTGCCCTACAGTCCCCATCTTGCCCTACTGTCTCCATCTTGCCTACTGTCTCCATCTTGCCCTACTGTCTCATCTTGCCCTACTATTTCCATCTTGCCTACTGTCTCCATCTTGCCCTACTGTCTCCATCTTGCCCTACTGTCTCCATTTTGTCCTACTGTCTCCATCATGCCCTACTGTCTCCATCTTGCCCTACTGTCTCCATCTTGCCCTACTGTTTCCATCTTGCCTACTGTCTCCATCTTGCCCTACTGTCTCCATCTTGTCCTAATGTCTCCATCTTGCCCTGTCTCTATCTTGCCCTACTGTTTCTATCTTTCCCTACTGTCTCCATCTTGCCCTACTGTCTCCATCTTGCCCTACTGTCTCCATCTTGCCCTACTGTCCCCATCTTGTCCTACTGTCTCCATCTTGCCCTACAGTCCCCATCTTGCCCTACTGTCTCCATCTTACCTACTGTCTCCATCTTGCCCTACTGTCTCTATCTTGCCCTACTGTTTCCATCTTTCCCTACTTTCTCCATCTTGCCCTACTGTCCACATCTTGCCCTACTGTCTCCATCTTGCCCTACTGTCTCCATCTTGCCCTACTGTCCCCATCTTGTCCTACTGTCTCCATCTTGCCCTACAGTCCCCATTATGCCCTACTGTCTCCATCTTGCCTACTGTCTCCATCTTGCCCTACTGTCTCCACCTTGCCCTACTGTCTCCATCTTGCCCTACTATCTCCATCTTGTCCTACTGTCTCCATCTTGCCCTACTGTTTCCATCTTTCCCTACTGTCTCCATCTTGCCCTACTGTCCCCATCTTGCCCTACTGTCTCCATCTTGCCCTACTGTCTCCATCTTGCCCTACTGTCCACATCTTGTCCTACTGTCTCCATTTTGTCCTACTGTCTCCATCTTGCCCTACTGTCTCCATCTTGCCTACTGTCTCCATCTTGCCCTACTGTCTCCATCTTGCCCTACTGTCCCCATCTTGTCCTACTGTCTCCATTTTGTCCTACTGTCTCCATCTTGCCCTACTGTCTCCATCTTGCCTTACTGTCTCCATCTCGCCTTGCTGTCTCCATCTCGTCCTAGTGTCTCCATTTTGTCCTACTGTCTCCATCTTGTCCTACTGTCTCCATCTTGCCCTACTGTCCCCATCTTGTCCTACTGTCTCCATTTTGTCCTACTGTCTCCATCTTGCCCTACTGTCTCCATCTTGCCCTACTGTCTCCATCTTGCCCTACTATTTCCATCTTGCCTACTGTCTCCATCTTGCCCTACTGTCTCCATCTTGCCCTACTGTCTCCATTTTGTCCTACTGTCTCCATCATGCCCTACTGTCTCCATCTTGCCCTACTGTCCCCATCTTGTCCTACTGTCTCCATCTTGCCCTACAGTCCCCATTATGCCCTACTGTCTCCATCTTGCCTACTGTCTCCATCTTGCCCTACTGTCTCCACCTTGCCCTACTGTCTCCATCTTGCCCTACTATCTCCATCTTGTCCTACTGTCTCCATCTTGCCCTACTGTTTCCATCTTTCCCTACTGTCTCCATCTTGCCCTACTGTCCCCATCTTGCCCTACTGTCTCCATCTTGCCCTACTGTCTCCATCTTGCCCTACTGTCCCCATCTTGTCCTACTGTCTCCATTTTGTCCTACTGTCTCCATCTTGCCCTACTGTCTCCATCTTGCCTACTGTCTCCATCTTGCCCTACTGTCTCCATCTTGCCCTACTGTCCCCATCTTGTCCTACTGTCTCCATTTTGTCCTACTGTCTCCATCTTGCCCTACTGTCTCCATCTTGCCTTACTGTCTCCATCTTGCCCTACTATTTCCATCTTGCCTACTGTCTCCATCTTGCCTACTGTCTCCATCTTGCCCTACTGTCTCCATCTTGCCCTACTGTCCCCATCTTGTCCTACTGTCTCCATTTTGTCCTACTGTCTCCATCTTGCCCAACTGTCTCCATCTTGCCTACTGTCTCCATCTTGCCCTACTGTCTCCATCTTGCCCTACTGTCCCCATCTTGTCCTACTGTCTCCATTTTGTCCTACTGTCTCCATCTTGCCCTACTGTCTCCATCTTGCCCTACTGTCTCCATCTTGCCCTACTGTCCCCATCTTGTCCTACTGTCTCCATTTTGTCCTACTGTCTCCATCTTGCCCTACTGTCTCCATCTTGCCCTACTGTCTCCATCTTGCCCTACTGTCTCCATTTTGTCCTACTGTCTCCATCATGCCCTACTGTCTCCATCTTGCCCTACTGTCTCCATCTTGCCCTACTGTTTCCATCTTGCCTACTGTCTCCATCTTGCCCTACTGTCTCCATCTTGTCCTACTGTCTCCATCTTGCCTTACGGTCTCCATCTTGCCCTACTGTTTCCATCTTTCCCTACTGTCTCCATCTTGCCCTACTGTCCCCATCTTGCCCTACTGTCTCCATCTTGCCCTACTGTCTCCACCTTGCCCTACTGTCCCCATCTTGTCCTACTGTCTCCATCTTGCCCTACAGTCCCCATCTTGCCCTACTGTCTCCATCTTGCCTACTGTCTCCATCTTGCCCTACTGTCTCCATCTTGCTCTACTGTTTCCATCTTGCCTACTGTCTCCATCTTGCCTTACTGTCTCCATCTTGCCCTACTGTCTCCATTTTGTCCTACTGTCTCCATCATGCCCTACTGTCTCCATCTTGCCCTACTGTCTCCATTTTGTCCTACTGTCTCCATCTTGCCCTACGGTCTCCATCGTGCCCTACTGTTTCCATCTTGCCTACTGTCTCCATCTTGCCCTACTGTCTCCATCTTTCCTTACTGTCTCCATCTTGTCCTACTGTCTCCATCTTGCCCTACTGTCTCCATCTTGTCCTACTGTCTCCATCTTGCCCTACTGTCTCCATCTTGTCCTACTGTCTCCATCTTGCCCTACTGTCTCCATCTTGCCCTACTGTCTCCATCTTGTCCTACTGTCTCCATCTTACCCTACTGTCTCCATCTTTCCCTACTGTCTCCATCTTGCCCTACTGTCTCCATCTTTCCCTACTGTCTCCATCTTGCCTTCTATCTCCCAGGGATGCTTATTGCCCCTAATGACAGTTCTGTATGGGGCTCTGGGAGAGACCCTGCATTGGCAATGGAAGAATGTGGCCCCAAATCCATGCCAGGTTTAGTGCCCCTGTCTCTCATCCCGGCCCCCGGCTCCCCCATCACCAGCATTTTGGGCGCTTCCTTATTTTTAAGTATTTATTTTTAGGACACGTTTTTAACATGTTATTACAATGAGAAAGTCATTTTTGCTGATGCAATGAACCTCCTGTTCTGACTTCCGCTCTTCAGCATAAAATTAGCTGTGAAATGAGGATGTTACAAGTCGAACTGCTGACAAAAGACAAATTAAGGAAAATATTTGTTCAAAACAGAAACCTTTGCATCTTGCCCTACTGTCTCCATCTTGTCCTACAGTCTCCATCTTGCCCTACTGTCTCCATCTTGCCCTACTGTCCCCATCTTGCCCTACAGTCTCCATCATACCCTACAGTCTCCATCATACCCTACTGTCCCCATCTTGCCCTACTGTCCCCATCTTGCCCTACTGTCTCCATCTTGCCCTACTGTCCCCATCTTGCCCTACTGTCTCCATCTTGCCCTACTGTCTCCATCTTGCCCTACTGTCCCCATCTTGCCCTACAGTCTCCATCATACCCTACTGTCTCCATATTGCCCTACTCTCCCCATCTTGCCCTACTGTCTCCATCTTGCCCTACTGTCTCCATCTTGTCCTACTGTCTCCATCTTGTCCTACTGTCTCCATCTTGCCCTACTGTCCCCATCTTGTCCTAATGTCTCCATCTTGCCCTACTGTCTCCATCTTGCCCTACTGTCTCCATCTTGTCCTACTGTCTCCATCTTGCCCTACTGTCCCCATCTTGTCCTACTGTCCCCATCTTGCCCTACTGTCTCCATCTTGCCCTACTGTCTCCATCTTGCCCTACTGTCCCCATCTTGCCCTACAGTCTCCATCATACCCTACAGTCTCCATCATACCCTACTGTCTCCATATTGCCCTACTCTCCCCATCTTGCCCTACTGTCTCCATCTTGCCCTACTGTCTCCATCTTGTCCTACTGTCTCCATCTTGTCCTACTGTCTCCATCTTGCCCTACTGTCCCCATCTTGTCCTAATGTCTCCATCTTGCCCTACTGTCTCCATCTTGCCCTACTGTCCCCATCTTGTCCTACTGTCCCCATCTTGCCCTACTGTCTCCATCTTGCCCTACTGTCTCCATCTTGCCCTACTGTCTCCATCTTGTCCTACTGTCTCCATCTTGCCCTACTGTCCCCATCTTGTCCTACTATCTCCATCTTGCCCTACCGTCTCCATCTTGCCCTACTGTCCCCATCTTGCCCTACTGTCTCCATCTTGCCCCACTGTTTAACTTTCTTACCCTTCTCCACAGGGATGTGCCCGACCCTAATGGGAGCAGCTCTGTTGCAGGGTCTAATGGGGTCACTGCCCATTGGGCCCCAGTTAGACACACTGTGCATGTGTCGGGGGTGGATAACTTGGGATAATGCCAAAATGGGTCATTGGGTTCAGGTGTGATCCCTGTTTGGCAGGCCGAGGTCATGAGCAGGTTTGCTGAACTACACCAAGTGGGAGTGGGGGGTCTCTCTTTTTTGCTGTGCGGCAGAATAAATACATACTTGGCCTATTGCGTATTTTCCTGCATTTAGACCCATAGGCTTTGCTTTGGAGCTTTGGTGGCTGCTTTCTGCCATCTAGTGGAGATGAAGGGAAATTGCAGTCACATTACTGACTAATCAAAACCCTAATCACATCAGAGAGAAATCGTAATTTTTCCCCAGAATATTTCCTGTAATTCAGTGTAGTTCCTACTGTTTGTATCCAGGGTAAGAAGTAGAAAAAATCTGGATCCATCTGATTTTAATCTAAAAGCTAATTTGCCGATTCACATTCATCCCAGAAACCCCATATCTCTTCCCTGTTCCACCGACTGCTGCTTGGCTTTTGTTTCTATTAGAAATCTCAATGTCAGTAGTTACATATGGATCCATACTGTCTTCTTCTTGTCCTACTGTCTTCATCTTGTCCTATTTTTTCCATCTTGCCCTACTGTCTCAATGGCAATCTTGTCCTACTGTCTCCATCTTGCCCTACTGTCTCCATCTTGCCCTACTGTCCCCATCTTGCCCTACTGTCTCCATCTTGTTCTACTGTCTCCATCTTGCCCTACTGTCCCCATCTTGCCCTACTGTCTCCATCTTGCCCTACTGTCCCCATCTTGTCCTACTGTCTCCATCTTGCCCTACTGTCTCCATCTTGTCCTACTGTCTCCATCTTGCCCTACTGTCTCCATCTGGTCCTATTGTCTCCATTTTCCCTACTGTCTCCATCTTTCCCTACTGTCTCCATCCTTCCCTACTGTCCCCATCTTGCCCTACTGTCCCCATCTTGCCCTACTGTCCCCATCTTGTCCTACTGTCTCCATCTTGTCCTACTGTCCCCATCTTGCCCTACTGTCTCCATCTTGTCCTACTGTCCCCATCTTGCCCTACTGTCCCCATCTTGCCCTACTGTCCCCATCTTGCCCTACTGTCTCCATCTTGCCCTACTGTCTCCATCTTGTCCTACTGTCTCCATCTTGTCCTACTGTCTCCATCTTGTCCTACTGTCTCCATCTTGCCCTACTGTCTCCATCGTGGCCTACTGTCTCCATCTTGTCCTACAGTCTCCATCTTGCCCTACTGTCCCCATCTTGCCCTACTGTCTCCATCTTGCCCTACTGTCTCCATCTTGCCCTACTGTCTACATCTTGCCCTATTTTCTCCATCTTGTCCTACTGTCTCCATCTTGCCCTACCGTCTCCATCTTGCCCTACTGTCTCCATCTTGCCCTGCTGTCTCCATCTTGCCCTACTGTCTCCATCTTATTCTACTGTCTCTTACTGTCCCTACTGTTCTACTGTCCTTTGACATCTCAGTATCCCAACTCTCTTATCCCGACCAGTTTTTCACATTAGGGAAGGTTCAACATTAATGAGACCAGATAACAGTATCCAAAGTCTCATTGGGTGTTTTCATTTAAACAGTGACCTACAACACTGATACTATAGCAGGGCATGCTGGGAGTTTCTCTGGTACTTTGATCCGCCAGCCCATCAGAACTGGTTGGTGATGCTTGGATACGGTTCTGTGATTGGCCACTGTTACAGAGGGAATACAGTAAGTACAGAATATGTATTGGGAGGGTCCCATCTGTCAGTACAGTAAGTGCACGGATCAAATCTCAGTGAAATCACAATTGGCCTCCAGTTTTTTGTCGTTTTTGCTTTGTATTTGGTTTCACAGAAGGGGAAATGATTTTACCGTTTGCCCAAATGCACAATATCAGTTCCCAAAAATGAATCTTCTTTTAGAACAAAGAACTGACCCCAGGACCTAAGTACTGTGTGAGCTACTTGGCTCCGCCCCTGGGGCAAATAATAGAGAATGTCTGTGTTGTAAAATAGGAGCTTATGTGTGTGTGTGAAGCATTAAAGCCAGTAGGTACCACTTGTTTAGTGGAATAGCTGGACACCAGTTCTGTGGAGCAGAATGAGACATATGTGTCTGTACGTGTTGTTACTCTGTGCCGGTAAGTCTGACAGATTATTATTCACTTGTCTGCAAGGGGTCAGTATCCCAGGGCTGTTACTCAGCTTAGTGTGTGGGGCAGGTTATTCTTCTTCCCCTTCACAAAGCGATGGTAATACCCTGTCTATACTGGGAGGTTTGGGGCTCCAGGGCTTAAAAGGGATATTATTGATATGGAGAAAGTACAGAGAAGAGCGACTAAGCTGATAAAGGGAATGGGCTCAGTTATGGGGAAAGGCTGGCCCAGTTGGGATTGGTTACACTGGGGAAGGGGCAGTTAAGGGGGGGTCACTATATATAAATATATAAGGGGGGGCAGTAATGAAATAGAGAAAGTACAGGGAAGAGCGACTAAGCTGATAAAGGGAATGGGCTCAGTTATGGGGAAAGGCTGGCCCAGTTGGGATTGGTTACACTGGGGGGGGGGGGCAGTTAAGGGGGGGGTCACTATATATAAATATATAAGGGGGGGCAGTAATGAAATAGAGAAAGTACAGGGAAGAGCGACTAAGCTGATAAAGGGAATGGGCTCAGTTATGGGGAAAGGCTGGCCCAGTTGGGATTGGTTACACTGGGGAAGGGGCAGTTAAGGGGGGGTCACTATATATAAATATATAAGGGGGGGTTGTTGTTAAAGTATGAAAAGGGTTTTCGGTTGAAATAGAAAGGAAACCCCTTTAATTCTAGGAGGGGGGGCAGAAGAAGTGGGAAATTATTCCAAAATCAAAGCAAGAAATAAATGGAGTGAGGGCAATTGTGCTTTCAGCAACAAAGTGAGACTTAAGGGGGAAGGTATTTGTGTTGCACACGCTATGCCAGTGATCCCCCATTCAGTGGCTCAGGGGGGACATGTTGCTCCCAGTGGCCCCAAAGCAGGGGCTCATTTTTGAATTTCTGGTAAAGGGACAAGTTTTAGTTGCATAAAAATCAGATGTACTGCCAAACAGAACCTCCTATAGTTAGTCGATATAGGGGCTACCAATTAGCCAATCACAGCCCTTATTTGGCACCCCAGGAACATCTTTCACGCTTGTGTTGCTCCCAAACTCCGTTTACATGTGAGTGTAGCTCGTGGGTACGAAGCTTGGGGAGCCCTGGTCTAATACAGCACTGCCAGAAAGCAACTCCTACACACACTATTCCTATTAATTACTTATTCTACCTTAAGGAACCTTAACAGTCTGTCATCCAAACCACTGCCTGGTTACAAGGGTAAGTCAGACTGTATCACACAAAGGCTGCATTGCCCTTAGTAACATGGCTGTAACTTGGCACCGGGCCCCTTTGTGCCTGTAGAGCCCCGGCCCCTTTGTGCCTGTAGCGCCCCGGCCCCTTTGTGCCTGTAGCGCCCCGGCCCCTTTGTGCCTGTAGCGCCCCGGCCCCTTTGTGCCTGTAGCGCCCCGGCCCCTTTGTGCCTGTAGAACCCCGGCCCCTTTGTGCCTGTAGAGCCCCGGGCCCCTTTGTGCCTGTAGCGCCCCGGCCCCTTTGTGCCTGTAGAGCCCCGGCCCCTTTGTGCCTGTAGCGCCCCGGCCCCTTTGTGCCTGTAGCGCCCCGGCCCCTTTGTGCCTGTAGAGCCCCGGGCCCTTTTGTGCCTGTAGAGCCCCGGCCCCTTTGTGCCTGTAGAGCACCGGCCCCTTTGTGCCTGTAGAGCCCCGGCCCCTTTGTGCCTGTAGCGCCCCGGCCCCTTTGTACCTGTAGAGCCCCGGGCCCCTTTGTGCCTGTAGAGCCCCGGGCCCCTTTGTGCCTGTAGCGCCCCGGGCCCCTTTGTGCCTGTAGAGCCCCGGGTCCCTTTGTGCAGGTAGAGCCCCGGGCCCCTTTTTGCCTTTAGAGCCCCGGGCCCCTTTGTGCAGGAAGAGCCCCGGGCCCCTTTGTGCCTGTAGCGCCCCGGCCCCTTTGTGCCTGTAGTGCCCCGGGCCCCTTTGTGCCTTTAGAGCCCCGGGCCCCTTTGTGCAGGAAGAGCCCCGGGCCCCTTTGTGCCTGTAGAGCCTGGGCCCCTTTGTGCCTGTAGCGCCCTGGGCCCCTTTGTGCCTGTAGAGCCCCGGGCCCCTTTGTGCCTGTAGAGCCCCGGGCCCCTTTGTGCCTGTAGAGCCCCGGGCCCCTTTGTGCCTGTAGAGCCCCTGCTTCCCCCTTGTGCGCTTATTTCTGCTTCCCCCTTGTGTCCTTATTTCTGCCTCCCCCTTGTGTGCTTATTTCTGCCTCCCCTTGTGTGCTTATTTCTGTTTCCCCCTTGTGCGCTTATTTCTGCCTCCCCTTGTGTGCTTATTTCTGTTTCCCCCTTGTGCGCTTATTTCTGCCTCCCCCTTGTGCGCTTATTTCTGTTTCACCCTTGTGCGCTTATTTCTGCCTCCCCCTTGTGTGCTTATTTCTGCCTCCCCATTTGCGCTTATTTCTGCCTCCCCATTTGCGCTTATTTCTGTTTCACCCTTGTGCGCTTATTTCTGCCTCCCCCTTGTGTGCTTATTTCTGCTTCCCCCTTGTGCGCTTATTTCTGCCTCCCCCTTGTGCGCTTATTTCTGCCTCCCCCTTGTGCGCTTCTTTCTGCCTCCCCATGTGCGCTTATTTCTGCCTCCCCTTGTACGCTTTTTTCTGCCTCCCCCTTGTGCGCTTATTTCTGCCTCCCCATGTACGCTTTTTTCTGCCTCCCCCTTGTGCGCTTTTTTCTGCCTCCCCTTGTGCGCTTTTTTCTGCCTCCCCTTGTGCGCTTATTTCTGCCGCCCCTTGTGCACTTATTTCTGCCTCCCCTTGTGCACTTATTTCTGCCTCCCCCATGTGCACTTATTTCTGCCTCCCCCTTGTGCGCTTATTTCTGCCTCCCCCTTGTGCACTTATTTCTGCCTCCCCCTTGTGCACTTATTTCTGCCTCCCCCTTGTGCACTTATTTCTGCCTCCCCCTTGTGCGCTTATTTCTGCCTCCCCCTTGTGCGCTTATTTCTGCCTCCCCCTTGTGCACTTATTTCTGCCTCCCCCTTGTGCACTTATTTCTGCCTCCCCCTTGTGCACTTATTTCTGCCTCCCCCTTGTGCACTTATTTCTGCCTCCCCCTTGTGTGCTTAATTCTGCCTCCCCATTTGCGCTTATTTCTGTTTCACCCTTGTGTGCTTATTTCTGCCTCCCCATTGTGCGCTTATTTCTGCCTCCCCATTTGCGCTTATTTCTGTTTCACCCTTGTGCGCTTATTTCTGCCTCCCCCTTGTGTGCTTATTTCTGCTTCCCCCTTGTGCGCTTATTTCTGCCTCCCCCTTGTGCGCTTATTTCTGCCTCCCCCTTGTGCGCTTATTTCTGCTTCCCCCTTGTGCGCTTATTTCTGCCTCCCCATGTGCGCTTATTTCTGCCTCCCCATTTGCGCTTATTTCTGTTTCACCCTTGTGCGCTTATTTCTGCCTCCCCCTTGTGCGCTTATTTCTGCTTCCCCCTTGTGCACTTATTTCTGCTTCCCCCTTGTGCGCTTATTTCTGCCTCCCCTTGTGCGCTTATTTCTGCCTCCCCCTTGTGCACTTATTTCTGCCTTCCCCTTGTGCGCTTATTTCTGCTTCCCCCTTGTGCACGTATTTCTGCCTCCCCCTTGTGCACTTATTTCTGCCTCCCCCTTGTGCGCTTATTTCTGCCTCCCCTTGTGTGCTTATTTCTGCCTCCCCATTTGCGCTTATTTCTGCCTCCCCATTTGCGCTTATTTCTGTTTCACCCTTGTGCGCTTATTTCTGCCTCCCCCTTGTGCGCTTATTTCTGCCTCCCCATTTGCACTTATTTCTGTTTCACCCTTGTGCGCTTATTTCTGCCTCCCCCTTGTGTGCTTATTTCTGCTTCCCCCTTGTGCATTTATTTCTGCCTCCCCCTTGTGCGCTTATTTCTGCCTCCCCCTTGTGCGCTTATTTCTGCTTCCCCCTTGTGCGCTTATTTCTGCTTCCCCCTTGTGCGCTTATTTCTGCCTCCTCCTTGTGCGCTTATTTCTGCCTCCCCCTTGTGCGCTTATTTCTGCCTCCCCTTGTGCGCTTTTTTCTGCCTCCCTCTTGCGCTTATTTCTGCCTCCCCCTTGTGTGCTTTTCTCTGCCTCCCCTTGTGCGCTTATTTCTGCCTCCACTTGTGCACTTATTTCTGCCTCCCCCTTGTGCACTTATTTCTGCCTCCCCCATGTGCGCTTATTTCTGCTTCCCCCTTGTGCGCTTATTTCTGCCTCCCCCTTGTGCGCTTATTTCTGCTTCCCCCTTGTGCACTTATTTCTGCCTCCCCCTTGTGCCCTTATTTCTGCCTCCCCCTTGTGCGCTTATTTCTGCCTCCCCTTGTGTGCTTATTTCTGCCTCCCCATTTGCGCTTATTTCTGCCTCCCCATTTACGCTTATTTCTGTTTCACCCTTGTGCGCTTATTTCTGCCTCCCCCTTGTGTGCTTATTTCTGCCTCCCCCTTGTGTGCTTATTTCTGCCTCCCCCTTGTGTGCTTATTTCTGCTTCCCCCTTGTGCGCTTATTTCTGCCTCCCCTTGTGCGCTTATTTCTGCCTCCCCCTTGTGCGCTTATTTCTGCTTCCCCCTTGTGCACTTATTTCTGCCTCCCCCTTGTGCACTTATTTCTGCCTCCCCCTTGTGCGCTTATTTCTGTCTCCCCTTGTGTGCTTATTTCTGCCTCCCCATTTGCGCTTATTTCTGCCTCCCCATTTGCGCTTATTTCTGTTTCACCCTTGTGCGCTTATTTCTGCCTCCCCCTTGTGCGCTTATTTCTGCCTCCCCATTTGCGCTTATTTCTGTTTCACCCTTGTGCGCTTATTTCTGCCTCCCCCTTGTGTGCTTATTTCTGCTTCCCCCATGTGCACTTATTTCCAGGGTCGGACTGGGGGGTGCAGGGCCCACCAGGGCTCCCGCCCCAGGGGCCCTGCAGGTGCCCCAGCCGCGTCCCCTAACCCCCCCAAGGGCCCCCCTAACCCCCCCGAAGGGCCCCCGCCTGACGTCCTCCCCGAGCGCGTATAAATTGAACGCGTCGGGGAGGAACAGTCAGTAGCGGGGAGCGCCGGCAAAGGTCGGACTGGGCCGCTGGGGCCCACTAGGGCCGGGGCCCACCGGGATTTTTCCCGGTGTCCCGGCGGCCCAGTCCGACCCTGCTTATTTCAACCTCCCCCTTGTGCGCTTATTTCTGCCTCCTCCTTGTGCGCTTATTTCTGCTTCCCCCTTGTGCACTTATTTCTGCTTCCCCCTTGTGCGCTTATTTCTGCCTCCTCCTTGTGCGCTTATTTCTGCCTCCCCATTTGCGCTTATTTCTGTTTCACCCTTGTGCGCTTATTTCTGCCTCCCCCTTGTGTGCTTATTTCTGCTTCCCCCTTGTGCGCTTATTTCTGCCTCCCCCTTGTGCGCTTATTTCTGCCTCCTCCTTGTGCGCTTATTTCTGCTTCCCCCTTGTGCACTTATTTCTGCTTCCCCCTTGTGCGCTTATTTCTGCCTCCCCCTTGTGCGCTTATTTCTGCCTCCCCATTTGCGCTTATTTCTGTTTCACCCTTGTGCGCTTATTTCTGCCTCCCCCTTGTGTGCTTATTTCTGCTTCCCCCTTGTGCGCTTATTTCTGCCTCCCCTTGTGCGCTTATTTCTGCCTCCCCCTTGTGCGCTTTTTTCTGCCTCCCCCTTGTGCACTTTTTCTGCCTCCTCTTGTGCGCTTTTTTCTGCCTCCCCCTTGTGCGCTTATTTCTGCCTCCCCCTTGTGCGCTTTTTTCTGCCTCCCCTTGTGCGCTTATTTCTGCCTCCCCTTGTGCACTTATTTCTGCCTCCCCCTTGTGCACTTAATTCTGCCTCCCCCTTGTGCGCTTATTTCTGCTTCCCCCTTGTGCGCTTATTTCTGCCTCCCCCTTGTGCGCTTATTTCTGCTTCCCCCTTGTGCACTTATTTCTGCCTCCCCCTTGTGCGCCTATTTCTGCCTCCCCATTTGCGCTTATTTCTGTTTCACCCTTGTGCGCTTATTTCTGCCTCCCCCTTGTGTGCTTATTTCTGCTTCCCCCTTGTGCGCTTATTTCTGCCTCCCCCTTGTGCGCTTATTTCTGCCTCCCCCTTGTGCGCTTATTTCTGCTTCCCCCTTGTGCGCTTATTTCTGCCTCCCCATGTGCGCTTATTTCTGCCTCCCCATTTGCGCTTATTTCTTTTTCACCCTTGTGCGCTTATTTCTGCCTCCCCCTTGTGCGCTTATTTCTGCTTCCCCCTTGTGCACTTATTTCTGCTTCCCCCTTGTGCGCTTATTTCTGCCTCCCCTTGTGCGCTTATTTCTGCCTCCCCCATGTGCACTTATTTCTGCCTTCCCCTTGTGCGCTTATTTCTGCTTCCCCCTTGTGCACTTATTTCTGCCTCCCCCTTGTGCACTTATTTCTGCCTCCCCCTTGTGCGCTTATTTCTGCCTCCCCTTGTGTGCTTATTTCTGCCTCCCCATTTGCGCTTATTTCTGCCTCCCCATTTGCGCTTATTTCTGTTTCACCCTTGTGCGCTTATTTCTGCCTCCCCCTTGTGCGCTTATTTCTGCCTCCCCATTTGCGCTTATTTCTGTTTCACCCTTGTGTGCTTATTTCTGCTTCCCCCTTGTGCACTTATTTCTGCCTCCCCCTTGTGCGCTTATTTCTGCCTCCCCCTTGTGCACTTTTTCTGCCTCCCCTTGTGTGCTTTTTTCTGCCTCCCCCTTGTGCGCTTATTTCTGCCTCCCCCTTGTGCGCTTTTTTCTGCCTCCCCTTGTGCGCTTATTTCTGCCTCCCCTTGTGCGCTTATTTCTGCCTCCCCATGTGCACTTATTTCTGCCTCCCCCTTGTGCGCTTATTTCTGCCTCCCCTTGTGCGCTTATTTCTGCCTCCCCCTTGTGCGCTTATTTCTGCCTCCCCTTGTGCACTTATTTCTGCCTCCCCCTTGTGCACTTATTTCTGCCTCCCCCTTGTGCACTTATTTCTGCCTCCCCCTTGTGCGCTTATTTCTGCCTCCCCCTTGTGCGCTATTTTCTGCCTCCCCTTGTGCGCTTTTTTCTGCCTCCCCCTTGTGCGCTTTTTTCTGCCTCCCCTTGTGCGCTTTTTTCTGCCTCCCCTTGTGCGCTTATTTCTGCCTCCCCTTGTGCACTTATTTCTGCCTCCCCCTTGTGCACTTATTTCTGCCTCCCCCTTGTGCGCTTATTTCTGCCTCCCCCTTGTGCACTTTTTTCTGCCTCCCCCTTGTGCACTTATTGCTGCCTCCCCCTTGTGCGCTTATTTCTGCCTCCCCCTTGTGTGCTTAATTCTGCCTCCCCATTTGCGCTTATTTCTGTTTCACCCTTGTGCGCTTATTTCTGCCTCCCCCTTGTGCACCTATTTCTGCCTCCCCATTTGCGCTTATTTCTGTTTCACCCTTGTGCGCTTCTTTCTGCTTCCCCCCTGTGTGCTTATTTCTGCTTCCCCCTTGTGCGCTTATTTCTGCCTCCCCCTTGTGCGCTTATTTCTGCCTCCCCCTTGTGCGCTTATTTCTGCTTCCCCCTTGTGCGCTTATTTCTGCCTCCCCATGTGCGCTTATTTCTGCCTCCCCATTTGCGCTTATTTCTTTTTCACCCTTGTGCGCTTATTTCTGCCTCCCCCTTGTTCGCTTATTTCTGCCTCCCCCTTGTGCACTTATTTCTGCCTTCCCCTTGTGCGCTTATTTCTGCTTCCCCCTTGTGCACTTATTTCTGCCTCCCCCTTGTGCACTTATTTCTGCCTCCCCCTTGTGCGCTTATTTCTGCCTCCCCTTGTGTGCTTATTTCTGCCTCCCCATTTGCGCTTATTTCTGCCTCCCCATTTGCGCTTATTTCTGTTTCACCCTTGTGCGCTTATTTCTGCCTCCCCCTTGTGCACTTATTTCTGCCTCCCCCTTGTGCGCTTATTTCTGCCTCCCCTTGTGTGCTTATTTCTGCCTCCCCATTTGCGCTTATTTCTGCCTCCCCATTTGCGCTTATTTCTGTTTCACCCTTGTGCGCTTATTTCTGCCTCCCCATTTGCGCTTATTTCTGTTTCACCCTTGTGCGCTTATTTCTGCTTCCCCCTTGTGCGCTTATTTCTGCCTCCCCCTTGTGCGCTTATTTCTGCCTCCCCTTGTGCACTTTTTCTGCCTCCCCTTGTGCGCTTTTTTCTGCCTCCCCCTTGTGCGCTTATTTCTGCCTCCCCCTTGTGTGCTTTTTTCTGCCTCCCCTTGTGCGCTTATTTCTGCCTCCCCTTGTGCATTTATTTCTGCCTCCCCCTTGTGCACTTATTTCTGCCTCCCCCTTGTGCGCTTATTTCTGCTTCCCCCTTGTGCGCTTATTTCTGCCTCCCCCTTGTGTGCTTATTTCTGCTTCCCCCTTGTGCGCTTATTTCTGCCTCCCCCTTGTGCGCTTATTTCTGCCTCCCCCTTGTGCACTTTTTCTGCCTCCCCTTGTGCGCTTATTTCTGCCTCCCCCTTGTGTGCTTTTTTCTGCCTCCCCTTGTGCGCTTATTTCTGCCTCCCCTTGTGCATTTATTTCTGCCTCCCCCTTGTGCACTTATTTCTGCCTCCCCCTTGTGCGCTTATTTCTGCTTCCCCCTTGTGCGCTTATTTCTGCCTCCCCCTTGTGTGCTTATTTCTGCTTCCCCCTTGTGCGCTTATTTCTGCCTCCCCCTTGTGCGCTTATTTCTGCCTCCCCCTTGTGCACTTATTTCTGCCTCCCCCTTGTGCGCTTATTTCTGCCTCCCCCTTGTGCGCTATTTTCTGCCTCCCCTTGTGCGCTTTTTTCTGCCTCCCCCTTGTGCGCTTTTTTCTGCCTCCCCTTGTGCGCTTTTTTCTGCCTCCCCTTGTGCGCTTATTTCTGCCTCCCCTTGTGCACTTATTTCTGCCTCCCCCTTGTGCACTTATTTCTGCTTCCCCCTTGTGCGCTTATTTCTGCCTCCCCCTTGTGTGCTTATTTCTGCTTCCCCCTTGTGCGCTTATTTCTGCCTCCCCCTTGTGCGCTTATTTCTGCCTCCCCCTTGTGCGCTTATTTCTGCCTCCCCCTTGTGTGCTTATTTCTGCTTCCCCCTTGTGCGCTTATTTCTGCCTCCCCCTTGTGCGCTTATTTCTGCCTCCCCCTTGTGCACTTTTTCTGCCTCCCCTTGTGCGCTTTTTTCTGCCTCCCCCTTGTGCGCTTATTTCTGCCTCCCCCTTGTGTGCTTTTTTCTGCCTCCCCTTGTGCGCTTATTTCTGCCTCCCCTTGTGCATTTATTTCTGCCTCCCCCTTGTGCACTTATTTCTGCCTCCCCCTTGTGCGCTTATTTCTGCTTCCCCCTTGTGCGCTTATTTCTGCCTCCCCCTTGTGTGCTTATTTCTGCTTCCCCCTTGTGCGCTTATTTCTGCCTCCCCCTTGTGCGCTTATTTCTGCCTCCCCCTTGTGCGCTTATTTCTGCCTCCCCTTGTGCACTTATTTCTGCCTCCCCCTTGTGCAGTTATTTCTGCCTCCCCCTTGTGCACTTATTTCTGCCTCCCCCTTGTGCGCTTATTTCTGCCTCCCCCTTGTGCGCTTATTTCTGCCTCCCCCTTGTGCGCTTATTTCTGCCTCCCCTTGTGCGCTTATTTCTGCCTCCCCTTGTGCACTTATTTCTGCCTCCCCCTTGTGCACTTATTTCTGCCTCCCCCTTGTGCGCTTATTTCTGCCTCCCCCTTGTGCACTTATTTCTGCCTCCCCCTTGTGCACTTATTTCCGCCTCCCCCTTGTGCACCTATTTCTGCCATTTTCTTCTCCTCTTTATTCTTTTTCCCTTATACATTTCTCCTTCAACCTATTGCCCTCAGTCTCTACCTCCCTCTATGCGCCTTTTTCTCACAATATCCCACCAACCTATTTCCTGATATCCTGCCCATTCTCTGCCCCCTTTACTGACTGGGAGGTTTCATATTTTATAGCTTCCCGCCCCACCTGATCCCAATAACTGGCATCATCGCTCCCCAATCTGCCCACAATGGTTCCCCTATGGTAGGGAGAGAGTGGCCAAGGTGTTACGTCCCTACAGTGTCACAACTGGGCAATAGGGCAATTAACTACCCAGGGTTAAGAGGGGCAGTTATGACGAGAAGAGAATGGGAGGTCAGACAGGGGGCAGCACATATATGGATAGTACTGCTGTGCCCCTAAACTGCCTCCAGCTTTGTGCCGTGCCTCTTTCCATTACTGTTAGTGCTGCCCCCATCAGGTGGGTAATGTAGTGCAGTTTCTCCTGCCCACTAGATAAGCAGATAGTAAGGGCATCTCCCACCTGTGCCCACTGTCAGGCTAAAAGCCCTATAGGCCTAGTGCCCCCCTGAACTGCTGCCCCAATATCTACTACTTACAGCACTGGAACAGGGATGGGGTCACTTACCCTTATAGTGTGACACTAACGCTGCACCCCAAAAGTGACGCAACCCCAAGTTATAATTTAGCTACGACTTCCACTCGGCACAACTCCATGTCCGTCCGCAATGACCCTGGGGGAAAAACACAGCGATTTCATCTAAAATTGCACTTGTTTGTAAATTGCCCTTCAAGTATCAGTCGCTGTATTGGCAGAATGGTGGATGGGGGGCCATGTTAGTGGGTACGTTCCTGTGTCACGGTCCGGCCGACCCCCAGTTTCCCAAAGGAATTCATTGAGACTCCTGTGACCCCCACTGCCCCCCCCCCATCCCCAGCTCCTGTATATTATTCATTATTCTCCTCTCTTTGTAGCCTGGGGCTCAGAATCACATACTGACATGGCTGAATATGACTTTGACTACAATTACAGATATATACACAGTTTAGAAGTTTACGAATTTGTCACTGATGCAACAACACGGGACCCTGGGAACGATGGCTCCGGGGGCAGCACAGTCTGGTGAGATTTATACTGGGGCAATTATGTACGGGGGGGTGGATACTAGTGGGGCAATAAGAGGCATTAAATAATAAATTTATATTAATACATTAGTGCTTTGCTGACAGGTAGAACAGAAAGTTCAATGGGAACAAATGCATTTTCAGTATAAAAATCAATGTTACATTATAAAACTTTCTTTCCTCCTCAGCTTTTATTACATTCCCCCATAAATAGGTTCTTATGTTTGTACTTTTCCTCTTGGGGCAGAAGCCAATGAAATTTCTATAAGGGAAACAAAGTAACCAATGAGAAGGCATATTGTGTATGCTGTGCCTCGTACCTGGGTACCTCCATATATAGGTGTCTGAACTGAACCACGCCCACAATTTAGCCACACCTGCTTTTAATGTACCACCCCCTACTACATCTCACTAGCGCCCAGCAGCATTCACCCCCCTCCAAAGAGACAGAACTATTGCATACCCCCCAACTGTCCCGCTTTTCGCGGGACAGTCCCGGTTTTTACAGCGCGTCCCGCTGGCCTGGATTGTTCAATGAATGTCCCGCATTACGGAAATGCAGAACATTCATTAAACTATCCAGGCCAGCGGGACGCTCCGGCTCCATCTCTTCTTGCGGCTCCTGCTTCTTATTCGGCTCCTCGTACGGCGGCGACAGGACCTTTTATAAGGTTGCGCCTGTGCGTAATGACGTCACACGTACCCCCGGGCGCAAGCTTATAAGAGGTCCTGTCGCCTCCGTACGAGGAGCCGAATAAGAAGCAGGAGCCGCAAGAAGTCTATGGGGGCCGCTATGTATGGGGGAATTTTCTATTGGAGGTACTCTCTATGGGGGGCACTGTGTATGGGGACACTGTGTATGGGGGGCTCTGTGTATGGGGGGCACTGTATGGGGGGGCACTGTGTATGGGGGCTACTGTGTATGGGGGGGCACTGTGTAAGGAGGGCTACTATGTATGGGGGGGCACTGTGTAAGGAGGGCTACTGTGTATGGGGGGTAAGGATGTAGCGAACCTCAAAAAAAAAGTTTGCGAACGTGTTCGGGAACTTACGCCAAAAAACTCGAATATTCGCGAACTTTGCGAACCCCATAGACTTCAATGGGAAGGTGAACTTTAAAACCTAGAAAAGCCATTTCTGCCCAGAAAACTGATTTTAAAGTTGTTTAAAGGGTGCCACGACCTGGGTAGGGGCATGCAGGAGGGGCATCAAGCAAAAATTTCTCTGAAAAATACTTTGTTGAAAAAGCGTTGCATAAAAACGGGCAGACCTAGCGGAAATACGCAGCGTTTTTTGCTATTTCGCACTATTAGCACCATGGAAATGGGATTTGCTTACACCAGTACTAGGCTGAAAAACACCATGTGTGGTTGTGCGGCGTTTTTAGGCTGAGAAAAAACACAGAGAATAAACGCAGCGGAAAAAAAATGCAGCGAACCCAAATTGCGAACATACGCGGAAAGTTCGCGAACTTCCGAACTTGCGAACACCCGATGTTCGCGCGAATTAGTTCACCGGCGAACAGTTCGCTACATCTCTAATGGGGGGCACTGTGTATGGGGGGCTCTGTGTATGGGGGGCTCTGTGTATGGGGGGAACTGTGTATGGGGGGGCACTGTGTAAGGAGGGCTACTGTGTATGGGGGGAACTGTGTATTGGGCCACTGTGTATTGGGCCACTGTGTATGGGGGGCACTGTGTATGGGGGCACTGTGTATGGGGGGTACTGTGTATGGGGGCACTTTCTATGGGGGCATTGTGTATGGGGGGAACTGTGTATTGGGCCACTGTGTATGGGGGGCACTGTGTATGGGGGCACTGTGTATGGGGGTACTGTGTATGGGGGAACTTTCTATGGGGGCATTGTGTATGGGGGGAACTGTGTATTGGGCCACTGTGTATGGGGGCACTGTGTATGGGGGCACTGTGTATGGGGGGTACTGTGTATGGGGGAACTTTCTATGGGGGCACTGTGTATGGGGGGCACTGTGTATGGGGGGAACTGTGTATTGGGCCACTGTGTATGGGGGGCACTGTGTATGGGGGCACTGTGTATGGGGGGCACTGTGTATGGGGGCACTTTCTATGGGGGCATTGTGTATGGAGGGTACTTTCTATGGGGGCACTGTGTATGGGGGCTACTGTCTGTGGGGCAATTGAGGGCATGGTCTATGGGGTCAATTGGGGGCACTGTTTATGGGGGCAAATGGGGCACTGTGTATGGGGGGCACTGTCTATGGGGGTGCTGTCTATTGGGCCATCGTGGGCACTATTTTAACTATTTTAAAAATTCATTTTAAAAATGGGGTGTGGCAATCGGGGCGTGGTCACAAAGTGGGCGTGGTCAAAAAATTTGCCGAACTGTCCCTCTTTTCATTTTTCAAATGTTGGGAGGTATGCTATTGGATATCCCTGGGCCAACAGAATCCCACAGAGCATACATTTAAATTCTAGAGGACAGTAGGGCAGATAACTCTTTACTTGACTTTGACATTTATAAATTACAGTGGATGGGGCTACGGTCAGTAATCATGAGGCCCCATTTACAGTAGGGGGTACATTATCCCTTATAATACATGAGTGATACTCAGAGTTCCCTGTATAACTCAGCCTGCAGCCTTGTGCCTTTATATGGGGGGCACAGAACCCCTCAGTGACTGCTAATATCCTTATCATTTACAGTAGGGGGTACATTATCCCTTATAATACATGAGTGATACTCAGAGTTCCCTGTATAACTCAGCCTGCAGCCTTGTGCCTTTATATGGGGGGCACAGAACCCCTCAGTGACTGCTAATATCCTTATCATTTACAGTAGGGGGTACAGTATCCCTTATAATACATGAGTGATACTCAGAGTTCCCTGTATAACTCAGCCTGCAGCCTTGTGCCTTTATATGGGGGGCACAGAACCCCTCAGTGACTGCTAATATCCTTATCATTTACAGTAGGGGGTACATTATCCCTTATAATACATGAGTGATACTCAGAGTTCCCTGTATAACTCAGCCTGCAGCCTTGTGCCTTTATATGGGGGGCACAGAACCCCTCAGTGACTGCTAATATCCTTATCATTTACAGTAGGGGGTACATTATCCCTTATAATACACGAGTGATACTCAGAGTTCCCTGTATAACTCAGCCTGCAGCCTTGTGCCTTTATATGGGCACAGAACCCCTCAGTGACTGCTAATATCCTTATCATTTACAGTAGGGGGTACATTATCCCTTATAATACATGAGTGATACTCAGAGTTCCCTGTATAACTCAGCCTGCAGCCTTGTGCCTTTATATGGGGGGCACAGAACCCCTCAGTGACTGCTAATATCCTTATCATTTACAGTAGGGGGTACATTATCCCTTATAATACATGAGTGATACTCAGAGTTCCCTGTATAACTCAGCCTGCAGCCTTGTGCCTTTATATGGGGGGCACAGAACCCCTCAGTGACTGCTAATATCCTTATCATTTACAGTAGGGGGTACAGTATCCCTTATAATACATGAGTGATACTCAGAGTTCCCTGTATAACTCAGCCTGCAGCCTTGTGCCTTTATATGGGGGGCACAGAACCCCTCAGTGACTGCTAATATCCTTATCATTTACAGTAGGGGGTACATTATCCCTTATAATACATGAGTGATATTCGGAGTTCCCTGTAGCCTTGGGTCTCAGAACTCTGAGTATTGTATAAAACACAATAATAATGAAACCTGGGGTTGTGGCCCCTTTATATATATGAACCCCAGTTTTGTGTGTTTGTGTATTACAGCCCCTCGGATGAGACCAAATACTCAGTGTTGATCGCCCTTCGATGCGTCTCGCTTCTCGCCCTGTTGCTAGTGCTGGTGGGGGTTATCTGCTACTTACGGAGGGACAAACACAAAGGCCAAGGTGAGATACGGGCAGGAAAGTACTAAAGGGGGTCATATTAGGGGGAATATTATAGGCACCTCTATAAGCTTCATCAAATACTGAAGATATAAATTCCTTGGAACTGTCCTGCCCTCCGTATGTCTCGTAGGTACAAACTAGTTGGAGCCCTGCAGGTTATTTCTTCAGCCTGTGTCCAGCGGGGCCCACATTTGGCCGTGTAACTATTTCCTCTCCAACCACAAACCCAAAATATGAGCATGATATGAAGGTTATTCTGATTGATAGCTCAGGTGTAGAGTGCGGCCCTACTGAGTGTGGCCCTATGATTCCTCTCTCTGTGGATCATGCCTTTCTGTTATAAAGTGAATTAAGTTCCCCCCTATTGTAAAATATAAGGATATTATAAGTCACTGAGGAGTCCCATGACCATATAAAGGGATGAGGCCGAGGGCTTTTATACAGGTCAAGGAACTCCGAGGTGACTTCTAATATCCTCATATTTTACAACAAGGGGCACTTTATTTATAATAATATACAAGTTTTAGTGAGTCATGTGACAGAAATGACATCACTAAGCTCCGATTATAACTGATGACATCACTAAGCACCGTTTATACGGATATAATTTACAGTTTGGACCCATAGGGAAATGACCCAACTGTATATTATAACATTATTATTAGCTTATATTGCTATATGCTAAGTAGCATGCAGCACATTCCAGTAATTGCCCATTAGTCATATCATTTCCTGCCAGAGGAGCTTACAATCTAACTGTCAGTTTCTTCAGGAACTAACTTACCCATCTATAAGTTACTGGGCTGTGGGAGGGAACCCACACAATCAGTGGAGATAGTGTCCCGCAGAGGGGGCAGAACCAGTTTGTGGGGGCACATTCTACCCCACGTTATACTTCATTGCTTGTGGCATATGGGGAAGAGCACTTGGGATCCGGTACCTTACCGACCAATCAGGTGGAGAGATTGGGAGGCAATTTTACTTCACAAATCACCCTACAGCTACCGGGTCCTGGGGGATCTATAGACATGAAATGAAAGGGAAAATCTTCATCCTTAATGTTTATTCACAGAACCACAAGATGGCGCTGCTGGGCTTACAGGACCTTCTACAGAGCAGGTGAGTTTTTTCCTGGGAAAGTCACTTTTTGGATATTATCATCATCTCCTCATATCTGAATGTAAATTTATTTTATTCACAGGTTGTGATATAGTTAATATATATGTAATATATAACAATAATCTACATCTTGTTGCAGTGCATAAATGGTTACAGATATATATATATATATATTTATATACAGACCGTACATGTGTGCAGATTAATCACTTGCTCTTTGTAATAATCCTTCCCATTGTGGGAAACTGCCATGGTCACATGAGCAAACAGCAGCCAATCAAAACTGCAGGCGCTGACTCCAAAATGCAGCCGATAAATGAAACACAGATGTAGGAACTGACGCTAAACGGTTAGTTCACCTTTAAATTAACCCTAAGTATGATGCAGTCGGTGATATTCTCAGACAATTTGCAGCTGGTTTTTATTTTTTTTAGAATTTGTGATTTATAAATGAGCTTTTTTGATTAGCAGCTCTCCAGCTATCTGGTTGCTAGGGTTCAAGTTACCCTAGCAACCAGGTAGTGGTGTGAATGAGAGACTGGAATAGGATTAAGAGAGGGACAGAATAGAAAGATAATACAATACAGCAGACCCCGTGGGCCGGGCCCCCTGTGAGGGCGGGGTCTGCTATATAGGTACTTAGGCCACTGATTGTAGCTTCATAGAGCAATAGCTGTTTGGCAGTGACCCCCATTTCATAGGGGAAAAGGCAAAAGAAGAAGCAAATATGTTAAAAAATATTTAAAAAAATAATGAAGACCAATTGAAAAGTTACTAACAACTGAACATTCTATAACCTACTAAAAGTTACCTTTACTAAAAGCAACCTCCTGGTTGCTAGGAGACAGCACGGGTGCAAGTGCCTTTTGTGAATAGCACCGGAGTGTTTGAGTTCATACATGGGTATAACAGACAGGGCACCTGATTGGATAAGAGTAATGATTAATGTAATTACTGTGCTTATTTCAGGAATCAAACCTTTATGAGGTGGTTGTAGTCCCAGGCCAGACCCACCAAGGGCTTCCTGCAGAACTGCATTCTGGGAGTGGGAAACATGGTTTCATTGTGACTTCCTCCGTGTGACATAAGGACGGGCACTCGGTTCCTGCCCATAGGGGCACATTTACTAAAGGGCAAATTGTCTTTTTCTGGTGAATATTCGCTGCACATTTACCTACTAACAGGCGCTGGCGACTACTCACTGGCGAAGAAGTACAAATTCTGTATTTTCTAAAGGGCGAACTTTTCTCTTCCTCCCCCATTTTGCTCAAATCCATTTTGCCAGCTTCTAGCGAAGTGATTAACTTAGATCTGCAAAGTAACTGTATTAATGAAAGGAAATCCTGCTTTCCCCCAAAAATGGCATATCCGGTGTCACAAAGCATGCATTTTTACTACTATTAAAGTATTATTCTGTATATAAGGTGTTAATGTAAAACCTATTTTCCACCAATTTTTTTTAACTCCTGTATTGTCCCTGATTGTATTGTTCCTGACTGTATCATTATTGACTGTATTGTTACAGACTGTATTGTTCCTGACTGTATCATTATTGACTGTATTGTTACAGACTGTATTGTTCCTGACTGTATCATTATTGACTGTATTGTTCCTGATTGTATTGTTCCTGACTGTATCATTATTGACTGTATTGTTCCTGATTGTATTGTTCCTGACTGTATCATTATTGACTGTATTGTTCCTGATTGTATTGTTACAGACGGTATTGTTCCTGACTGTATCATTATTGACTGTATTGTTCCTGATTGTATTGTTCCAGACAGTATTGTTCCTGACTGTATCGTTCTTGACTGTATTGTTCCTGACACTTTATTGTTCCTGACTATATTGTTACTGACTGTATTGTTTCTGACTGTATTGTTATCATTATTGACTGTATTGTTACTGACACTGTATTGTTCCTGATGGTATTGTTACTGACTGTATTGTTACTGACACCATATTGTTCCTGACTGTATTTTTCCCGACTGTATCGTTCCTGACACTATATTGTTCCTGACTGTATTGTTCCTGACACTGGTTTGTTCCTGACTGTATCATTATTGATTGTATTGTTCCTGATTGTATTGTTACAGACTGTATTGTTCCTGACTGTATTGTTCCTGACTGTATCATTATTGACTGTATTGTTTCTGACTGTATTGTTATCATTATTGACTGTATTGTTACTGACACTGTATTGTTCCTGATGGTATTGTTACTGACTGTATTGTTACTGACACCATATTGTTCCTGACTGTATTTTTCCCGACTGTATCGTTCCTGACACTATATTGTTCCTGACTGTATTGTTCCTGACACTGGTTTGTTCCTGACTGTATCATTATTGATTGTATTGTTCCTGATTGTATTGTTACAGACTGTATTGTTCCTGACTGTATTGTTCCTGACTGTATCATTATTGACTGTATTGTTTCTGATTGTATTGTTACAGACTGTATTGTTCCTGACTATCATTATTGACTGTATTGTTACAGACTGTATTGTTACAGACTGTATTGTTACAGACTGTATTGTTCCTGACTATCATTATTGACTGTATTGTTTCTGATTGTATTGTTACAGACTGTATTGTTACAGACTGTATTGTTCCTGACTGTATCATTATTGACTGTATTGTTCCTGACACTGTATTGTTCCTGACTATATTGTTACTGACTGTATTGTTTCTGACTGTATCGTTATCGTTATTGACTGTATTGTTTCTGACACTGTATTGTTCCTGACGGTATTGTTCCTGACTCTATTGTTCCTGACACTGTACCGTTACTGACACTGTATTGTTCCTGACTGTGCATCTCACACATGCTGGCTGGCCACCTCCCACAAAGATTTGTTTTTTTTAATTAAATGATCAAATGATTCCAAATAAATAAATTCTTAACCTGTTAATTGTTTGTGGTTAATTAAAGTTATTAACATGTATATACCAATTGTCCAGGTATTAATGCACTCACAAATCCCCCTCCCCCGTGTTTCAATTTGTTAGAATTAGCTTGTTAATGTTGTTGTTGAACTGTAACAATAATATTTTTTTCTGCATCTGGGCACTTTCACCAAGTTCAGCAACATCCTTAATAAATACACATATCTGTCCTGTACATAGCCACTGATTTCAATTAACACTCACATACACTAGCGAATCTTTTCTGAAAGATAGTGGCACTAGAGAAAGTACTCACTGGCGACAATTCACTAGTATTCTGTTGCCGTAGCAAAAATTCACATGTGGCCACAATGTGGCGCTGTTGGGCACAGCTTTTAGCGGCTTCTTCCACATATAATAAAGATGGAGTGCAGGTTCCGCTCGGGATGAGGGGGTTTATCCTGCTTATTAATGCCCTGAGCTGTGTCCGGAGAGAGTCCCCCAGAGGGAACAGCTTTATCTGGGGCTACTAATACTACTGGTTACCCTAGTGTTTTGGTGCAGCACCATGTTAACCAGTCAGAAAGCTATAGGGTAATGGGTCAAATAAACAAAGTGGTGGAAAGTGACCCCTTTATTGGGTAAATAAGAAATTATTATAGCAGGTGTCCCAACTTTTTGGGAATCAGCTCAGTAATGAACCTGAAACACCCCGACACTTGTGATAATAATCTATTCACCCATATCATTCATATCTGATACCATCAGCCTCCAGCACTGAGATGTGATTTTATATATATATATATATATATATATATATATAAATGCATATATAGTAAATAAAGTACACCCTATTGTAAAATATAAGGATATTATGAGGAGGTCCATGACCATATTTTATGCTCATTTTATGCTTTTATACAGGTCATGGAACTCTTTGGTGACTTCTAATATTCTCATATTTTACATGGGGGGGACTTTATTTATTATAATATACACGTTTTAGTGAGTCATGTGACAGAAATGACATCACTAAGCTCCAAATATAACTGATGACATCACTAAGCACCGTTTATAAGGATATAATTTACAGTTTGGTCCCATAGGGAAATGACCCAACTGTATATTATATAAATGTAATAAATGATGGCGCTGCCCATCGGGTCACCCAGAAATAGTTCCCTGCAATTTCAAGGCTTTCCATAGTAGAGCAATATAAGTTTTTCTCCATTTTAGGGAAACAACATTTCTTTTGTCATTTCAAAATCACAGAAATCCCCCATTTTTTTTCTTTCAAAATAGGTTTTTCTATTCTTTCATGGAAAGAATCTGTTCCTGTGTGTATAGGGCAGTACCTGTGAGTGAGTAGGTGCATATGAAATTACTGCAGGGGATTGGGCCCCATATAGTTCATTTACCCCCTTTGGCCACAGATTGTCTTGAATCAGTTGTGCTGTAGATTGGAAAAGCTTTACTTCTTGTATTGGTTTCTCCTGTCTCTGTAGATAAATCTGTATTCCCGATGTATACACCCATTTCTTGTATAGTGCTGCGGAACATGTTGCCATTTTATAAATATGTCTTAACAACAATAATAATAATAATAATAATATACAAGGAGAAGAAGAGGGGCCTCTGGAAATGTAGCCTAGGGGCCTCATATGCCATTAATTTGCCACTACCAGTGGATTTCAGTGCCAAATGACATAATAAATTAGTGGATAAAGCTCATCAGTTCCTTGCCAGTCCTTATGTCCATGTACAACCCGAAGTGTAAAGAGTTAGAGCCTAAATCTATGTTTGTTTTCTTAGCTTTGCAGGGTGTACATATATAAATGTTACACAAACAAACTTCAGTCTATATGAACTAAGCCCCTGATTAGCCTATATCTATCAATCAAACCCATTTAAAAAGAAAGAAAGTTTTTTTTATTGTTAACATAAACCAAAATAAAGAAGCAAAAATGGTTAAAAACACACCCTGGGATTTCCGGGATGGTCGCCTGAGGGAGCGGTCGCACAGTGATAGAGTGTGTGCCCCCATATCAACAACCTTTTCAGCAGAAATAGACCCCCTTAACCTGTCTCTTACATGGCGGGGACCCCTCAGAAACAGAAGAAGAGACCTAAAAACTCGCCGAATCCTGCAGGGGTGAGAGACGCACATCAAATTTCCAAGATGGCCGACGAGATCTCTCAAAACCACGCAGTATCAGGAGGCTGCTCTGATGAAACTATGAATTACAAGCAAATGGCACTCGAGGTAGCAAATCCTACAATAGAAAAATCAATTGAAATAGTAGTTAAAAACCTACAATCAGAGATTAATAAGATAGTAGAACAAGTTACCTCACATTATACTTCTATATCAGAAATGGAGGAAAGGATTTCTTCTCTGGAAGATTATTCTCCCTTAGCTAAGTCAAAAATACAGTTTCTGGAAAAAAAAATCTCTGACTTAGAAAATAAAACTGAAGACCTTGAAAATAGGCCCAGAAGGAATAACTTGCGCTTTGTAGGCATACCCGAGCATTACAAACAGGACTCTCTCGTTAAATTATCCAACTCTCTTCTGGGACAATATAGAAATGGAAAAAGCTAGCACCGTCCTCACTAACTATGCACTTTCAACTTGTAACTGTCTACACTCCTATGTTAAGATTGTATGAAATGGAGTAAGAACACTGAGGTAACGTGCAACTGAAGTAAAATTGTACAAAAAAAGAAAAGGAGAAGAAATACAAGGAGACACCCAAACAGGTGGTCCCTGTCTAGACTTCAGAATTGCTGCACCGTTAACCCCAAAAAAGAAAGAGAAAAAAGGTGAAAATTATAATAGGCAATTCACTTGATCAAGTGTCATGGGACATTAAAACTTAACCTTTATTGGTAAAAATTAAAAGAGTAAAGTATATCTAGAAATAATCCCCATTAAAAATTGCCTGGGGTGATATTCAATTAAAGTACAAACTATGAGGTATTATAAGGCTGCTCAGAGTTAACCTGCCTCATTCAATTCATTAAATGTATCAGCTTAAAAAATAACTATTGTATCAAACACTCTCCACAATTCAAAAGCCCCGTAGAGGCAGCCAAGGAGAGATTGCAAAAACACCTGCAACAATTGTTGCAAAATTGTTGCCAAATAAGGAGAGCTCGAGTCCCGTTTCCTTATGAGCTATATTAACTGCTGAAACAGGGTAGGGGATTCAGACCTCGTGGTAGCTGTGTTAAAGTACAGAACTCTTTCAGCTACAGGCTACAAATTCGGCCGTTTTCTGTGCCCCCCACCCCACCATGAAATGAGTGCAGGTAGCTCAAAATTGCAGCTTAACCTCCCGTTTTTTTTTTTTTATAACATTGAGGCACCCCTGCTTACTAAAATGCACATCAGTCGTGCAGACAAGTCAGCCCACCCTTCCAAACCCAGAGCCCCGCATCAACACCCACTCCACCCCCCTTCAAGCCCGACGCGCGTTTCGCCCCTTCACGAGGAGCTTTGTCAAGGACTGTCCTTGGCAAAGCTCCTCGTGAAGGGGCGAAACGCGCGTCGGGCTTGAAGGGGGGTGGAGTGGGTGTTGATGCGGGGCTCTGGGTTTGGAAGGGTGGGCTGACTTGTCTGCACGACTGATGTGCATTTTAGTAAGCAGGGGTGCCTCAATGTTATAAAAAAAAAAAAACGGGAGGTTAAGCTGCAATTTTGAGCTACCTGCACTCATTTCATGGTGGGGTGGGGGGCACAGAAAACGGCCGAATTTGTAGCCTGTAGCTGAAAGAGTTCTGTACTTTAACACAGCTACCACGAGGTCTGAATCCCCTACCCTGTTTCAGCAGTTAATATAGCTCATAAGGAAACGGGACTCGAGCTCTCCTTATTTGGCAACAATTTTGCAACAATTGTTGCAGGTGTTTTTGCAATCTCTCCTTGGCTGCCTCTACGGGGCTTTTGAATTGTGGAGAGTGTTTGATACAATAGTTATTTTTTAAGCTGATACATTTAATGAATTGAATGAGGCAGGTTAACTCTGAGCAGCCTTATAATACCTCATAGTTTGTACTTTAATTGAATATCACCCCAGGCGATTTTTAATGGGGATTATTTCTAGATATACTTTACTCTTTTAATTTTTACCAATAAAGGTTAAGTTTTAATGTCCCATGACACTTGATCAAGTGAATTGCCTATTATAATTTTCACCTTTTTTCTCTTTCTTTTTTGGGGTTAACGGTGCAGCAATTCTGAAGTCTAGACAGGGACCACCTGTTTGGGTGTCTCCTTGTATTTCTTCTCCTTTTCTCTCTTCTGGGACACATGGAAAGCATTCATCAGAGGAGAAATCACTTCATTCAGATCACAATTCACTTAAAAAATAAACTCAAAAGTATTGGATCTTAGTAACAAATAAAACGAAGCCTATATAGCCTTTAAATCAACTCCTTCTCAAGTCAGCCGTGAGAAATTTGAAAAATCCATAAAAGAACTCAAATCCTGTTTATCCATTAAAGATTCTATTAACCAGAGTTATGTAAAATCCAAATAATTCAATTTAGGTAACAAAGCCTACAAATTACTAGCCAATATGACAAAACATTGGTCCAAGCCTCACAAGATATGCGCTATTAAGTCCATCAATGATAAAATCACCCATAACCCACTGGAGATTGCTGAGACCTTTCGAAAATATTATGAGACCTTATACTCTTCTACCAACTCTAATAGCAAGTTGAGAAGATCATTATTTTGACAACATAATGTAACACTTGTTTGGCTATGATATGGCAAAACCCAGGCTAGTGATAGGTATAGAGCATGTGTTACATGCGACCTTAATACACAGGAGTGGGCCTCCGCTATATGGGAGGTATCAATGGAGCTGAGGGTGTAGTTGAACTACAACTAGGTAAGAGCTTGTGTGGTGCAGATGGAATAATGGACGCCAGAAAGGTTCTTGCTCATGAACTATAGTACAATTTATTGGACAAAGGCACAGCTTAATAGTGCAGCAGGGTTATACTCACAGACACAGCAGTATATGATGTCACAGATAGTACAGCAGATGTGACACTTTAGGCACAGAATAACCCACTTGGAGGATGCACAGAGGATTAGTTGACACCTGAGATATAGACCTTTCAGAAGGGAGTGTTCCGGCCGACTGTGGTCCAGGGGAGAGCTCCTAACACTGGTACCTGGCGTCTAATAAAACCGGTCCCTAAAGAACGACTACAGAGCCGGGGTGGACTAAACCCTTTGTTACAACTCCTGGTTGGGGCTATTAACTGCCCTTGCTAAATAGTCTGACTACAATCACCTCTCCTAGAGGGTGCTATAAATGAATCTGTCTGTGCTGGCTTTACCTCGTTCACGGGGCCCTGTCCCCGACTTATCACTAGGGTAGGTGGTCCCCTAGGGTACAAATGGCTTCTGGGCCTATGTTCTGGTCCAGGCTCAGTTGGGATCTGTCCAGAACACAGCATGCAGCCAAAAGAGGAAGCCACTTCCTTGTGCAAGACACTATATAGTCTGCCAAGGGGAGTGGCCAACCTGGGCTAAACCTATAGGGGGCAGCCTAATAACTGAAATAGGAGTGCAGAGGGCTCTGCCCTATAACAGCACAGATTAGATAAAGATAAGGGATAATACCATAGGGAGCTTAACCCTATGGGTCCCTACAATAACTTTTCCCAAGATTTCCCTATCAGATTTGGAAAATTTAAACTTTCCTATTACTGAAGAAGAAGTAAAATTATTCTCCCTCAGCTAAGTCAAAAATACAGTTTTTGGAAAAAAAAATCCCCGACTTAGAAAATAAAACTGAAGAGCTTAAAAATAGGTCCAGAAGGAATAATGTGCGCTTTGTAGGCATACCCGAGCATTACAAACAGGATTCTCTCATTAAACTAATATCACAATGGCTCCCTAAATCTCTGGGGCTACAAAATGACATTATATCCCTACAAATAGAAAGAGCTCACAGAGTGGGGCCTGGGAAAGATTTGCCACATCAGAAACCGACAACAGTTCTGGTAAAATTCCTGGATTATTCAGATAAAACACTAATACTCCAGACATATAAGAAATTCAAAAACCTTTATTTAGAAAAAGACAAAATCCTAATGTTTCAAGATTTCTCTGCTACTCTCTCAAAAAAGCGGCAAAACTTTACAAATGTCTGTCAAATGCTTTTTCACCATGAGGTAAAGTTTGCATCACTATATCCCGCCATTTAAAAAATTTCCTAGATTCGGGAGTGCATTCTTTTGAGGATTATAAAGAACTGAGAGATTTGTACATGATTTTACTTCACATCGGGGTAAATCCACTTCTCATGGGACAAAGTCTCTCAACTCAAAAGGGCAATTAACAGCTGAACAGAGAGACACCTCAGGAGCTCACTCCTCTCTCATTGGCAGAAAAGTCAGTCCATTTATAAAGAGAGATAGAAAAAATCCTAACTCTCAACCCAGGTCCAGATCTCCTATTGACAAAAATATCTCCTCACTGGATCATTCACTGATGGAGACTTAACCTTTGCTAGGTTTGGAGACTACATTAATTTCATTTACTGTACTATAAAGGTCTATTATACACACCTGAGGGGGGTACGGTGCAGTGTTTCACAGGTTAGATTCTTTATAAAGAGTTTATTTGGCTTCTAATCCACTTAAGGAAAAAAGCGGTCATGTGATTCACTTACTTAAATTGTCATCCATTATTATTTACACCCACTTAATTTGTTATGTATAGTGTAGTGGTGTTCTGTCATTATATCTTTTTCACAATGTTGTTATTTAACATTCTTTTCCTATTAAATTGTTTGTTATCTTCATCCTACTGCTATTACAGATAACCATCTATTTAAGGCTAGTCTAATGTCTTATGTTATGTATACTGTATCTTTTATCTATGGATAACATCAAAATTATTTCATGGAATGTGAATGGTATTAATTCACCAATAAAACGCAAAAGCAATGTAGGGACCCATAGGGTTAAGCTCCCTATGGTGTTATCCCTTATCTAAATCTTATCTGTACTCAGGTTACAGTTATTAGGCTGCCCCCTATAGGTTTAGCCCAGGTTGACCACTCCCCTTGGCAGACTATATAGTGTCTTGCACAAGTGAGTGTCTTCCTCTCTGGCTGCTGTTGTCTCAAGGCTTCACGTCATTGAGCCTGAGGCAATTAGTAAAGAGAAAACAGTAAAGAGAACCAGCCATTTTGTAAGTTGGGGACAGGGCCCCGTGAATGAGAACAAGCCAGCACAGTCAGATTTATATAATAGCACCCTCTAGAAGTGGTGAGAACAGTCAGCTTATCTAGAAAGGGCAGTTAATAGCCCCAACCAGGAGTTGTAAAAGGGTTTAGCCTACCCCGGCTCTGTTGTCGTTCTTTAGGGACCGGTTTTATTAGACGCCAGGTACCAGTGTTAGGAGCTCTCCCCTGGACCACAGTCGGCCGGAACACTCCCTTCTGAAAGGTCTTCACCTCGGGTAGTAACTAATCCTCTGTGCATCCTCCACGTGGGGTATTCTGTGCCTAAAGTGTCACATCTGATGTAATCCATTGTGATAAAATCCTATACTGCTGTGTCTGTGAGTATAATCCCTGCTGCACTATTAAGTTGTGCCTTGTCCAATAAACCTGTACTATAGTTAATCAGCAAGAACCTTTCTGGCATCCATTATTCTATCTGCACCACACAAGCTCTATATAGTTGTAGTTCAACTACACCCTCAGCTCCATTAGTACCTCCCATATAGCGAGGCCCACTCCTGTGTATTAAGGTCGCATGTAACACATGCTCTATACTTATTTCTAGCCTGGGTTGTGCCATATCATAGCCAAACAAGTGTTACAGCATTCTACAAGAACTAAAAGAACTTGATACGGATATTGCACTGCTCCAAGAAACACGCTTAAATGAAGATAAAAACCAGAAACTATGCTCTTCATGGGTCACTGATAATATTTATTCCCCTGCAATAAACAAAAAAGGTGGTGTTTCAATTTTATTTAGCAAAAAAGTTTCCATCTTATAAATATATCCAGGGACAACACTGGCAGGTTTATTCATGCAGAAATTCTCCTTCAAAACCAGTCATGGAATATCTGCTCAATTTATGCCCCAAACAATAATAAACCTGATTTTTACCGAGATTTAGTTCACAGAATTAAATCTTTGAATTCCTTTAATGTGATAGTGGGAGGCGATTTTTTAATCACATTTATGGTTTTTGGATAAATGTGGTATATACACTAATCCCTCTTATAGCAAATCAAAATTATTTTCTGACCTACTGGATCATACAAACTTGAAAGATGTCTGGAGAATTTTGAATCCCTCTATCAAAGAATTCACCTTTTACTCACATTCCCATGGAACGGGGACAAGAATAGACTATATACTCACATCCACCAACTTACTATCCCATATTTCGGATGCCACGATTGGGAACTTTACTTACTCAGATCACACTCCGATCAGCATTACAGTTACAGCTAATTATATTTCCAAATCCTACATTCCTTGGAAATTTCCAGTATTCTTAGCTTCTAGGTCTGATTTTCAACAAATGCTCAAAGATAAGTGGAAAATCTTCCTATTTGATAATGCAATTCCCTCCAATAATCCAACTCTCTTCTGGGACACATGGAAAGCATTCATCAGAAGAGAAATCACTTCATTCAGATCAAAATTCACTAAAAAAATAAACTCAAAAGTATTGGATCTTAGTAACAAACAAAACAAAGCCTATATAGCCTTTAAATCAACTCCTTCTCAAGTCAACCGTGAGAAATTTGAAAAATCCATAAAAAAAACTCAAATCCTGGTTATCCATTAAAGATTCTATTAACCAGAGTTATGTAAAATCCAAATAATTAAATTTAGGTAACAAAGCCTACAAATTATTAGCCAATATGACAAAAAATTGGTCCAAGCCTCACAAGATATGCGCTATTTAGTCCATCGATGATAAAATCACACATAACCCACTGGAGATTGCTGAGACCTTTTGAAAATATTATGAGACCTTAAACTCTTCTACCAACTCTAATAGCAAGTTGAGAAGATCATTTTTTAACAACATAACTTTTCCCAAGATTCCCCAATCAGATTTGGAAAATTTAAACTCTCCTATTACTGAAGAAGAAGTAAGATTCACGATTTCATCCCTGAAGAAATACAAAGCTAGAGGTCCCGATGGATTATCCGGACCTTTCTATAAGTGCCTAATCAATGAAATTTCACCCTTTCTTACAGAATTGTATAATTTTATCATTAATTAAAAACAACCTTTACCCTCCAGTCTCAATTCATACACTTCAGTACTGCTCAAACAAGGAAGAGATCCAACCATTACATCCTCGTACAGACCCATCGCACTTCCAGGATGTGAAGATATTGTCAAAAATTATTGCAAATCGTTTATCTATAATTCTCCCAAAACTCATCTCCCCAGAACAATGTGGTTTCGTCAAGGGGAGATCAGGAACTAAAAATTTGAGAACCTTAATTAAAGTCATATACTCAGCAAAAACTAATAAAATCTCATTGGTGGGAATAGATGCAGAGAAAGCTTTAGACAACAATTGCTGGGACCATCTGCTAGACACTTTAGAAGCTTTTGGTTTTCATGGCCCTTTCATTGATTTAATTAATTTATTATATTCAGTCCCAACTACTCAGATATCGGCAGCAGGAGAAATCACAAAACTAATCTATTTGAAAAGAGGAACCAGACAAGGTTGTCCTTTATCACCCCTATTATTTGACCTATCCTTGGAACCATTAATTAGATCACTAAAAGTTGCTGATTCATTGCCAGGATTATCAAAAAATAAAATAAGAGTTCAATTAACTGCTTTTGTTGATGATTTAATTCTTATTGTCAAAGACCCTAATAAAAACCTTACCAACATATTTTTCATTATCCAGCATTATGAAGTTATCTCTGGATTTAAAATAAACTTAAACAAATCTGAACTTATGGATGTATATGGTCAAACATCACCAAGCATTCTAAAGAAACTAGGAATTGGCAAAAGCCTTTCAAGTATGAAATATTTTGGAATATATTTACTGACTGATCTCCAAAGGCTCTATTCCTTAAACTATGTATCTATGATAAAAAATATAATTTCTTTAAGTCAAAAATTGAAGAATTTACCATTGAACTTAAAAGGAAAAATAGTTTTCTACAAAATGATCTTTCCAAAATGTATTTATACTATCATAAATTTACCTCTCCTAATCAAACACAATGATATCAATAAGCTAAAATCAGCCCTCTTAGAATTCCTCTGGAAAGGCAAAACTCACAAAATAGCATTGAACAAATTGAACTTTCCTAAGTCTTATGGTGATCTTGATTTAAAGAAGAAGGAAAGGCTAAGTCTGAGATCTGAGAGATCCAGTAAGCAGTGACTGTAATACTGTGTAGCTGTAAGAGAGATCTGCTACACTGGGTAAGATGTCTTTACCCCCTGTGGATCCCCAGTGAGTGATCCCTCTGAGGGAAGGTATAGAGTCTCCTGTGTGTGTCCCTGTGTGAGTCCCCAGTGAGGGATCCATCTGAGGGAAGGTACAGAGTCTCCTGTGTGTGTCCCTGTGTGAGTCCTCAGTGAGGGATCCATCTGAGGGAAGGTATAGAGTCTCCTGTGTGTGTCCTTGTGTGAGTCCTCAGTGAGGGATCCATCTGAGGGAAGGTACAGAGTCTCCTGTGTGTGTCCCCTGTGTGAGTCCCCAGTGTGGGATCCATCTGAGGGAAGGTATAGAGTCTCCTGTGTGTGTCCCTGTGTGAGTTCCCAGTGAGGGATCCATCTGAGGGAAGGTACAGAGTCTCCTGTGTGTCTCCCTGTGTGAGTCCCCAGAGTGAGGGATCCATCTGAGGGAAGGTACAGAGTCTCCTGTGTGTGTCCCTGTGTGAGTCCCCAGAGTGAGGGATCCATCTGAGGGAAGGTATAGAGTCTCCTGTGTGTGTCCCTGTGTGAGTCCCCAGAGTGAGGGATCCATCTGAGGGAAGGTATAGAGTCTCCTGTGTGTGTCCCTGTGTGAGTCCCCATAGTGAGGGATCCATCTGAGGGAAGGTATAGAGTCTCCTGTGTGTGTCCCTGTGTGAGTCCCCAGAGTGAGGGATCCATCTGAGGGAAGGTATAGAGTCTCCTGTGTGTGTCTCTGTGTGAGTCCCCAGTGAGGGATCCATCTGAGGGAAGGTATAGAGTCTCCTGTGTGTGTCACTGTGTGAGTTCCCAGTGAGGGATCCATCTGAGGGAAGGTATAGAGTCTCATGTGTGTCCCTGTGTGAGTCCCCAGTGAGGGATCCATCTGAGGGAAGGTACAGAGTCTCCTGTGTGTGTCCCTGTGTGAGTCCCCAGTGAGGGATCCATCTGAGGGAAGGTACAGAGTCTCCTGTGTGTGTCCCTGTGTGAGTCCCCAGAGTGAGGGATCCATCTGAGGGAAGGTATAGAGTCTCCTGTGTGTGTCCCTGTGTGAGTCCCCAGTGAGGGATCCATCTGAGGGAAGGTACAAAGTCTCCTGTGTGTGTCCCTGTGTGAGTCCTCAGTGAGGGATCCATCTGAGGGAAAGTATAGAGTCTCCTGTGTGTGTCCCTGTGTGAGTCCCCAGTGAGGGATCCATCTGAGGGAAGGTACAGAGTCTCCTGTGTGTGTCCCTGTGTGAGTCCTCAGTGAGGGATCCATCTGAGGGAAGGTATAGAGTCTCCTGTGTGTGTCCCTGTGTGAGTTCCCAGTGAGGGATCCATCTGAGGGAAGGTATAGAGTCGCCTGTGTGTGTCCCTGTGTGAGTCCCCAGTGAGGGATCCATCTGAGGGAAGGTACAGAGTCTCCTGTGTGTGTCCCTGTGTGAGTCCCCAGTGAGGGATCCATCTGAGGGAAGGTATAGAGTCTCCTGTGTGAGTCCCCAGTGAGGGATCCATCTGAGGGAAGGTATAGAGTCTCCTGTGTGTGTCCCTGTGTGAGTCCCCAGTGAGGGATCCATCTGAGGGAAGGTATAGATTCTCCTGTGTGTGTCCCTGTGTGAATCCCAAGTGAGGGATCCATCTGAGGGAAGGTATAGAGTCTCCTGTGTGTGTCCCTGTGTGAGGGCCGGTGTTTCTTGGGGCTGCTACATGGGTGCAACTGCCATTCCAAAGGGAGAGGTACTTTGGGGCAGGTAGCGCTACCTGGGGAAACTGAAAGAGCTCTGGGGAAGGGACTTTGCCAGGACTGAACTGGGAAAGGGTATTTCCTTCATGAGGGGAGGGTGGGACTGAGTCCCCAGAGAGACTGAGCTAGTAGTGGCTAAACCCATACAGGTTCCCAAAGCAGGGTTATTACTGTTTGCATGTTAATGCTATTTCATTTTCACTTCATTATATAAAGTTAATATTTGCTGCAAACTGTGTGTGATTATTTCCTAGTGGAAATCCCCTTGAGAGGGTCTCTTGGGGGGAGTACTGGGGAATAGGCCTAAGGGAGGGTCTCCTAGAGGAAGTAAGGAGAAAGTACCTGAACCTGCATGTCATAATACTGGATACTGTGTGGATGCAATAAAGAAGTTTATTTGGTTAATCAGCACTTCCAGTCTCCTGGTCAATTCCTCAAAGAGTGGATCCTCAACTGCCTGGTGGGCAACCACCCCAAGGAGGACTGAACAGATTAACCCAGAGAAGTGTCCCAGGGAGGGGAGTTACAGTTCAACCTATCCCTGCCCTGGGTGGCAGAACAGCAGTAAATAGTGTACCTGCTCCCCCATATAAGCAGGGACACAGGGCTCCTGTAGCGCCACACGCATACAATTGCATGCTAGAAGTTCAGCAGTTGCAGAAGAGGGCTACATAAATAATAAAAAATTAGAAGCCGCTATATTGAAGCAATAAAGGAATAATAATAAAGTTTATAAAGGAAACTGCGGAGTGGTAAAGAAGGTTTAGATGCAGTGTGGGGATAATCAGGTTGGAAATAGCGCTAACAGATTGATTTTACCCACTAAAAAGGACAGTCCCCCAACCCCGCTACCCGAGTAACAGCAGTGAGGATTACATACTAATTGTTATTCACTGGCCTATTGGGATTTCTGATAGGTTCCCGGGGCATATCTTTTTAACTTTCCCCTCATCCCTGATTGTAATACAATGATTTTATGGGAGTTTTAATAAAGGTTGAATTTTAGTTATAGGTGTGCCATTAAATATGTGTTGCTTGTAATATTTGGATGTGTACTTACACACATTGTGCTCCCGAAACTGCACTATAGTGCAAGGTTCTTTTACTTACACAATAAAACACTCACTCACACGTGAGCCAACTGGCAAATGATCACTGGGAAAAGTTGCCCAACACTGGCCCATGTACAGGAGGCGGGACATCACTCATTGGCTGAGAGAGAAAGGGGCGGTACAGAGAGATACAGGGAAAGCAATGAGGGTTGAAACTAAGGAGTCAAAAGCAATTAATATTATTCTGGCAGTATAGAAATTGAATTTAGACAACTATTAGTTAATATGGCTGCCCAGTCACGGCTAGAGGAGTGTCCAATGTAAATATGGCTCTTGCACCTCCTTCCTTTCCTGGCATCACAGGGCTAAGGGCAGCTCTGGGAATGGTTTTTGTTGGTAATTTTAACCAAGAACCTTATTATAGAACAAGACCCTGAGACAAGGCTCTCACATAACTGATGCTTTATTCAGTAATGAAAGACAGAGTCTTGTGGAAGCTTTCAGTAACACAGAACAATAGCTGAAATGTGTCACAGACAGCTTCCAATGAGACCCTGAAAGTCTCAGCCTTTTATAGAGGATACATACCTTATCTAATAAGTATATGATACCCCTTTTACAACTGTCTGTGGGCTCTGTGGTTCCAGCTGTACAAATAGCAAAGTGCACGTAGGGGCTTTACTAGTCAGCACTATCATGTCTGGCCCTTGTGATTTTATAAGATGGTATATTTGACTTTTATATTCTACTTTATACCTTGCATATATAGTTATATTTATATACCTTTATCTCCTACCTCACCTGCCTTGGGTTGTCTTTATAGGGGGCACTGGGGGATTTTATGTGTCCCTTTATACAGAACTTACCCATCATAAGTGAGTGTCTTAACAGCTTTCTGCTGGGCAGTGGGCGGGGCCCTAACTAATGATCCTCACCCAGTCACCATCCCACCCTACCCAGAATGCGGCATGAAGGGGCTCAGTGAAGGAGGCAGTGAAGGTGTGTAAGTGCCTGATTGGCTCACTCAGCTCATAAAAAGACAGACGTCGGGCCTCATAGTCCAATGAGATCCTGATTCTCCTGCAGGAAGGGACATGGGGTAACTGTGTGTCTTTCCAGTCATGTGTCACTGTATAGTTATTATTGCATCTCCACAAACCCCAGGACTTGTTATTATTCCCAATGCAGGACTGACCCCCTCCCCTCTCTATACTGGGATAGGCCGCCCCTACCCCCCAGTCCCCTGATTCACTGACCTCCACTTCCCAGTAATGTCGCCCTGAGGGGAAACTCCTGGTGCTTAAAGCCTGAGGATACTGAAATCTCTCTGGGGTTTGTGGGCGACACCGGTCTGTATGTGAGTAGGAAGCAATTTTCCCATCCCCTGATACAGATACATCATTCCCAGCCGTGTTTATATCCAGTACCAGCTCTGTAGCCTCCTGCCAATGGATCCTTCCCTCTACCCCAGTCACAATCCCAGCTAAGCCTGTGAGTAATGTCTCTGAGATCCGACCCACATCCAGATCCCCTACAGCCGGGACCTTTATACCCTCTTTCTCTCTAACCTCATTACCTGCCCCCTCAGTATCCTCTCTCTCTTGTATTGTGTCTGTATAGATCTGTGTCTTCTTTTGATTCTTTGTCCAAGGCATAAAAGCAGAAAAGAATGAAAATAATGTATTATCTTCCTCTCTGCCCTCTGTATCTGCTCCCTCAGTACCGTCTTTCTCTCTGCCCTCAGTATCTGCCCCCTCAGCCTCACAAGCGGCAGCTCCATAGGATTCCCATTGTTCCTGTAGGACAGTGAGTGGATCTGCCATGTTGCACAGCTCCTCAATGTGCCGGATCTTCCTGGACAGCTCATCCTTCTTTATTTCCAGCTGTTGGATCAGCTCAGTGAGTTGGAGGCAAAGCTCCTCTTTCTGCCTGGAGATGTCACTCAGGAGTCGCTTCTCTAGGGCTTCCAGCTCTTCCCTGATGCCCCTAAACAGGGCAGTGACTCTCTCTGTCTCACCAGCTGCCACTTCTGCCACTTCTCTCCTGCACTCCTGCAGCCTCTGGGCTCCTCGCTCAGTCTCCTCTCTCTCTGGGCTCAGTTTCTCCAGAACTTTCCTCAGTTTCTCTTTCTTCTTCTCAGAGGCCTCACTCAGCAGCTCTACCCTGTGGCCCCGGTGCCCCCCGGCCAGGCAGCAGGATGCACAGATACAGGCAGAGTCCTCACAGCAGTGATACTTTAGGGGCTCATTGTGTACAGAACATTTTCTCCCCATAAAGGAAGCGGTGGGCTCAGTGAGTACATGTTCTGCTGACTGGCAGTGCCCCCTCAGGTGGGTATCACACAGAGAAGCCTCACAGTGCAGACAGGATTTAGCAGCAGGTACAGGAGAGAGGAGACAGTAAGTGCAGAAGATCCCAGTCTCCCCCGGCTCTGTCTCAGTCGGACGGAACCTCTCTGCTATGTTCCCCAGAGCTCTGTTCCTGTACAGGGCAGGGCGCTCCTGATACTCAGCTCTGCATTCAGGGCAGGAATAACGCCCAGACCCCTCTTGGATACTCAGCACCCCCCCAATGCAGCCCCGGCAGAAGTTATGGCCACAGGGCAGGGATACCGGATCAGTATAAATGCTCAGGCAGATGGAGCAGCTCAGCTCGTCTCTCAGATCAGCAGCCGCCATCGCTGGAATCAGAAATAAGAAATGAAACTGAAAGTTCCTCTCTCTCTATAACCAGTGGAACTTTATAAATCACAAAGGGTTGGGCAAATGTATTGTGTAGATATAACCTTCCTGTTAACTCTTTCAGTTCCCATGATTTTATTCCCACTGGAAATGAATGTGGGTATTTTACCTTAAGTGGGAAACTAATTCAAAATATGAAGTTGGAGTTTCAGAGGAAAAATTTATACAATATTTATATATATTTTATATATCAGTTTACAATGCTATTAACACCATTTCTGGCACTTCTGACAGTGTTACACTCCTCGTGTGGCACTTATCTATTGGCACAGGACCAGGGCTGCCATCAGGGGGGGAAAGGGGGTACTGTTATGCAGAGCCCCATGAAAATCTTCTTTGGAAGGGGGCCCGGGCTCATCAAGTTACCAATAAGGTTACATTAAAACGTATGCAATTTACATAACTTTTGCAAAAGTTGCCTAGAAACTGACGTAACTTGCCTAGAAAGTTAGGTAACTTGCATAAAAACTGCACTCACCCCCCATTTAAAATACTGACTTATTAGCACATTCATTATTTTTGCTATTTTTATGAACTACTACTGACTTGTTATTGGGCCCCACAGCAAGATCATTGGGGCCCCTAAACGTACGCAGTTTATGTAACTGATGGAAAAACTTGCGTAACATCCATCCAGCAGGGGCAGGTAGATGGGAAGGGGTTAAACTTAGGGCAAACTCTATTGACCCCCAATAAACTGAATGACTTATTAGCACATAAATCAGGGGAACTCTTTATATAAACTGCTTATTATAGTATAACATCAGCTGTTTATATTTCACACACAAGGGGCGTGGCCAAAATTTGGGTACTGTGCGCTTGTGTTCATGGGGGGCCCCATATAAATAACCTGTGCAGGGCCCCAGAGTATCTGATGGCCGCCCTCATCTCACCAACCAACGTGATCATCTGGCCCCCACACTCAGCCTAGGGGCAGTCACAGCAGCAGGCAGGGGGGCTTGAACACATCAGGCAGAGATACTGTAACTTTATACCATTGTGTCTATGAAGATTTTCATTCATCCAGGTCATGGTATATCTAGTATAAATAAATTTAAAGCAACTGGACTTGTTAGGTAATTATTGAAGACGTTTCACTACTCATCCGAGCAGCTTCTTCAGTTCAACTGACTGGTATGGGAAGTCCTCAGCATATGTACTCTTCCACTAATCCAATCACAATGGCACTTTGTAACTCTTCAGAAAGGTGACATCTGAAACTCACAGAGGTGTGAATGCTGTGGAGTTACTTTGAAAGGATTACCAAAGTATCATGCAACTCTTCAAACAGGTGTTACTTGTTAGAGTTGCATGAATGGATGTGTGAAGAGTTCTGAAACTGCCGGGGTACAGATGTTAGAACAGCATTGTATGTAGCAGACAGATGGTGTCGAAATCCCCCGCCTCTGTTTAGGGATGGTTTCTCCACTTTGACATGAATGGCCTCTTTTACACCTCTTCACACATCCATTCATGCAACTCTAACAAGTAACACCTGTTTGAAGAGTTGCATGATACTTTGGTAATCCTTTCAAAGTAACTCCACAGCATTCACACCTCTGTGAGTTTCAGATGTCACCTTTCTGAAGAGTTACAAAGTGCCATTGTGATTGGATTAGTGGAAGAGTTACACAGTGCCATTGTGATTGGATTAGTGGAAGAGTTACATAGTGCCATTGGGATTGGATGAGTGGAAGAGTATATATGCTGAGGACTTCCCATACCAGTCAGTTGAACTGAAGAAGCTGCTCGGATGAGAAGTGAAACGTCTTCAATGATTACCTAACAAGTCCAGTTGCTTTAAATTTATTTATACTAGATATTTATACCATTGTATTGATGTGCCCCTGTCTGGGGCCTGTAGAACAGTAGGGAGAACTCTGACACTTTCAGGTAAATCACAAGGCCCCGGCCCAGCGACATTACAACAGGCAGTTCATTCAGCAGATCCCCAGTAACATATTACAGGGTTTATACAACTGGGAGGGAATGCAGCACAGCTGGAATACACGGCACATTCCCATATAACAATCCCAGCTCAGTACAACAGGCAGCTCACAGCAATCAGGTGACAGTGTGAGGATTAAATCCTACAGGATTTCCCACAGCAGCCATTTTGGATACAAGGGCTCTGCCTGCCTTCAATACAAACGCTTGGGAATATGCTACACACACTGCAAGAACTGCTAAAAGCCTGACATTGCTATAGCTAAAGGCAAACAGGCTGCTGCAGGAAAGAAATAACCTTTATAATCAAGTTATAAAATCAACTATAAAACTTGTGAGGGGATTAGAACAGTGGCAGCCATCTTAGCTCTTCTGTGGGGCTGATACACTGAGGGGGCCAGACCAAATGGCAGAACATACAGGGGGGTTTGGGAAAGTCCATTAGGGACTATAGTCTGGCAAAGATTCTGCTCAGTGTTTGGCTGTGATTCTTACACAGAAGTTAGCTGGTCTGTCAGAAACTATTTATAACTTAATTAGAAGCTAATAAACAGTAAAACATACACTTATATGTTACACTCCTGGTCAGTATATTGGCTCTATGGGCCCCTTGACCCGGGTTCCCTTGTATTGTGGTTATTCCGCTGTTTATGAGCCTTAAGTCTCCAGCAAAACAGGAGCAGAACTTCTCCCCACAGACAGGATCTTACAGAGCAGGGAACTGGCAGAACTGCATGGTGAGGGGGTATCTGCCCCAGGGTCCAGTCATTTCAGGGTCACTCATGTTTGTTATAATCGTAATAAACTTCCCATGCAACATTTTGGGTTCAGTAATTGGATTTTACAAACATTCTACTGTTTAAAGAGTAGTTTCTATTTCCAGATCAGCATCTAGCTGCTTATATATTCTATTTCTCTAAAAGACATAAAAATATGCAAACACAAAATTAATTTAAAAATTTGTAATTTTAGAAATAGGTCACATATAATATTAGAGAATAAGAATATATGGCTTTCTAATATCCTTATCATTTACATTGGGGGGTACATTATTCCTTATAATACATGAGTGATACTCAGAGTTCCCTGTATAACTCAGCCTGCAGCCTTGTGCCTTTATATGGGCACAGAACCCCTCAGTGACTGCTAATATCCTTATCATTTACAGTAGGGGGTACATTATCCCTTATAATACATGAGTGATACTCAGAGTTCCCTGTATAACTCAGCCTGCAGCCTTGTGCCTTTATATGGGCACAGAACCCCTCAGTGACTGCTATATCCTTATCATTTACAGTAGGGGGTACATTATCCCTTATAATACATGAGTGATACTCAGAGTTCCCTGTATAACTCAGCCTGCAGCCTTGTGCCTTTATATGGGGGGCACAGAACCCCTCAGTGACTGCTAATATCCTTATCATTTACAGTAGGGGGTACATTATCCCTTATAATACATGAGTGATACTCAGAGTTCCCTGTATAACTCAGCCTGCAGCCTTGTGCCTTTATATGGGCACAGAACCCCTCAGTGACTGCTATATCCTTATCATTTACAGTAGGGGGTACATTATCCCTTATAATACATGAGTGATACTCAGAGTTCCCTGTATAACTCAGCCTGCAGCCTTGTGCCTTTATATGGGGGGCACAGAACCCCTCAGTGACTGCTAATATCCTTATCATTTACAGTAGGGAGTACATTATCCCATATAATACATGAGTGATACTCAGAGTTCCCTGTATAACTCAGCCTGCAGCCTTGTGCCTTTATATGGGGGGCACAGAACCCCTCAGTGACTGCTAATATCCTTATCATTTACAGTAGGGGGTACATTATCCCTTATAATACATGAGTGATACTCAGAGTTCCCTGTATAACTCAGCCTGCAGCCTTGTGCCTTTATATGGGGGGCACAGAACCCCTCAGTGACTGCTAATATCCTTATCATTTACAGTAGGGGGTACATTATCCCTTATAATACATGAGTGATACTCAGAGTTCCCTGTATAACTCAGCCTGCAGCCTTGTGCCTTTATATGGGCACAGAACCCCTCAGTGACTGCTAATATCCTTATCATTTACAGTATTACATTACATTACATTAACATTTATTTATAAAGCGCCAACATATTCCGCAGCGCTGTACAATAAGTGGGTTACATACATTGGACATACAGAGTAACATATAAAGCAATCAATAACCGATACAAGAGGGGAAGGGAGCCCTGCCCAAAAGAGCTTACACTCTACAAGGAGTAACATACAAAGCAATCAATAACCGATACAAGAGGTGAAGAGGGCCCTGCCCAAAAGAGCTTACTATCTACAAGGAGAAAGGGTTGAGACACAAGGTGTGGGAATGGGCATGACCAGAGTGGTGGGGCACAGGGTGTTGCTGAACTAGATTAGGGTAAGCTTCTCTGAATAAATGTGTTTTTAGAGATCTCTTGAAGGCAGAGAGATTGGGAGAAAGTCTGACAGTTTGTGGGAGCGAATTCCAGAGAAGGGGGGCAGCCCTTGCAAAGTCTTGAATGCGAGCGTGTGAGGAGGGAATGAGAGAGGAGTTGGGGAGCAGGTCAGTAGGGGGGTAACAAGTGGGTTGGGTGGTACCTAGAGATGAGTTCAGAGATATAGGGTGGGGCAGAGTTATGAACTGCTTTGAATGTGAGAGTCATGAGTTTGAATTTTATCCTGGATGGTAGGGGAAGCCAGTGCAGGGACTGGCAGAGTGGCACGGCAGAGGAGGAGCGGTTGGAGAGGTGTATGAGTCTGGCAGCAGTATTCATTATGGACTGGAGAGGGGACAGTCTTTGGAGGGGAAGGCCAATTAATAGGGAGTTACAGTAGTCCAGGCGAGATATTATAAGAGAGTGAATAAGAATTTTGGCAGCATCTTGGGTGATAAATGATCGGATTTTTGAGATATTTCTTAGGTGAAAGTGACAATTGTGCCTTTATATGGGCAAGAACCCCACAGTGACTGCTAATATCCTTATCATTTACAGTAGGGGGTACATTATCCCCTATAATACATGAGTGATACTCAGAGTTCCCTGTATAACTCAGCCTGCAGCCTTGTGCCTTTATATGGGGGGCACAGAACCCCTCAGTGACTGCTAATATCCTTATCATTTACAGTAGGGGGTACATTATCCCCTATAATACATGAGTGATACTCAGAGTTCCCTGTATAACTCAGCCTGCAGCCTTGTGCCTTTATATGGGGGGCACAGAACCCCTCAGTGACTGCTATATCCTTATCATTTACAGTAGGGGGTACATTATCCCCTATAATACATGAGTGATACTCAGAGTTCCCTGTATAACTCAGCCTGCAGCCTTGTGCCTTTATATGGGGGCACAGAACCCCTCAGTGACTGCTAATATCCTTATCATTTACAGTAGGGGGTACATTATCCCTTATAATACATGAGTGATACTCAGAGTTCCCTGTATAACTCAGCCTGCAGCCTTGAGCCTTTTTATGGTCACAGAACCCCTCAGTGACTGCTAATATCCTTATCATTTACAGTAGGGGGTACATTATCCCTTATAATACATGAGTGATACTCAGAGTTCCCTGTATAACTCAGCCTGCAGCCTTGTGCCTTTATATGGGCACAGAACCCCTCAGTGACTGCTAATATCCTTATCATTTACAGTAGGGGGTACATTATCCCTTATAATACATGAGTGATACTCAGAGTTCCCTGTATAACTCAGCCTGCAGCCTTGTGCCTTTATATGGTCACAGAACCCCTCAGTGACTTCTAATATCCTTATCATTTACAGTAGGGGGTACATTATCCCTTATAATACATGAGTGATACTCAGAGTTCCCTGTATAACTCAGCCTGCAGCCTTGTGCCTTTATATGGGCACAGAACCCCTCAGTGACTGCTAATATCCTTATCATTTACAGTAGGGGGTACATTATCCCTTATAATACATGAGTGATACTCAGAGTTCCCTGTATAACTCAGCCTGCAGCCTTGTGCCTTTATATGGTCACAGAACCCCTCAGTGACTGCTAATATCCTTATCATTTACAGTAGGGGTACATTATCCCTTATAATACATGAGTGATACTCAGAGTTCCCTGTATAACTCAGCCTGCAGCCTTGTGCCTTTATATGGGCACAGAACCCCTCAGTGACTGCTAATATCCTTATCATTTACAGTAGGGGGTACATTATCCCTTATAATACATGAGTGATACTCAGAGTTCCCTGTATAACTCAGCCTGCAGCCTTGTGCCTTTATATGGGGGGCACAGAACCCCTCAGTGACTGCTAATATCCTTATCATTTACAGTAGGGGGTATATTATCCCTTATCATGCATGAGTGATACTCACAGTTCCTCGGTGGCTTCTAATATCCATTTATGTTACTTTCTCCAGGATGATAAATGGGAAAATAAGAAAATATTCTCAGAGAGAGAGGAAGAGCTCTATGAAAATCTCGATCACTGTATCCCTGGGAAGTGAGGATCAGGGGAGGAGCTCAGAAGACTCTGCTACGCGGCTGTTTGTGGGATTAGTCGCCATTAGAGTTATTACCGTACAGTTACCCTCTCACCCCTTTAAAGGAGGCCCCTTACTGAATACACACGGTGCCAGTTGGATGCAGGGACCAAGGGTTTATGAGCAGTCAGGCACCTAACATATATACAGTGTGTGTATTCAATAAGTGCCCTACATTATAGGGGTGAGACGGTAACTCTATAAAACCAGAGATATAGAAAAATGCAGTATAGAACAAAAATCATTCTTTTATTATTTATTAGAGTTGAATATAAAGGTATATAACATATAAATAAATGCCCCCCCATATAAACAATAAAACAGATGCCAAAGAGCAGTTTAATTTTGCAGCAGGAAAGAGACATTGGGGCTCATTTACATCAGCGAATGCAATGAGCAAAGTGCAATTCCGAGTGCTATTGCCATTTCCCCCCCAACCCAGCATTTTCCCAAGATTCCCAGCGGCATTGTGATTGCAGGGGGACGGGGCACATTGGTTCTGTATTTATCTACAGTTATTGTTGAAGGGAGCATGTGGGGCAAAACCTGTATTGTGTTTATTAGCAATCTTACAGGCATTTAATATAGAAAATGTTGGTTAAATGACAAAGTCTACACAAGAGAACAAATAGTAATTGTATTGCAAACAGATTAATTGTGTTTAATGTAGAATGTAAATTGTTTTTTTTGGTTGCACCTTGTTCATTGGACACAGCAATAAATATTCTGTATTTTTGTATAAAATATTATGCATCTGAAGATTATTATCATATGGGGGAGAGCGCAACCCTGTCAGTGTAATGCGCCTGTGGAAGTGTTGGGTGTTGATCCAGTAGATCCCTCTCCTGCAGAGCGGTCAGTAATATAGTAGAAAATCCAGTAGCAAACCAACAAGTTGCAAAGTGACAAAGGGGTGTTTATTTAGCCCATACACAGGTACAAAGGGCAACGTTTCGGCCCTACCTGGGCCCTTTATCAAGCCTAGTGTTACACAGAGAGTGGTATAAAAAGGATAAGTGAGGGGAGGGGACATAAGACACGCCCCTTCCTACGTGATGTAATCACCACATATATTCTCATGATGAGACAAGTATCCACATGGTGATATATACAACACAAAGTCAATTGGGAATGTCCATATACCAACCCCAGAATCAGTCTAAAAAATAAGTGTCCATAGTGTTTCCTATTTCATTAGGTCAAACTGTGACCCACATGTGCTCCATATACTGTAAGTGTCTCAGGAATAGTGCTGAGTGGGATATGCAGGCAGTGTCGGGTATGTCGATTTATGTCTTCTCAAAAAATTTAGCTGGATGGAATTTATGTTCCATAAATACAATGGCCAATGTCCTTCCTTTCCTGGCATCACAGGGCTAAGGGCAGCTCTGGGAATGGGGTTCCTGCTGGGCAGTGGGCGGGGCCCTAACTAATGATTCTCACCCAGGCACCATCCCTCCTTACCCAGAATGCAGCATGAAGGGGCTCAGTGAAGGAGGCAGTGAAGGTGTGTAAGTGCCTGATTGGCTCACTCAGCTCATAAAAGGACAGGCGTCCGGCCTCATAGTCCAATGAGATCCTGATTCTCCTGCAGGAAGGGACGCGGGGTAACTGTGTGTCTTTACTGTCATGTGTCACTGTATAGTTATTTCCCCATCTGTACAAACACCAGGACTTGTTATTATACCCAATCCAGGACTGATCCCCTCCCCTCTCTATACTGGGATAGGCCGCCCCTACCCTCCAGCGCCCTGATTTACTGCCCTCCACTTCCCAGTAATGTCGCCCTGAGGGGAAACTCCTGCTGCTTAAAGCCTGAGAAACCTGAAATCCCTTTGGGGTTTGTGGGCGACGCTGGTCTGTATGTGAGTAGGAAGCAGATTTCCCGTCCCCTGATACAGATACTTCATTCCCAGCCGTGTTTATATCCAGTACCAGCTCTGTTGTTGTTATGCAGAGCTGCTGACATTAGAGGGTGCCCTCTACACCAGTGATCCCCAACCAGTGTCTCAGGGGCAACATGCTGCTCCCCAACCCCTTGGATGTTGCTCTCAGTGCCCCCAAACCAGGGAGTTATTTTTGAATTCATGACTTGGGGGCAAGTTTTGGTTTAATAAAAACAAGATTTACTACCAAATAAAGCCCCCTGTATGCTGATTGGGTGCATAGAGGCCCCTAATAGCCAATCACAGCCCTTATTTGGCTCCTCCATTAACTTTTATGGTGCTTGTGTTGCTCTTCAAGTCTTTTTTACATTTGACTGTGGCTCAGTGAGTATCCTGGGCACTAGGGTTGAGACAGCATTGTGGGGCAGAGCTGGCAGTTGTATTTCTTTTTAAATAATTCTAAAACCAAATCCTTCTGTGTAGGGGGGAGTAATAATTCACTACTGGTGATGAGGATCAACATTTTGCATCACATTCATTGTCTGGTTCTTGCTAACAGCGAGTAACCTGCATTTTTGCGCCTGCTGGACACAGTTGGATAAAATGGATATAAAGATTTAAAAATTATCTGATTGCTTTGTGTAACCCACCTTTCTGTCATACCCAGGGCCGCCATCAGGGGGGGAAAGGGGGTACTGTTATGCAGGGCCCCATGAAAATCTTCTTTGGAAGGGGGCCCGGGCTCATCGTGTAAGTTACCAATAAGGTTACATTAAAACTTATGCAATTTACATAACTTGCAAAAGTTGCCTAGAAACTGACGTAACTTGCCTATAAAGTTAGGTAACTTGCGTACAAACTGCACTCACCCCCCATTCAAAATACTGACTTATTAGCACGTTATTTTACCATTCTTATGAACTACTACTGACTTGTTATTGGGCCCCACAGCAAGATCATTGGGGCCCCTAAACTTACGCAGTTTATGTAACTGATGCAAAAACTTGCGTAACATCCATCCAGCAGGGGCAGGTAGATGGGAAGGGGTTAAACTTAGGGCAAACTCTATTGCACCAATATAGTATGTATATATGGACCCCTTGAGGTTCCACCACCTCCTGACCAGGCAGTAGCCCCAGGGTTCCCTTCACACCCAGTATCAATAGACGCAGCATACTTGTGCCTAAGGAGAATGGGGCTGGGTGGAGATTAGCAATATATAGTTGTCTGTCCCCTAAAGGTGCAGTTACAGAAGAGGGCGCTGTTGCGCAGCCGGGTGAGAGTACAAGGGGAAGGCAATTGGGATTGGAATGTTGGATTCCAAACAATCAAAAGGACAGACTTTATCCTGGGACTGTTTTAAATCCAACGTTCCAACCTGAGCATCAGAGCAACTTATTTCCCACTCACACAGGGCAGGGGGGCGGCAGTTACGCAGCAACACAACTTGCTTTACAGACACAGGCGTCACACAGTACGGAGCTCAGTAAAGTTGCGCTGCTGCTCTTAATTAACCTGCCAATGAGGGGTAACTTCCCTGAGCTCCGTACTGTGTTGGGGGAGAACAGAGCAGCCATTAATAACAGGACAGGTCTCTGTCTCATATTAATTGCTCTGTCTGGCTGAACCTGCCCGGATCTGTAGATTCCAGCATCGCTTCTATTAGAATTACTGCAGGAGAAGAGCTAGCAATCTTACAATCTGTGCCCCTTATACATGTGTAACACTTTCTTGGCACATTCACTTAATATGGGCTGTATTTTCACAGGAGATGTGTGTTTTCAAAGAATATTGATACTGGGAACTGGGAACAGCGCAGTGCCTCCACCTAGTGGACACTGAGGAACACACCTCTAGGGGATTTCCACTAGGAATAATCACACATGGTTTGCAGCAATATTAAACTTTATATAACTTTTGGACATAAACAGTAGAACAGCTTTTGGGTGACTGATAATCCTTTCCTGAGGAAACTTGGGAGGGCTATCCACACTGGCACAGTCTCTGTACTTGCCCAGCCCACTTTAGATCCGGATAGACCCCCAACCCTTAAATCAGTTCAGTCCCTTCCCCAAGAGCTCTTTAGTCCCCCCAGGTAGCTCTACCTGCCCCAGAGTACCTTCCCTGTTGAAAGGGGTGGCTGCTCCCACGTAGCAGGCAATTGCAATAACTGTTCCTCCAGGGGACACACACACAGAGTTCCACAGAGGATTTTATATTCCCAGGCAGTCCAGCAGACTTTTATCCTCTCCAGTCTGAACACACACTGTTTGTGCTAACTGCTCACTCTGGGTCTCTATCTCTGAACTGGCAAACAATAGCAGGGGCTCCCTTTATAAGCTGCTGGGCCCGCCCCTAGATTTTTGGCTCCAAAGCTTAGGCACACCTCTCCCAGACATGCACTGGGGCAGCCAGCCAACCGGATCCCTCCCCAGGCTGTAGCTAGGCTGGATGAGATCACAGACTGAGAAACAGGGGACAGGGTTCTCTGATCCCCTACATTCTCCCCTTGGAAAAACCGGCAACGGCCTCGCTTGCCTTACCTCCTTACACGCAGAAACAGTACAACACTCCACAGGGTTCTCCACAGCGGTCTCCCTTTGACTCAACCCCTCATCTCCTTTAGGGGAGTCACTTTCAGATATGGAAGGCTCATAGTAGGACTTCTGTACTGTTGGGCCTTTGTAAGTCTTACAGTTCCGGGCCTGATGACCCATCACATGGCACTTGTAACATTTTCCTGGAAGTCTCTTATGCCGCCAGCGTTCTTTACACAGTGCAGACTGGACCTGAACCTCATCAGGAACAGGGCAGTTTGGCTGTATGTGGCCTATCCTGCCACACCGGTAGCACTTTGGAGGTTTCCTCGTCTCAGTTGGGGTTTTGGCTCTCAGACAGTTGAGCTTTAAACTCTTCCAACTCTTTGCGAAGTCTCTTATTTTCCTCCAGCAGCTTTGCATCAGCAGGGGATCTCTCTGCATGCCCTTGGGTGGAACTCCTCCTCACCCTCACATAGGCATCAGCCTCCTCCCGCCGAACTCTCTCCATCAGAACAACATAGCCAGGGGTTAGTGTATCCTGGTAGTAAGCTCTAATTGTCACGGCAATGGGGTCACTATTTAAAGTCCCTCTCCTCTTTTGGCGAATCCTCAGGGAATCCATTTCAGAACTTTGGATTACCCCACGAGTCACCAGCAGTCTCAGGCCTTGCTCCACCCGCACCAGATAGGCAGACAGGGCTTCCTTCTCTTTCTGGAAGGTAGAGTGGAAGTTGTGGAGCATCTCTGTAGTACTTGCTACAGGGCCGAACGTCACCTCTAGGACTTCAATCAGGTCGCCTGAAGTAGCATCAGGGTGACTAACTAGGTAGGATTTTACCACATCCACAGCAGGGCAGCGAAGGCTCTCAAGGATCTTCCTTCTCATGGTCGCCTCAGGGCCGGTCCAATCTCTCACGGACACCACAGTGGAGTCTCTCCAACTCTCAAATGAGTCCTCACCCGAGGGTACCGGATCTGCACCTGAAAACACTTTAAGTCTTTTAAAATTACCATTCCACGCCAGCTGAGTCAGTTGGTCAGTCAGTAGTCCCAGCGCACTCACAATATCAGGGGTATCCAGCTGGCCTCCCGAGCTAGGCCGACTCCCCTTGGAGACCACGCTCTCACTGGATGGACATTGCTTTACTTGACTCTGTTCAGCTGGCGAATCAGACAGTCTCTTACTGGGCAGCACACCTCCTGGTGCTGTAACTGCAAACTGGGAAACAAGGGTGTCAACATGGGTAGTTAAATCATCTGCGTCATCAGACAGATCTGGCAGAACAACCCTCCATGGCCCTTCATCTCCCGCATCAATATCAGGGGGAACCCTCTCACGGTCTAGCTCTCTGGGGCTGTCTATAAGGACATTCAGCAGAACCCCGGCACAATCTCGCCGTGACGCAGCCACCCTTGGGCGGAAAAATATGGGCTCCCCATCAAGGATTTCATAAATAGAATCTTCTTTTACTCTTGGCATCATGGGCCCCACAACAGCAACCTTCCGGGGGTTAAGTCCCAAAGCATTGCACCACTGGTGAACAGTTTGTGGGGTTTCATGTGCAGCCATGCTTCCATCCAACATTCCCAGCTTCCCAATAGACTCTCAGCAGTGCCTCCAAAATGTAACCCTTTCTTGGCACATTCACTTAATATGGGCTGTATTTTCACAGGAGATGTGTGTTCTCAAAGAATATTGATACTGGGAACTGGGAACAGCGCAGTGCCTCCACCTAGTGGACACTGAGGAACACACCTCTAGGGGATTTCCACTAGGAAATAATCACACACGGTTTGCAGCAATATTAAACTTTATATAACTTTCAGATATAAACAGTAGAACAGCTTTTGGGTGATTGATAATCCTTTCCTGAGGAAACTTGGGAGGGCTATCCACACTGGCACAGTCTCTGTACTTGCCCAGCCCACTTTAGATCTGGATAGACCCCCAACCCATAAATCAGTTCAGTCCCTTCCCCAAGAGCTCTTTAGTCCCCCCCCAGGTAGCGCTACCTGCCCCAGAGTACCTTCCCTGTTGAAAGGGGTGGCTGCTCCCATGTAGCAGGTAATTGCAATACCTGTTCCTCCAGGGGACACACACACAGAGTTCCACAGAGGACTTTATATTCCCAGGCAGCCCAGCAGATTTTTATCCTTTCCAGTCTGAACACACACTGTTTGTGCTAACTGCTCACTCTGGGTCTCTATCTCTGCACTGGCAAACAACAGCAGGGGCTCCCTTTATAAGCTGCTGGGCCCGCCCCTAGATTTTTGGCTCCAAAGCTTAGGCACACCTCTCCCAGACGTGCACTGGGGCATCCAGCCAATTGGATCCCTCCCCAGGCTGTAGCTAGGCTGGATGAGATCACAGACTGAGAAACAGGGGGCAGGGTTCTCTGATCCCCTACACATGTCAGTAACCTTACTGCAGCCTCAGGTACTATTATATATTACATTATTCTGGGATTTATAGTCCAGCAACAACTGAGTAAAGTTTGGTTAAGCCGCGCTGTGCAACACTCCAAGTGATGGAGCAAAAACAAATGACAACAATATAAGTGAATATTGGAAATACATTAAAAAGTATAAATCCAGATATATTACACTGTGTTGCATATTTATTGAAGGTTGAAAATATTTTCAGGACTTTTTTGCTGAACTTCTTGAGTCAGACTCCTTCACGCATTCAAGGCTGGTTATTCTTTCTTCTCACAATTGCCATGTTGGATATTTACAAGCCAATAACAGTATTGGGGAGCTCAACTCTCTGTTAATATACCCAAATGGGTATCAGGTGCAAATACTGGAAAAACCTCATGTAGGGAAGGGCTAATTTACACTTACCCTGAACTCACAACCCTGTGACTTTAAATCTGGGACAACCAAAAACATGGCGGCTGCCCGTACTGCAAAGGGATAGTTCCCAGTCACAGCCTGGGCCAATCAGCAGGAGGGATTTGCTTCTGGCCATGTGACCCTGCTGAAAGAGGTTTGGAGCCAAAAAGATATGAAAGTGAAGCAGATATTTCCCAGGGAGAGAGGAGAAGGAAAGCAGGGACTCTGCACAGTATTACTGAGAGCTGCCTGAGATTCCCCCATCTCCCCTGTGGGAGTTCCTGTGGGTCTGTACAAGTAGGGAGATAGGGTTCCACCTGTAGAACAACTACCCATATAGGGACCCCCATAATCAGAGCATAGGGAGTTAGTTACCCTTCCCATTCAGCCATTTAGTGACTGGGATTACTGCAGCTGCCTGAGCTATTGCTGGGGGAGTAATCCCAGTAGGATAGTTAGGGCCCTGTAGTGAGTTACCAGCGTGTACACTGGATCTGGATGTGGGATTACCCATCAGCCTCCGTGACACCTGCAGTGAATCTCCACCAGGAAGCCTTTCTCTAGCCAAGCATCTCAAGCTCAGTGAGGGTTAAAGCTGCCAGACTGCTTCCCTGCATCTGCTCTGCCCCACAGGATCTATTGCCCTTTCTCTCCCCCAGCATCTCAAGCTCAGTGAGGATTAAAGCTGCCAGACTGCCCTCCCTCTGCCCCACAGGATCTATTGCCCTTTCTCTCCCCTGGCATCTAAAGTTTAGTGAGGGTTAAAGCTGCCAGACTGCCCCCCCTGCCCCTGCTCTGCCCCACAGGGTCTATTCCCCTTTCTCACCCCCAGCATCTCAAGCTCAGTGAAGATTAAAGCTGCCAGACTGCCCCCCCTGCCTCTTCTCGGCCCCACAGGGTCTATTCCCCTTTTACTGCCACCAGGAGTTTGGTGAGGTTTTACAGTTACACACCCCGGGGGGCTACAATCTGGTGTTGCAACACATAACTCTGCTACCACTACCTTCATACAAGGAGTTAACCTGCGCAGACAAATAGTGTGCACACTCAAGGTTCTTAAAGTGACAGTGGACATTTCTTACACAAAGGGGAATATTGTCAAATATTATATGTGTTATGTTGAAACTGTTATTCACTGTTTTCATTTCATTGCATCTTGCATATATATTACAATTTATTTCATATCTATCAATTGTGTGGTTTATTTCCATTACATTTGGTATATTAATCACTGCTGTGTCAGTTCCCAGGGAGTTGTTGCCCACTGGTACATGGTTTAGCCCTGGGGGGGGCACATAAACTTTCCAAACCCTGCAAATCTCCCGCTTAGCAGAGGCTTGAGATTCCTGTTTGCGCCCCAGTGTGGCCCTGGGTATCAGTGCCAAGAAAGGATTACACTCACCTTGCATGGGGGTCAAAATCCAACAGCAAAAAAATCCAGTAGCATACTAAAGTTGCAAGCCGTGTAAAAAAAGTGTTTTATTTGCCCAAGTACATACAAAAAAATGTTGTTTTTTATATGTACTTGGGCAAATGAAACACTTTTTTACATGGCTTGCAACTTCAGTATGCTACTGGGTTTTTTTGCTGTTGGATATTTACAAGCCAGGATAACATTTTTGGGTAAAGGTGGCCATACACGAGCAGATCCGCTCGCTTGGCGATGTTGCCAAGGGAGCGGATCTTCCCCTGATATCCCCACCTACGGGTGGGCGATATCAGGGAGCATTTAGGTTAAAAAAAAAATAATCCGATCGTTTGGCCCTGGGGCCAAACGATCGGATTATGTGGGCGGCAATGGGGCAGTCGGATCGGGGACCGCATCAACGAGCCGATGTGGTCCCCGATCCGACCGGATTTTCTAACCTGGCCGATGGAGATCTGGCCAATTTCAGGCCAGATATCGGTCAGCCAGGCCGCTCTGCTCTCCCCATACACGGCCCGATTAGCTGCCGAATCGGCAGCTATAGTCAGCCCGTGTATGGGGACCTTTAGTCTGAAAAACAGTGTTAGGAGTCTGACCTGTCAGAGTGTTGCTATGTAATACTAATGTGTGTCTTTATTTGCAGGATATCTTTGCTGTATTTCTTTACCATTGGATTTCTTCTTCAAATCAAGTTGAGTCATTCATTCTTACAAGTATTATCTTGAATGATAAAAAGCCTGGGAAGAGGTAGGTTACTGATAGGAGAGTGGTTGCAAATGCAGCAATGTGTGATTCTAACAAGCTTTTCATTTTTGTAGGATTTTTCACAGCCAAGTTCTTGAAGACCAACAGGCTGCTGAAACAATCGAGGAATCACAAGTAGGTACTGACTGACTCTATTCAAAAACATTTCCATTTCTCAGACCAGGAGTGAATGAAACCTCTGCTTTCTGTTCAATGTGCAAAATATCTTTTACTATCACAAGTGGGTGGGCGAGTATCCGTGCCAGCCCATATAGCTTGTAACAGGCATAAAAAAGCACAGCTGTCTTTAAAAGTATTCACCTTATTAACAAAATAGTTACCTGATAAAAATGAGTTACGCTTAGCGCTACAAGAAGGGACATATGCATTTCATATAATAAAGCATCATCATAGTTTTAGGTCAATGGACTGTTCTTCAAATTGAATTAAGAAATTCTATAAGAGCATGTTTAGTTTTTCAAGACCCAAATGTGCACTAAATGTAACTAATGTAATGACTAGGGGGGCAGCTGGAACAGTTACTTGAGATTTACAGAAAACTTCCTTTGTTACCTTACTGATTGGTGCTTCAAACCATAGCCATATAAACGCTGTCCTGTACTATGAAGGAATGTTCTTGTTGATAGTGAGTCGGGGGAGCAAGTGCAGATACACAGTAAATTGGCTGACTTTTTTGAGCTTGAAGGTGAAATTGCTGCAATTTTGTCTAAGAAAACCCTCCATGTTATTAGTAGGCTGCATTAAGAAAACAAAGTAATTGGCATATCTGCTGAAAACACTAATACTAATTGGGGCGACTTGAAAAGAAAATGGGGCAATAATGTTTTTTTTAAAGAGCAGCTCTTAATGAAACGTTGTGGCACTAGGCTGTGCGGCCCACATTGTGCATAACTGTGCAGCCTGTGTTGGGATGATCCCTCTAGATATTCATGGTGTAGTTACAAAGATGTTGGGTTATTTTCATATCTTCACAGCTAGAGTTGAACGCCTCAAAAAATGTTGTGATTTTGTTGGCCAAGAGTGGAAGGAGGTTCTTAGCTCTAGCAATGTCAGCTGGTTATCTTTGTTGCCAGCCTTGGGAAGGATTCTTGGCCTTTACCCAGCATTAAAATCTTTTTTCCTATCTGAAGACAAAAGCCCAGTGGTCTTATAGAGATGGTTCTCTGATCCTTGCACCCAGCTTTGGCTAGAGTTTTCTAATGCAACCATTCCTATTTTTCATGATATTATTAAGAAGGTTGAAACACAAGAAGGAACTGCTGTTGAGACTTCATTGTAAATTAATTAGTTTTAAAGTATAACTACTAGAATGGATGAGAGTTTTATCCCATCTGTGGTTAAAGCCACACTGACTTGCCTTGAAGAAGATGGCTTGTATAGCAACGCTGACTAACTTAGTATTTCTACTGACTTTTACAATACTGGCATAGAGTACTTACATGTAGAGATGTAGCGAACTGTTCGCCGGAGAACTAATTCGCACGAAAATCGGGTGTTCGCAAGTTCGTGAACTTTTAGCGATGTTCGCAATTTTGGGTTCGCCTTAGCTGGAGCCAAATTTTGACCTCTCACCCCAGAGCCAGCAGATACATGGCAGCCAATCAGGCAGCTCTCCCTCCTGGACCACCCCCGGACCACTCCCTTCCATATATAAACCGAAGCCCAGCAGCCATTTTACATTCTGCCTGTGTGTGCTTGATGAGTTAGCATAGGGAGAGAGCTGTGCAGGGGTTTGAGGGACAGTTTAGGTAGCTTTGCTGACTAGTGATCTACTTTCTACTGCTCTGTATGTAGCTGCTGTGCACAGCTGTCCTTCTGATCTCATCTGCTGTAACCCAATAGTCCTTGTAAGGACTGCTTTTATTTTCTGATTACTGATTACAACAACGTATTTTTCAGAGAAATTTTTGCCCTTGATCCCCCTCCTGCATGCCACTGTCCAGGTCGTGGCACCCTTTAAACAACTTTAAAATCAGTTTTCTGGCCAGAAATGGCTTTTCTAGGTTTAAAGTTCGCCTTCCCATTGAAGTCTATGGGGTTTGCAAAGTTCGCAAAAGTTCGCACTTTTTGGCAGAAGTTCGCAAACGGGTTCGCGAACTTTTTTTGTGAGGTTCGCTACATCCCTACTTACATGCTTTATGTGTTCATTGTGATCACATTGATACAACTGAGTGAGTTTTACTAAACAATGTACCTGAGGCAATCCATTGAGCAGGGTGTGCAGTAGAGTAAGAGTAAGTCAGATCTATTAGATATAAAGGGGGATGACTTGTTTGATGAAATTAGTTTAGTTTTAAAATGTTTTACAACAGATACAAAATTGCAGGAATGAAACTCAGCTTGTGAGAGGCGGATAGGTTTTTCTATTCTTTCATGGAAAGAATCTGTTCCTGTGTGTATAGGGCAGTGCCTGTGAGTGAGTAGGTGCATATGAAATTACTGCAGGGGATTGGGCCCCATATAGTTCATTTACCCCCTTTGGCCACAGATTGTCTTGAATCAGTTGTGCTGTAGATTGTAAAAGCTTTACTTCTTGTATTGGTTTCTCCTGTTTCTGTAGATAAATCTGTATTCCCAATGTATACACCCATTTGTTGTATAGTGCTGCGGAACATGTTGGCATTTTATAAATATGTCTTACTAACAATAATAATAATAATAATGTAGCCCACCCTAGGGTATGGCTTGATGTACTGTACTTGTGACTATGGTGACACCCCAAAGATTCCCAGTAAATACCAACACAAACAGGAAGTAAACCCAGATTTGTTACACAGGAACTGGGCTGAAAATTAAATGCAGATAAATGCAGAGAGTATGAACAGGCAGAAATGGCAATTACAGTGCAATGCGATGCAAACCGCACTAGCAGTTAATTTCTAACAACAAAGTAAATAAACACCTAAAATTGGGAGCCCCCTAATGTCCTATAAGCCGGCAGTGTTGGGGCCCTTAAACAACAATTTGCATCCAGGATGCTTGAACTTTTTTATTATAGCTTCAAATGTATACGGTCACAATTATCTGTGATTCTAAGTAGTGTTTTCACTGTAATGCACTTGTGTTGGTCAGTAATAATAGTCCCACAGGGGCTGGGTGCAGTCTGTATCTCCTGTGGCAACTGGCCCAGATTGTTCCTCCTGTAGAGTCTGTGTGAGGGAACTATATTGTACAGGCTGTCCCAGTGTTACTGCTGCTGCACAAATAGATATATATGTTAGTTACCTGTATGTCAGTACTGTGGCACACTTACTACTGAGATGTGGGACGGGATATTTGTTTGGGGCCGCAGGTCTCCCTTCAGTGCTGAGCTGGTGAGTAGGACTTCCATGCAGCCCCCACACATACTGTGGCCCTTAGCAGAGATCTCTAGCTGCTCTCCACTCCTCAGGTCCTCAGATCAACTTCTTCCTCATCCTTTTTGGAGCACATCCTCTCCAGAGCATGGCCTTCTGGGATCTATAGTCCCTTCATTCCTATTACTATAAATACTGCTGCAGTCCTTATATCAACTGTGGAAATCCACATTAAGCAGGAAAATAAGCTTATTTTCAAGGAAACCAGCTGGGCTACAATAATATACAAGGAGAAGAGGAGGGGCCTCTGGAAATGTAGCCTAGGGGCCACATATCCCATTAATTCGCCACTACCAGTGGATTTCAGTGCCAAATGACATAATAAATTAGTGGATAAAGCTAATCAGTTCCTTGTCAGTCCTTATGTCCATGCACAACCCACATTTTAAAGAGTTAGAACCTAAATCTATGTTTGTTTTCTTAGCTTTGCAGGATGTACATATATAAATGTTACACAAACAAACTTCAATCTATATGAACTAAGCCCCTGATTAGCCTATATCTATCAATCAAAGCCATTTAAAAAGAAAAAAGTATTTTTATTGTTAACATTAACCAAAATAAAGAAGCAAAAATGGTTAAAAACACACCCTAACCAATAAAACAGCAGCAGCAGTATAGGAGGGGCCCCTCACTCTGAATTTTCATAATCATGTATTTAATTCCACGGACTCTTATATGGCAATTTCTTAACCGAAATCCAGTGTATATGTATTCCAAATGCATAGTTTACTCCACATAGATACAGTAGGGTGACATCCAACACAGTTTAGTGTGTCTAATCCACACAGTTAATCTGATATAATTGTATACACCTTATTGATCAGATGTTGCAGCAGTTGCACTGACCCTGATGGAGCAATTCCTAAGTGCAGTGTATAACCAGTCATGTACATCAATTAGCAGAGTTTTGGTGCAGCAGATATTGAGAATGAAAGTCACTGAGCCGGATATAAGTACAGTATGTTGTGTAGGTTCCTTGGTATAAATGGGCTTTCCGCCCATATACTCGCATCTTTACAGCAGTTAGGAACAACCCCAGGCAACTCTTAGGCCTCCATGTGGCCTCCCAGCTATATACTCCTAAGGATTTCTTTCCTATGTGACACGTGTGTGATTAATATACAGTCATTGTTTGTATTAGGGGGTTGTAGGCTGTAAATAACAATAACTCTTTGTACTTATCTGCCTGCATCGTTTGGATGTTGCTGAATTATTTTTGCTTCATATTGATCCGTGCTCATGTCAAGCCATTCGTGTCGGAATGAGTACCGGGGTCTCTAACTCGGCTCCAGAAAACAAAGCACAGGAGGCAGATTGATACAGGTATTATAGGGGCTTTGGGAATGGAAAGGTAATTTAGTGGCAAACCCAGCCCCAACTTATATACTGGGAGTAACAATTTCCCATACGTGAGCATAACTTTCATATACACGGATATCACTTTCCCCTCAGCCACAAGCTACTCGAGGGAGCACTCTCGGCTATTGGAATACATTTTTACAACCATAATTCCCAACTAAATGATAAATAATTAGAAGCCGCTACAATGAAGTAATAAAAGAATAATAATAAAGAAGGTTTAGATGCAGTGTGGGGATAATCAGGTTGGAAATAGCGCTAACAGATTGATTTAACCCACTAAAAAGGACAGTCCCCCAACCCCGCTACCCGAGTAACAGCAGTGAGGATTACATGCTAATTGTTATTCACTGGCATATTGGGATTTCTGATAGGTTCCCGGGTCATATCTTTTTAACTTTCCCTCATCCCTGATTGTAATACAATGATTTTATGGGAGTTTAAATAAAGGTTGAATTTTTGTTATAGGTGTGCCATTAAATATGTGTTGCTTGTAATATTTGGATGTGTACTTACACACATTGTGCTCCCAAAACTGCACTAGTGCAAAGTGCAAAGTGCAAAGTTCTTTTGCTTACACAATAAAACACTCAGTCACACGTGAGCCAACTGGCAAATGATCACTGGGAAAAGTTGCCCAAACACTGGCCCATGTACAGGAGGCGGGACATCACTCATTGGCTGAGAGAGAAAGGGGCGGTACAGGGAAAGCAATGAGGGCTGAAACTAAGGAGTCAAAAGCAATTAATATTCTTCTAGCAGTATAAAATGGAATTTAGACAACTTTATTAGTTAATATGGCTGCCCAGTCACGGCTAGAGGAGCGTCCAATGTAAATATGGCTCTTGCACCCCCTTCCTTTCCTGGCATCACAGGACTAAGGGCAGCTCTGGGAATGGGGTTCCTGCTGGGCAGTGGGCGGGGCCCTAACTAATGATTCTCACACAGGCATTACCATACCACCCTACCCAGAATGCAGCATGAAGGGGCTCAGTGAAGGAGGCAGTGAAGGTGTGTAAGTACCTGATTGGCTCACTCAGCTCATAAAAGGACAGGCGTCCGGCCTCATAGTCCAATGAGATCCTGATTCTCCTGCAGGAAGGGACGTGGGGTAACTGTGTGACTTTACTGTCATGTATCACTGTATAGTTATTATTGCATCTGCACAAACACCAGGACTTGTTATTATTCCCAATGTAGGACTGACCCCCTCCCCTCTCTATACTGGGATAGGCCACCCCTACCCCCCAGCCCCCTGATTCACTGCCCTCCACTTCCCAGTAATGTCGCCCTGAGGGAAAACTCCTGGTGCTTAAAACCTGAGGAACCTGAAATCTCTGTGGGGTTTGTGGGCGACGCTGGTCTGTATGTGAGTAGGAAGCAGATTTCCCATCCCCTGATACAGATACATGATTCCCAGCCATGTTTATATCCAGTACCAGCTCTGTAGCCCCCTGCCCATAGATCCTTCCCTCTACCCCAGTCACAATCCCAGCTAAGCCTGTGAGTAATGTCTCTGAGATCCGACCCACATCCAGATCCCCTACAGCTGGGTCCTCAGTATCTGCCCCCTCAGTACCCTCTCTCTCTCTGCCCTCAGTATCTGCCCCCTCAGCACCCTCTCTCTCTCTGCCCTCAGTATCTGCCCCCTCAGCCCCACAAAATGCAGCTCCCTGGGATTCCCATTGTTCCTGTAGGACAGTGAGTGGATCTGCCATGTTGCACAGCTCCTCAATGTGCCGGATCTTCCTGGACAGCTCATCCTTCTTTATTTCCAGCTGTTGGATCAGCTCAGTGAGTGGGAGTGAGAGCTCCTCTTTCTGCCTGGAGATGTCACTCAGAAGTCGCTTCTCTAGGGCTTCCAGCTCTTCCCTGATGCCCCTAAACAGGGCAGTGACTCTCTCTGTCTCACCGGCTGCCGCTTCTGTCACTTCTCTCCTGCGCTCCTGCAGCCTCTGGGCTCCTCTCTCAGTCTCCTCTCTCTCTGGGCTCAGTTTCTCCAGAACTTTCCTCAGTTTCTCTTTCTTCTTCTCAGAGGCCTCACTCAGCAGCTCTACCCTGTGGCCCCGGTGCTTCTCATCCACCCAGCAATACACACAGATACAGGCAGAGTCCTCACAGCAGTGATACTCCAGAACCTTGTGATGTACAGAACATTTTCTCCCCATAAAGGAAGCGGTGGGCTCAGTGAGTACATGTTCTGCTGACTGGCAGTGCCCCCTCAGGTGGGTATCACACAGAGAAGCCTCACACAGGAGACAGGATTTAGCAGCAGGTACAGGAGAGAGGAGACAGTAAGTGCAGAAGATCCCAGTCTCCCCCGGCTCTGTCTCAGTCGGACGGAACCTCTCTGCTATGTTCCCCAGAGCTCTGTTCCTGGGCAGGGCAGGGCGCTCCTGATACTCAGCTCTGCATTCAGGGCAGGAATAAGCCCCAGACCCCTCCTGGGTACCCAGCACCCCCCCAATGCAGCCCCGGCAGAAGTTATGGCCACAGGGCAGGGATACCGGATCAGTATAAATGCTCAGGCAGATGGAGCAGCTCAGCTCGTCTCTCAGATCAGCAGCCGCCATCGCTGGAATCAGGAACAAGAAATGAAACTGAACGTTCCTCTCTCTCTATAACCAGTGGAACTTTTTAAATCACAAAGGTCACAAAGGGTGGGGCAAATGTATTGTGCAGGTATAACCTTCCTGTTAACTCTTTCAGTTCCCATTATTTTATTCCCATTTAAGGAACTACAACTGGAAATGAATGTGGGTATTTTACCTTATCAGTTTACAACAATATTAACACCCTTTCTGGTACTTGGCAAAGTCATCAAGGGAGCCAATCTTCTCCTGATATCCGCACATATGGGAAGGTGATATCAGGCTAAATCAGTTGTTTTACACAACAATTGAATTAGGATGGAGAGTATGGGCACTTTCAACCTGCAGGAAAAATCACACCTGCCCAATCAAGATCTGGGAAACTTCAGGCCAGATGTCAGTCGGAGAGGTCTGTAGTTTGTGCCCCTACATGGGCAGATAAGCTGCAGAATCCTCACTGGAGGATTTTTTTGCATTTCAATGCTGCTTTGGGTACTGAATAGTCTGAAAAGTTTTATTGTGCAATATTGCTTTAGGAATACAATCCTGATGTTGCTGGACTACAGCTCCCAGCATGCCTCACCCTTCATTATATGTTACATTATTCTGGGATTTATAGTCCAGCAACAGCTGAGTAACGTTTGGTTAAGCCGCGCTGTGCCGCAGGCTTTATTGTCCCTTTAAATGTAAAGATATCTCTTGGAGTATCTCATGGTTCCACTCTCAGTAAAGAGTCCTGTTTGGGTTGCTCTAGTGGGAACCCTGCACCCTGTAAGAGCTCTGTCTCTATAGGCAAAAATGTGACTAAAAGTGGAGACACACCAATAGCATTGGCCATATTGAACTGAACCAATATATTTGTTTTATTAGGCTTGATTACCCAAAATGGTAACTGAATGCGGCAGTGGAGCAACTAGTTGTTACAGGGCCCCATAGCGACTTCATATTAGGGCCACAGACATTGGTAAGTTGATACATTCTGCAAGATATACTAACATTGCTCATTAATAAGGGCCCTGTAGATAGTAGACAGTTCATTTTATTTGCACATACAAATACAAGTACAACATGTAGTGAAGTGTCGCCTAATTCTTCCAACTATTCTTCACGCTGACCGATAGGCAATATAGATAAACTTAGAGGACACTTGCCATTAGGTCCTTAGGTGACTCTTCCCACAGGGAGCTACTAAGCTTCTATTGGAGTCAGGGCCAGAACTAGGGATAGGCAGAATAGGCAGCTCCCTAAGGTGCAATGATTGGGGGGGCCAGGCAAGAGCCTCTTCTGCCTACCCATAGTCCTCCTCCTTTGTCATTGCCCCCCTTGTCATTACCAGTGGGGGCAATGAACCATCGCATCGCACCCCCCCGAACTGCACATGCATGCGAAAGCAGGGATGGCTGCCCCTGATTGGAGTACATTTCTTTACAGATGGTATGTCATAGTATTTAGCATCTCAAGTACCTTATGTTTCTCAAGAATTATGAAAGTAGCTGTGAATCCCCTACACCGCTGGGCATGTCTTGTCTGTGTTACTTGGATGATCTGTCAGTAGTAGATCTCACTAGATGGTTCTTGATAACTGTAGAAGATCAGATACTTTGCCCATTAGCAGATGTAGTATTTTATGCTCAAATCAAATCAGTACTAGACTCAGACCAACAACGGGCATTAATAAGGTTTAATTATAACCTGTTCACCTTAACTCTTAAGACACCCACATAGATAATCTTATAAAATAGTTTTAATATTCGAGGAGCAAATCACTCTGACTGGGGGCAATCATTGTCTATCTCCGGGGGCTAGCTCCAGTCTCCCACAAAGCGTCACTTCTGTGCAGAGACTTTCAATTTATCCCTGAACTTTCTACTGAAGGAGTGAAACGCAAAAAAGAATTCATAGAAACTAAATACTGGAGCCAAAAACAAATGAAACAAAACAAAAAACATACCCGACAGTTCTCTTCCATCATAGAACAACTCCTGGACCTAGTAGTCCCAACCAATGGATCATTCAGTTTAGGGGAGTCTCACAACACCAGATTCTGGTATCCAGTACAGAACATTATCATATACATTTACTAGAGCTCGTGGCTGCCAAATCTGCAGTAACTGTACTTGCCCCATATCCCAGTACTTCAGATGGCCAACAGGAAAGCCATATCCCCATACCATATATTGCGAAGAGGCAGTTTTTGCTTCAGATACAGGCCCTTTATAGAAACATATTGCTCAGAGCTAAAAACATTCAAGGAATGCAAAAGGTATAGGGGACAGACTGGATCATCAGAGACATATAAGAGCCGATTCACTAAAGTGCGTTAAAACAAGCGCTATTTATAGCATGCGGTAAAAATGTTATCGCGTCTAATATTTCGTGTTTTAACACATGATTCACTAAAAGTATATTTGCGTTAATTTAGACGCGATGCTGTTTGTGTTATTTAAGTTGCGAAGACTATTTTCATGCGGTATTTGACGGAACGGGCGCTAATCAACGCATCGCACACAAATAGTCGCCACGTGTGAAAAAACGCACGCCATGTTAGCCATACACGCCAATACTTTCGTAAAACTACTCTTTTTTTCAAATGCCCATTCCCCTGCAAACTGGCAGCTGCATCACTCTGGGGCCAACACAGACTGAATAAATCCCACTGCAAAGTACATATTTTGTTGCCAAAAGCTCATTAACTGTACTTTTCTATGATTACCGCCTGCCCCAAGTAGGGGTTAATTTTCACACAGACTAATGCGATATTTAGCGCGCCTAAGTGTTCAAATCAAAATTAGCCCTTACCTATAAGACCATGTGACTTCCTCCTCACCACTGTTATTTTTTGTCCTACTGAACAGGAGGTAGGATCTCCCTCCTCACCATTTTGTGATATCATAGTTTGATTTTTTTTTGTTTTTGTCATTTTATTTATTTATTTTATTTTTTACCTCTGTGTATACATAGAGGGATGATTCCCAGGTAATGGAGAAGATTTTACCTGATGCCCCAATAAGTAAAGTAATCAAACTTTCACCTATTGGGAAGAAATGCAGGTGTGGGCATACCCATGGCCCTAGCCTTGTGCTAAAATAGCCCCCTGCTCAGTATGCAAACAGCTGCTTAGTGGGAAAGTATACAGGCGTGGGTATTTCCATATTCCTGCCTGCGATCAATTGAGTCTCCTTTTTCCTATGGTGCTTTGAGCCTTTGAAGACTGATATCGGACTAAGGGGCCATGGGTATGGATATGGGCTAGTGATAACTAAGCCTGAATCTGGTGAGTATGAATCTTCAGTCCCCACTGTGTGTATGAAATGCTCAGGGCACTGAGAAGCCTGGATACTAATGAGCTAATTATGTCCCTCAGCTGAATGCTGTCTGGGTTTTTGTGGGAGTTGCCATGCTGCTGACACTCACTGCTATCTGATAAGGTGTAAGTGCTCCTTTAGGGCACTTTGCTATTGATATCTTTAGTGTTTTTACTGTAAGCCTGAGTCCTCTGTGCAGACACAGCAGGTATGGGTGCTCATTTACACCAGGTGCTTCCAAGACTATTCTGGGAGTTGCACTGCTGTAGCAGTATGGTATCTCCTTTTCTTACAGGGAGTCTGCACCTTATAACCAGCCTTTCTCCAGGGTTCTGACTGGAGTTTGCATTTTGCCTACAAGCCAATTTTATCCTGTAAGGTGTTTGTGTGCTTCTAGGCCTCCTTGCTATTGCTGTTTCATATTGTGAGCTTTTCTTTGTGAGTCTACCATGCAGACTCTGCAGGTATTGGGGCTCATTATTACACTGGGTACATCCAGACTGGCTGGGAGTTGCTGCTGTAGCAGTATGGTATCTCCTTTTCTCGCAGGGAGTCTGCACCTTATAACCAGTCTTTCTCCAGGGTTCTGACTGGAGTTTGCCTTTTACCTACAAGCCAGTGTTATCTTGTTAGGTGCTTGTATGCTTCTTGGGCTCCTTGTTATTGCTATTTCATATATGGAGAATTCCTTGTGAGTCAAATCTACTGTGCAGACACAGCAGGTATAGCAGCTCTTATTTCATCAGGGGCTTCCTGGTGTAACTGGGGTTTCTGCTGTGGCAGTGTTGTACCTTTTCCTGTTTATTTTATTTCTGCAGGCCCTGGTTGGGTCTTTGGCTTAAAAGACAATTTTTTCCTACCAGGTATGAGCAGAGTTGTAGTTCAACAACTCCTTTTTCTTTCTGCTGTGTTTACAGGTATATTTCTGTCTGCTAGCTAGGGATGTAGCGAACTGTTCGCCGGCGAACTAATTCGTGCGAACATCGGGTGTTCGCGAACGCGGAAGTTCGCGAACTTTCGGCGTATGTTCGCCATTTGGGTTCGCCTTAGCTGGCGCGAAATTTTGACCTCTCACCCCAAACCAGCAGATACATGGCAGCCAATCAGGCAGCTCTCCCTCCTGGGCCACCCCCCCCTTGGACCACTCCCTTCCATACATAAACCGAAGCCCAGCAGCCATTTTACATTCTGCCTGTGTGTGCTTGAAGAGAAAGTGTAGGGAGAGAGCTGTGTATTGATTTGAGGGATCGTTTAAGTAGGTTTTCTGACTAGTAATCTACTTTCTACTGCTCTGTATTTGTGTGGGTAGAGGAGCTGTGTATTCATTTGAGGCAGAGTTTAAGTAGTTTTTCTGGCTAGTAATCTACTTTCTACTGCTCTGTATTTGTGTGGGGAGAGGACTGAGGAGCTGTGTATTTATTTTGAGGCAGAGTTTAAGTAGTTTTTCTGGCTAGTAATCTACTTTCTACTGCTCTGTATATTTTGTCTAAATAACAATTTGTCTAAATAACAATAATAATTCCGTGTCCAGAAACACAACCTGAGTGACGGTTTTCCACCAGCAATAATATATTCCGTATCCACTACTGTATACGTTGCCCTTGCAGGCCTTGTTGCCCGGTGTCTGCAACCAAGTGCCACCTAGCTGTGTGAGCTTTTTCACAATCTGTCTAAATAACAATAATAATTCCGTGTCCAGAAACATCACCCAAGTTGTTGTTGTTTTGTAAAAATAAAAAAAATGCCAGGCAAAGGCAGGCCGCCACGCAGAGGCACTAGGGGCCGTGCTGCTATGATATCCTGTGGCCCTAGGAAATTGCCCAGTTTTCCGAAGGCACTTACCCTGAACTCCCAAAATGCTGAAGAGGTAGTTGACTGGCTTACACAGCACACCCCATCCTCTACCGTTTCTAACTTTGCCACAACATCCTCATCCTCCTCTGCTATGGGCACCCCTCGTACCACTTCCTCCACCACCGCCGCCCCTTCTTCACTGGAGTCAGAGGAGTTATTTACTCATGAGTTTGTTGAACTGAGTGATGCGCAACCATTATTGCCAGAAGAAGATGAAGGAGATGCGGACGTTACACCAGATATCATAATTCAGGCAGGCAACACAACAGAGATGGACATAAGGTGTGATGAGGTCCCAGCTGCTGCTGTCTTCTGTGAGCTGTCAGAAGAAATTGATGCATCTGAGGAGAATGATGATGAGGAGAGTGATATTTTGTGGGTGCCCACAAGAAGAGAGCAAGAGGAGGATAGTTCAGATGGAGAGACGGAGAGTCAGGAGGAGATTAAGACTTAGAAGAAGCAGGGACAGCTCCCAGGGAACAGTAGGGCAACAACATGAATCGGCACCTGTGGTCAGCCAGCCAACGCACCCGCCAACTTCTACTGTTACTGCTAGAAAGCCCACATCAAAAGGCTCAGCAGTGTGGCATTTTTTTAATGTGTGTGCCTCTGACAAAAGCGCTGTAATTTGCAATGAGTGCAGTCAGAAACTGAGTCTTGGGAAGCCCAACACCCACTTAGGTACAACTGCTATGCGAAGGCACATGAACGCCAAACACAAAGCACTATGGGAGCAACACCTCAAAGGCAGCAGCCAAATGCTAAGCCACCCTCCTTCTGCTCCAGCATCTTACTGCTCTACCTCTGCTGTCCTTGACCCGTCTCAACCACCCTCCACTCCGCCTTCCAGTTCCTGCTCATCTGCCCCCAGCCAAGTTTCTGTGAGGGCCATGTTTGAGCGTAAGAAACCAATGCCTCCAAGTCATCCCCTTGCCCGGCGTCTGACAGCTGGATTGTCTGCACTCTTAGCCCGCCAGCTTTTACCATACCAGCTGGTGGACTCTGAGGCTTTCCACCAATTTGTAGCAATTGGGACACCACAGTGGAAGGTACCCAGCCGCAATTTTTTTTCACAGAAGGGAATACCACACCTGTACCAGCATGTGCAGAGCCAAATCACCGCATCTCTGTCATTTAGTGTTGGGGCAAAGGTCCATATGACTACTGACACATGGTCCTCCAAGCATGGTCAGGGCAGTGTCACCTACACTGCCCACTGGGTGAACCTGGTGATGGCTGGGAAGCAGGGAATGCGTGGTTCAACAACAGTGGAGTTGGTGTCACCGCCACGGGTTGCATGCGGGTCTGCCACCACCTCTACTCCTCCTTTGCTCTCTAACTCGTCTTCTAAGTCGTCTTCTAACTTGGCTTCTTCCTCAGCTTCTTCCTTCTCTGCTGCTGTGTCCTCCTCCACACCTGTGCACCCCCAGCTCCACATAGGCTATTCGACGTGCCAGGTACGCCGTTGTCATGCTGTCTTGGGCATGACGTGCCTGGAAAGTAGAAACCATACCGGATCTGTACTCCTGTCATCTCTGCACTCACAGGCCGATCGGTGGCTGACCCCACACCAACTGAAAATTGGAAAAGTGGTGTGTGACAACGGAAGCAATCTGTTGGCAGCACTGAGACTGGGCAATTTAACACATGTGCCCTGCATGGCACATGTTTTAAATTTGATAGTCCAACGGTTTGTCTCGAAGTACCCAGGATTGCAGGACATTCTCAGGCAGTCCAGGAAGGTGTCTGGCCATTTCAGACGTTCCTACACAGCCATGGCACGCCTTGCTGACATTCAGCGACGGCACAACTTGCCAGTCAGGCGTTTAATTTGCGACAGCCAGACTCGCTGGAATTCCACGCTAATGATGTTTGAACGTCTGCTGCAACAACAAAGAGCCATCAATGAATACCTATTTGAACTGGGTGGTAGGACTGGATCTGCAGAGCTGGGGATTTTTTTCCCCCGTTACTGGGTGCTTATGCGTGACGCCTGCAGGCTGATGTGCCCTTTTGACGAGGTCACAAATATGGTTAGTCGCACTGAAGGCACCATCGGCGACCTAATACCCTTTGCTTTTTTCTTGAGCGTGCCGTGCGACGAGTGACAGATGACGCTGTAGACCAGCGTGACTAAGAGCCTGATTTCTGGGCGGAATCACCAGAACGTTCCCAGGCACCTGCTGCAACGCAGGGAGAGGTGTCAGAAGCGGAGTCAGAGGAGGAAGGTGGCTTTGTGGAGGCAGAAGACCAACAGGAGCAGGCTTCCCAGGGGGCTTGTGGTCACCTTTTGTGGAGCCCTGGTCTTGTACGTGGCTGGGGGGAGGAGACGGTGGTGGATGAGGACGTAGTCCTTGATAACGAGGAAGGGGAGATGGATACCTCTGCATCCAACCTTGTGAGAATGGGGTCTTTCATGCTGTCATGCCTGTTGAAGGACCCCCGTATCAAGAGGCTTAAGGAGAAGGACCTGTACTGGGTGGCAACGCTACTAGACCCTCGTTACAAGCATAAAGTGGCAGAAATGTTACCAACGTACCACAAGTCTGAAAGGATGCTGCATTTCCAAACCAGCCTGCAAAACATGTTGTACAATTCTTTTAAGGGTGATGTCACTCCACATTCCAGGGGCAGAGGTGCCGGTAATCCTCCCACGAGCACACCTGCAAGGACAATGCACTTTGGCCTGTAACGTCAGACATGCAAAGTTTTTTCAGTCCAAGGCAGCGCCAGGACCCTTCTGGATCCACCCTCAGAGAACGCCTCGACCGGCAGGTAGCGGACTACCTGGCATTAACTGCAGATATTGACACTCTGAGGAGCGATGAACCCCTGGACTACTGGGTGCGCAGGCTTGATCTGTGGCCAGAGCTGTCACAATTTGCCATAAATCTGTTGTCTTGCCCTGCCTCAAGTGTCCTCTCAGAAAGGACCTTTAGTGCAGCAGGAGGGATTGTAACTGAGAAGAGAACTCGCCTAGGTCACAAAAGTGTTGATTACCTGACCTTTATTAAAATGAATGAGGCATGGATCTCGGAGGGTTACTGCACGCCGGAAGACTTGTTCTGACTGCCCATGCAGCTGTCCTTCTCTGCACGCCGCTTGACACCACACACAGCTGTCCTTTAGCGTCCTCCTCCACCACCGTACAAACTAGGGTGCAAATCCTACTGGCTTAATTGTAAGCCAAACTTTTTGGACAGGTAAATCCTGAATTTTTCTCTCTTCTACTCTTCTGTGCTTGTCACCCTATCTGAGTTCTTTGAAAGGGTTTGGCTGGGGCATGGTTATTATACCATCTAGCTTTGATGTTTTTAATGTCTTCTGTGCTTGTTGTCACCCTATCTTAGTTCTTTGAAAGGGTTTGGCTGGGGCATGGTTATTATACCATCTAGCTTTGATGTTTTTAATGTCTTCTGTGCAAACTAGCAGTGGCTAGTTTGGGGAGCGGTTTCTTTGCAGTTACAGTATCTGAACAGTCCATCAGTGGTTGCAGAGTCATGTATTACAAGCACAGCGCGAGCTTTTTGCTATTGCTTGTGTGTTAGCTGTCTTTCACTCTGGGCTCTTGCATGCAGGGATGGCAGCTGGCGTGTTCCCCAGTGCTTTGCTTGACATGTCCACCGCTGCTTTCTGGCAGGGTGTTGGTTTGTCCGCTGGTTGTTTAGCATGCATAGTATATGGCGCTTCTGACTTTCATGCAGGGTGGCTAGCTGGTGCATTGAGTATGGGCTGGCTGTGCACCAGTCCTTCCATGCATGATTTCCAGTTGATTCCAGTCATGTTATACTGGTTAGCTGATCTTCCATCTGCAGGTCGTGTACAGTTCCTGAACCTGGCCCTAACATTGCTGGTTAGGTAGCCTCTCAAGGTTGGTAGCTACAGTGAGTGGTAGGAAGTTGGGTTTCAGCCTGTCATGCTCTGTTACAGGCTGGAGTCCCTAGCTTGTTTGTGCCATAGGGGGGCTTGATGGCTAGTGTGCCCTTTCACTGTTCGTTGCTTCAGATCTGTGCTTGGATTATTTTTCTAGGTCCCCAGGTTAGTGCTAAGGATCGGGGGCATAGAGGCAGCTCTAGTGGATAATGCATCAGAGTTGTGGTTAACTGGTCGGTTGCTGCGGGGCTGGTAACACCAGCGAGCTGCCCAGTGCCAGAGTTATGATTGTGACCATTTTCTTCTTGTTGGCAGAGGATCCTCCCGAGCCGGGCTTGGGTGTTTACGGCAACCGTAGTGTGGAAATCCCTCTGGTCCCTGAGAGGATTCTTGTAGCCGGGAATGGTCAGTTTTTTCTTGTGATGCTTGATTTGTTTTTAGCATGTGGGGGCAATACTGCCCATGCGTACTGACATGTCGGGACTAGAAGAAATGGAATTTCCGATAAGAGGTAAGTGAAATTCTCATTATTTCAGCGCACAAATTAACGCATGTGGTCGCGCAAAATTTAATGCACGTGATATGCGACTTAACGCATGCGATAATACTTTTTTCACGTCAATTTTAACGCAAAAAAGCATGTGATAAAACTTATCGACCTTTAGTGAATCAACCCTATAGTATCTATAGAGTATGCTCTGTAATCTCCCATCATAGACATCGATTTTGGGATTAAAGGGGAAGGAAAGTCTAAAAACAACATGAGCTCAATAACTTAGCCTTAACACAGTCCTTAACATATTTCCTGAACTCACCGCGCTGTTGCTTAATCTGGCTCTGACATGGAAAAGTCTTGCCAGTAAGTGCAGTACCTGCTCTGAGCCTGTGCAGCTTCCTGTCTCACTGGCACAGATTGTCCCGGACACAGACATGCTCAGTGCGCAGCAGAGAGCTCTGTTTTTTTTCCCTTTCAAGATCTGCAGTCTCTGAAGAAATGTTTGCCCCCTTAGCCCCGCCCACTTCACTCTACTGTCCCCTGCTCAGTCTCACACACCTGACACACAGGTCAGACTAGCATCACAACACCCCAAAGACCCACCAACGCTCACACACTCATACACAACTTGCTGCCACCACTCTCATACTTCTTACACTGGCGATGAGAGATGCCAAGCACACTGGTAGAGAAAGGGTTAATGTAAAGAACCAACACACACACTCTCCTTACCAGCCGTCAAAGGGTTAATCCACAGCATACAGAGGGCTAAGGCACACAACTCAGTTACACACTCGGAGTTTAGGTACGTTTTAGAGCATCAAGGACAAACTTATTAAATTTTATATTTAATATTATAAAAAAGTATAACAGTGCAAGTTAAAACAAGATGTTACAAAAAAGGACATACGATAAAATAAGTACAAACAGTTTAAAATAAAAGGGAAAAACATAGAAGTCCTATACTGTACCAAGCAAAGTCCTTCTAGTCCTGGAGGCAAGGGGAAACCACGGGATAAACTTCCAATTGAAAATTGGTCCTCCAAGTATATCAGCGTATAGTCAGAAGAGCTGACTATTTATCCCAGTTTGCAGGGGATCAGGTAACTGGACACTCCCCCTCCCTCAGGAATACAAGGGGTGTCACCATTAGCAGGACACAGTGTGAGTTTTATGGCCCCCTGAGTGTATGGGACTGGACCTATGATAAAAATGACCATAACTCCTTGTGGGAACATAATAGAAAGATGAAATCACATTTATCAATTCTAAATGATCCCCCCCGGTCCCATACAGACTAAACATCACTACTGTGTGACCTGCCCCTGCCCAGATACTCCTATCTGCCAAACCGAGTGCCCAAATCTACTCATGTTTGGACTTGTATGAACGGCTGTAGTATATATAGTAGTATATATACTCAGGTTTTGATACCTCTAGTATAAATGGTATGGGTTCTGGGACAATAAATGTTTGTGCATTTGGGTTATGGTGTGACCTCCACATCACCCCTATGATGGGTCAGTGTGAACTCTAATTCACCCCCAGGTGGGCTTTCACTCCCCCACATGGCATGGCCCTTATCAGCCGGGGATTAGAGTTGGGCATTCCAGGATGTCAGGCCTGTTATATATCTGTTTCTGTCACATGGGGGAAGATTTTTGTGATACCTTGGCTTGCTTGATTAACCCTTACAGGCCTATATCATGACAGTGGGTATTTACATTGCAATCTATTATGGCTTCATTGGGACCTAATTCCTATACTTATAGTAGCTGAGAAGCTATTTGGCTTTGCTATCCATTAAGGGAAAGGCCCCAGCTACAGGGAGAGGCTTGTGGGGCTACTTACCTTCCAGGCTGTTACAGCTTATTGGATTCAGCTATGGCTTGCAGGGCCTGTGTAACCTGTCTGTGTTATGTATGCACAAACCTGAAGCTGCCTAACCAGGTTATCTTTTAAGGGTAAACCCCTAAATTACGCTTACCATTCATCAATTACAGTTAATCTGCCAATGAGGGGTAATTAAGTAGAGCAGCACAACTTCCCTGAGCTCCATACTGTGTTGGGGGGAACAGAGCAGCCATTAATAACAGGACAGGTCTCTGTCTCATATTTATTGCTCTGTCTGGCTGAACCTGCCCAGATCTGTAGATTCCAGCATCGCTTCTATTAGAATTACTGCAGGAGAAGAGCTAGCAATCTTACAATCTGTGCCCCTTATACACGTTAGTAACCTTACTGCAGCCTCAGGTACTATTCTGCCTGATTTGGGAGGGGGATTGGGGCTGAGATTCACAAGCAGCTTGAGAGCCGCAATCTGTCTTGTTCTTTGCTCAGAAAACTCCTTGAAATCCCACTCTGCTGAAGGCACTACTATCGGGCGTGATTGTCATGTGATCTGTTTTCCAAGCTGTTTAAAAAAAAACAATGCACTCTGGGAACTGTAGTCTTTTTCAGAGCCTTATTTAACTGTCATCCAAGCACTTGTAAAGATTCGCTCTGTTAAATCATAAGAAAACAAAAAATGTTGTTCTTATTAAGTGAAGAAACTACAGTGCTCAGTGTGCACAATGTATATCACATGATTATTATATTATATACACATAAATACATACACACATATTAAACTGTATATATAGCTATTGTACTGGAGTTATTTGGAGTGTATATATATATATATGCCTACAACTCCAGTGCAGCAGCTATATACACACACAGGTTAATATTATTTTCCAAGGTCCTGCATATATATATCTGATTATGATCTTGTGAGAGGCAGAGTCTGGTTCTTTAACTCTTTTACTGCCAACAACATATGGGATATGTTGTGGCAGTAAAAGGGTTTAAATGCCAACGACGTGTCCCATACGTCGTTGGCATTTAAAGGCTGCTCTCTGCAGTGGCGGCATGTGCTGCGATTGCATCGCGTCTGCTGCTTCCTACTTTCCCCCCTAGCGCCGGCCCAATGGAGGAGGATCGGGTCTTCAGGACAGGTAAGGAGTTTGGGTTTTTTTGCATTTACAAACTTACTGTCACGGTCGGCATCCAATACCAGAACAAGTGCCAAGCACCCAGGTCTCGGCTCGTGCTTCACCAGTAGTGTGACCGCCTTTGGCTTTGGGAGGAGCCCTCAGCTACTCAGATGCCACCTGGACTTATACGAGAGGTGCAGGGCAGGAGTTCTGGCTAGCAATGGGGCACGACTGTAGAAAGTCAGTTAGGCCGAAGATCACGGTACAAAAAGGATTAGGCAAGTTCTTAGTCAGGCAGGCTGGGTCGAGGCAGGCAGAAATCAAGGATAGTCAGACAGGCAAGGGTCAAAACCGGATGAACAAAACAGCAGGATGAGGCAATATCGGAGTCAGAGTACAAGCCAAGGTCAGATCACGAATATCAGAGTAGTCAGGAACAGGCCGGGTCAAAAACAGGAAAATATAACAGGAACAAGGCTCAGGAAGGCACCAGAATCAAATTCTATCACGGGCAATGAAAAAGTGGAAAAGTCCCTTTAAATAGTTTGAATTTCGCGCCATGCGTCAGCGCGCATGCGCCTTTAAATTGCGAAAGTGCGCGCGCGCGTGCACCTAGGAAGGAGCCGGCGCTGAGGGAGAACGGCGCGGCGGGCGTCCCTGCCGCGCTGGTAAGTTTCTTTTTATTACACTTACATACACACTTACATACATTTACACACACACTTACATACATTTACACACACTTACAGCACACATTTTAGCAGGTTTTTTTTTCATTTTTCACACTTTTATACACTTATTTACACTCATATACACACACACTATCACACAACTTTTACACATGTACACACATGTATACACAAAGACTTTGTTTTTTTGTTTTTTCATTTTACCACTTTGTGTTTAGTTTCTTTTACCTAAAAACTGTTTATTTTTACAGCATGACTATTGGATCAGATATTCTGACCACTAATTACACTGTCATGTGACTTATTTTGTTGTTTCGCTGATTTGCACAATTTTTGTGGTTTTATCGCATTTTATCCCTGTATAAGTGCTCCTAATCTGTTTTTAGCATAGCTTCGCCAGGTGTAAAATAACAAAAATTACTTTGCCTATTTTGAATTCATCAAAACGTGTACTTTCCACAAATATATGGTTTTCAGGGGGTCTGTGTATAGTTAGGGGGGTTACGGCACATAATACACTGACAGGGGGCTCTGTATAGTTAGGGGGGTTACTGCACATAATACACTGACAGGGGGCTCTGTATAGTTGGGGGGGTTACTGCACATAATACGCTGACAGGGGGCTCTGTATAGTTAGGGGGGTTACGGCACATAATACACTGACAGGGGGCTCTGTATAGTTAGGGGGGGTTACGGCACATAATACACTGACAGGGGGCTCTGTATAGTTAGGGGGGTTACAGCACATAATACACTAACAGGGGGCTCTGTATAGTTAGGGGGGTTACGGCACATAATACACTGACAGGGGGCTCTGTATAGTTAGGGGGGGTTGCTGCACATAATACGCTGACAGGGGGCTCTGTATAGTTAGGGGGGGTTACGGCACATAATACACTGACAGGGGGCTCTGTATAGTTAGGGGGGGTTACGGCACATAATACACTGACAGGGGGCTCTGTATAGTTAGGGGGGTTACAGCACATAATACACTGACAGGGGGCTCTGTATAGTTAGGGGGGGTTGCTGCACATAATACGCTGACAGGGGGCTCTGTATAGTTAGGGGGGGTTACGGCACATAATACACTGACAGGGGGCTCTGTATAGTTGGGGGGGTTACGGCACATAATACGCTGACAGGGGGCTCTGTATAGTTAGGGGGGGTTACGGCACATAATACGCTGACAGGGGGCTCTGTATAGTTAGGGGGGTTACAGCACATAATACACTAACAGGGGGCTCTGTATAGTTAGGGGGGTTACGGCACATAATACACTGACAGGGGGCTCTGTATAGTTAGGGGGGGTTGCTGCACATAATACGCTGACAGGGGGCTCTGTATAGTTAGGGGGGGTTACGGCACATAATACACTGACAGGGGGCTCTGTATAGTTAGGGGGGGTTACGGCACATAATACACTGACAGGGGGCTCTGTATAGTTAGGGGGGTTACAGCACATAATACACTGACAGGGGGCTCTGTATAGTTAGGGGGGGTTGCTGCACATAATACGCTGACAGGGGGCTCTGTATAGTTAGGGGGGGTTACGGCACATAATACACTGACAGGGGGCTCTGTATAGTTGGGGGGGTTACGGCACATAATACGCTGACAGGGGGCTCTGTATAGTTAGGGGGGGTTACGGCACATAATACGCTGACAGGGGGCTCTGTATAGTTAGGGGGGGTTACGGCACATAATACGCTGACAGGGGGCTCTGTGTGCAAAAGCTGAGTTATCAGGCGAGAAATCCTTATGCGCTATTTTCATTTTGGGGTCAGTACATACCGCAGACTTTGGTATATCTATGCACATTGGGCATCAAACTGTTCAGTAGACCATAGGTGTTCCTATTTGGGGTGATTTGTCTTTATCTGATCTTTATCAAGAAATTGTGAGAGATAAATGCAGCAAATTGCAACATTTTTATGCGATTTTCTAAATGTCATATAAATCTGCAAACTTAGGAAAGCTTTACAGCTTGGTACTTTGGAGCAAAAAGAAATGTTTACCCATTATAGATTCAGGGGATGTGTACTTTCCAAAAATATATGGCTTTCTGGGGTGAGTGTACATTTTTGTAGCTTTATCCCACATAAAGGATGTAAATGTGTTGATTTTGCAGGAGCTGAAATGATAGATCATATGGGGGTATGTTCCCATTGGGGCCCCTACATGCCACATACTTAGCTAAACCTATACATATTGGGCATCAAACTGTTCAGGTGTTCAAATTTAGGGTGTTTTATCTTGGTACCTAACACTATGTAGAAGATAAGATGCTGCAAAGTGGAAGCTTTGAGGGGATTTTTGGAATTGTCATCAAAATTGCTAAATTTAGAAAAGCTGTGCGGCTTGGTACTTTGGAGTAGAAAGACATGGGTACCCATTTTAGATTCGGGGGAATGTGTACTTTCCAAAGATATATGACTTTCTGGGGTGAGTGTACTTTTTACTAGCTTTATCCCACATGTTCACATTGGGGCCCCTACATGCCACATACTTAGGTAAACCTATACATATTGGGCATCAAACTGTTCAGGGGACCCCTGGTGTTCATATTTAGGGTGTTTTATTTGGTTACTTTATGACCTGTAGGAGATAAGATACTATAGACTGGAAGCTTTGAAGCGATTTTTAAAAAAAAATCACAAATTTTGATAAAAACCAATAACTTTAGGAAAGCATTGTGACTTGATAGTTTGGAGCAGACAGACAGTTGTGCCTATTCTGTATTCCCCAGAATCTGTTCTTTCCAAAAATGTACAATTTTCTGGGATAAACCTTCTGTTAGTGAAATTTTTGGCCTTGAAATCTAAAGTATGCAGCTTTCTGGAGCAGTGCTTTGGGAATTTGGTAGTGTACTGCTGTGAGTTTGTGGCCTATACAAGTGAGAAATCTCCATAAAACTATATATATTTGGTATTGGCACGTTCAGAAGACATGGGACTTTCTAAATCAGTTGTATATTCCTGCATAAAATAATTTTTGTTTCTAGTATGTGTGTTTATATTATGGAAAATTAGATTTTTTTTGCATTTTTAGAAAATAGAAGCCTATATATTGTTACAGAATTGGAATTACACAAAAATTCTACCATATATATATATATATATATATAAACGATATATTGTTTTCCTGTGTAAACTAGTCCCCCCGAGGAAAGGCCCCTAAAGTGAAACAGTGCAAAATGTTCAAAAACTGTCTGGCAGTACAAGTTCCACTTTGACCAAAACAGCTGGCAGTAAAAGGGTTAAACAAAAAATGGCTCCTTGTTTTGAGCTTAAAAATAACTGGAAATGACACTGTTTGGCTGGAAGCAATGCAGCGGTGGGGAGAGATTTTCCAAATTTTTTTTGACCACGCCCCCTTTTGTGGTCACGCCCCAATTACCACACCCCATTTAAAAAAAAATACCCCTTTTATATAGATGAAATGGCGGGAGCAGACGAAAATGTGCTATACCCTCATACTGAACGACCTAAGGAAAACAATACAGCAACTCCTACATATAAATACAAATATAGAGAGAAGGCAGTCAGTTATAAGTGAGTTCTAACTACCAGTTTTTCCCCCAATACACAGTGCCCCAATACACAGTAGCCCCCACATACACAGTAGCCCGCCCCATACACAGTAGCCCGCCCCATACACAGTAGCCCGCCCCATACACAGTAGCCCGCCCCATACACAGTAGCCCGCCCCATACACAGTAGCCCGCCCCATACACAGTAGCCCCCCCCATACACAGTAGCCCCCAATACACAGTACCCCCATACACAGTTCCATCCAATACACAGTAGCCCCCAATACACAGTAGTCTCCCATACACAGTACCCCCCATACACAGTGCCCCCATACACAGTGCCCCCTATACACAGTGTCCCCCATACACAGTGCCCCTATACACAGTAGCCCCCTATACACAGTAGCCCCCTATACACAGTGTCCCCCTATACACAGTAGCCCCCAATACACAGTAGTCTCCCATACACAGTACCCCCCATACACAGTGCCCCCATACACAGTGCCCCCTATACACAGTGTCCCCCATACACAGTTCCCCCTATACACAGTACCCCCCATACACAGTGCCCCCATACACAGTGCCCCCTATACACAGTAGCCCCCTATACACAGTAGCCCCC